>NC_089228.1:10747430-11055416 GCF_963924675.1 Phocoena phocoena
CCCTCTATCAAGCTTTTTAAAAAGTCTTTTATTTGCTCACACAAGTTCCTTGATTTCTTGTTCTTTTTTACTGTGATAAAATACACATAAAATTTACCACTGTAGCCTTTTTTAAAGGTACAGTTCAACGGCATTAAGCACGTTCATATTTTTGTGCATGTATCACCACCATCCATCTCCAGAAACCTTTTCACCTTGCAAAACTGGAACTCTGTACCCATGAAACGCCAACACCCTGCCCCTAGCCACTGGTAACCACCATTCTACCTTCTGTCTCCATGACTTTGGCTGTTTTATGTATCTCATGTAAGCGGAATCATACAATATTTGTCTTTGTTGCTCGCTTATTACACTTCACATAATGTCCTCAAGGTTCAGCCAGGGTTTTCCTTTGCTTTTTCAAGAAGAAAAACAAAACCCCAATGCAAAACCACTTCTCAAAACCTGTCCAACAGTTCAGAAGCTACGCTACGTCTGAATTTCAACTTGGGCCCAAGGTGAGATGCATACCTCAAAAAGCCTTATATATCAAACCTCTAGATTTCAGATCCAACTTCTAATACCTTTCCCAGGGCCACCAACATCTCACCACTCTCTAGCTTACCTATAATTTTGAGTGTGAATGAGCAGAAACAAGTCAATTAGTGACAGGATACCTTCTTTTCTACTATTCTTACTTCGTAAAAGAAGACACCCCAACTCACTGCTTTCCAGTCTGCTATGTAATTTCTGAGACTCACATCCTCCTATTTTATAGCATGTTCCCATCAATCGTCTGACATCAGCTTCAGCACAACCCTATAAAATAAGGCAGAATGAGTACTATTTCAAACACGCCTGAGGAAAGTGAGGCTTAAAGAGGTTAAATAACTTGTCTGAGGCCACACAGTAAATCTGTGTCGGAGTCTAAACTAGGCATCTTGTATCCATAGAACATTTCTTCCATCTGCTATAACTCACGACATCTGTCTTGATAGGAGGTTATGACCGAAAGGGCATTAAAATATCCTACAGTTGTTCCAAGCCTCACACCCTCATTTCTTTCTTCCTTGCCCCCTCCTTTTTTTAAATGGGGTATTTAGATTTCTCACGCTAAGAAAAAGGGATAAGATGAGTCTCAATGAAGCAACTTAATTCTCAGTATCTCTAGCTAGAGCAGCAGTCTGAAGGCAACCTTTCATGTAGCTTCCTGAGCAAAAGAAGGTCAATGCATTGCTACTATTTCCTTATAAATGTAAAATGCTTATTATCAAGCTCTAGGCTCATTTACCATATTCAATAAAAAGTAGTTTCTCAGAGTTTTTTCACAGATTTTATGATTTCCTTTTAAGAAATTATCTTATCTCAATCTACACAGGCAATTCTAGGACAAATTAAAAACTGCCATTGCAAACAGAACACTCTACAAATCCTTTCTGACATCTCTTGGCAATTAACCCTATGACACAGAGATGTTATCATAAATGAAATACTGAATGTAATCATAGTCAGGTCCATGATTTATATATTGAGTTTTCAAGATTCTGGAAAATAACTTCCCTTTCCCACCTTTCAGTTTTCTCTTCTGTTCATCAAGGGGATGGGACTCGGCCACCTCAATTGTTCCATAATTCAAAGCTGACAACCCTTCTAGAAATCTTAATAGCCTGATTATTACTGCAATGTCCACTAGGTGGCAGAAGAGGCAATCTGGCAGTAGTCGGAAAAGAATGGCTAAAATTCTAGCAATTCTGGGGGCTGCTCGAAGGACGACTTGAAATGTGGTCTCATCATTTTACAGATGAGGAAACTGACACCCACAGTGGTTATATACCACTTTGCCTTTTTCTCTGAAACAGCAAGCACTATACTTCAACTCCAGTTTGCTCACCTGTAAGATGGGACTAACTGCTTCTACCTAGGTCTGAGTTTATGATGAGAGGTCATATATGAAAACACCTAACACGGTGCCTAGCCATGGTACATGCTGAATAAAAAGTATCCGTCACTATTTTTACTTAAGGAGTTATTGTCAGAGCTAAAAAGAGAAAGATTTTCTGAGATGTCAGAATTATAACGATGTTTAAATTATTAATAACCTGGGAGAGATCTTACCATCCTGCATTTTGCCACTTTTTTTTTTTTTGGCGGTACGCGGGCCTCTCACTGTTGTGCCTCTCCCTTTGCAGAGCACAGGCTCTGGACACCCAGGCTCAGTGGCTATGGCCCACAGGCCCAGCCACTCTGTGGCATGTGGGATCCTCCCGGACCAGGGCATGAACCCGTGTCCCCTGCATCGGCAGGCAGACTCCCAACCACTGTGCCACCAGGGAAGCCTATTTGCCACTTTTTATAGGTAGCTGCTTCATCTGAGTTGCATGCTCTATTATTTTATGTGTGCATTCCCTTTCTTTCTTTCTTCATCTTTCTGAGGAGCATTACTACTTCTTTAGAGGCCTATTTTTGCAAATTTTAAGTTTCAAATTTCCTTACCAATACCTACGAATATCCACCTTGAATTTGCTGTCAGTTGTTGGAACTTAACAGGCATCAAAGGAGATATGATCAGCTGGCTTCAGGATTGAAACCAATAGCGTTAATACCTAATACCTAATGGGAGCTTACCCTACAGCAGACCTTGCCCTAAGGGCTCTCTCTGTGTGAATACACTTTGATCCTTACACAAAACTTTGAAGGAGATACTTTTATTACTCTCATTTAGAGATGAGGAAATTGAAGCATAGAATCTACATAGATATGTAATACATTCCACTGCATAGCACAATGTTCCCAGCAACCCTGGAATTATTCTTGCCTTTAATACATGAAGATTGTTCATTTCAAAGATCAGACTCTTTCGAACAACTTCCTTTCCCTCAGTTAGGAAGCTGGTACCATTTCAAATTACTCTGTAGGCCAACAACAAGAATAACATGAACCAACCTACCAATATCACAGTGTCATCCTGTCTCAAGCATTTTCTCAGACTCTCTACTTATTTCTGTTCTTAATGAGATTATTTATAATATTTGTAAATTATATTGTAATTTTACAATATTATATGTAACTAAGGAAAACTATAAATATGTATAATATTTAAAGAACATCATTTTTCACCAGCTGATGTGTTTTCCTATTTTTGTTTCAGGGTAAAATACAAAGAATAATCACCTCATAAAGCCCCTGATTTCCTAGCCCAGTGCCCTCAATCAATGCTGTGATTTCCCCCAACTCCCAGAGATCTAATCAGACCTTCATACAGCCCTTGGATCAAACAAACAACTTCTCTTCTTCGCTCCCCAGCCTGTGGCCACAAGGCATTTTTCTCTCCTCTCTTCCCTTCCCAAACAGAGTAAGCTCCTTGAGAAGAGGGATAACATATTATACTACTTATGTTTTCCCTGGGCCTCCTAATACCCAAATGCTTCCTGATTTTTTTTTTTAACATCTTTATTGGAGTATAACTGCTTTACAATGGTGTGTTAGTTTCTGCTTTATAACAAAGTGAATCAATTATACGTATACATATGTTCTCGTATCTCTTCCCTCTTGTGTCTCCCTCCCTCCCACCCTCCCTATCCCACCCCTTAGGTGGTCACAGAGCACCGAGTTGATCTCCCTGCACTATGTGGCTGCTTCCCACTAGTTATTATACGTTTGGTACTGTACGTATGTCCATGCCACTCTCTCACTTTGTCACAGCTTACCCTTCCCCCTCCCCATATCCTCAAGTCCATTCTCTACTAGGTCTGTGTCTTTATTCCCATCTTACCCCTAGGTTCTTCATGACGTTTTTCTTTTTTTCCTTAGATTCCATATATATGTGTTAGCATACGGCATTTGTCTTTCTCTGTCTGACTTACTTCACTCTGTATGACAGATTCTAGGTCCATCCACCTCACTACAAAAAACTCAATTTTGTTTCTTTTTATGGCTGAGTAATATTCCATTGTATATATGTGCCACATCTTCTTTTTTATCCATTCATCTGTTGATGCACACTTAGGTTGCTTCCATGTCCTGGCTATTGTATATAGAGCTGCAATGAACATTGGGGTACATGACTTTTTATTCTTTTTTTTGCGGTAAGCGGGCCTCTCACTGTTGTGGCCTCTCCTCTTGTGGAGCACAGGCTCTGGACGCGCAGGCTCAGCGGCCATGGTTCACGGACCCAGCCGCTCCACGGCATGTGGGATCTTCCCGGACCGGGGCACGAACCCATGTCCCCTGCATCGGCAGGCGGACTCTCAACCACTGCACCACCAGGGAAGCCCCCATGGCTCTTTCTGAATTATGGTTTTCTCAGGGTATATGCCCAGTAGCGGGATTGCTGGGTCATATGGTAGTTCTATTTTTACGTTTCCTGATTTTGATAAGACAATAAATGACCAAAATAAGAAATATTAGGAACCTAAATGATCTAAGATCTTGGCTTAGATGCATAGCCCCAAATTTGTCAACTATTCACCCCTTTCTTATTAAATATGCTGTCCAAGAAAACATGCGAGTTGTTGTGAAGCATAAGCATAGCAAGACTTCCTTCAACACTAAAATATAAAGATCGTGTGGAGTCCAACGAAACACTGAATAAGCCTTCACGATGTGTGATGAACTAGGCCACATGCTGGTAACTCAAAGGTGAGACACAGTCCTTCACTTCTGGGTTCAAATCCAGAAATTTGAAAAATAAATAATTTAAATGATATATGTGAGTAGAAGGGCAGGGTCTTGTGGTCCCTTTACTCCTTTGTCCTTTTTCATCTTTGCCCCTGGTGAGCAACGTTATGCTATGAAGGGGAATAAGCACTGAGTACTCATGGGTCAAACTGGGCCCCTCTTACTTAGATAAGGGACAACACCAAGAAACACATGGGAAGGGGCAAGATGAAGCTGGGAGCAATAGAGATCAAAGGAGAGGGGCTTCCAGATACTGAAGGAAAACAGCTTTGACAGTGACTGAAAAATGACTTAGGAAAGGGGAAAGAAATATGTATATGCTGAGTTTCAGGCATATTGGCATTCAGCTGCAAAGAAGAACAGGTTCTTAGTGGTTACAGAGTGAGCCTGCCAGTCGCACTTGCCACTTGACTATCACAGCAAATACATATCCAGTAATGCTCAAGGTTGATATAAAATACAGAAGTAATATTGAAGAGGCAGTTGGTAATGCGGTTCTAAATACCAGATGATGGGGGTTCACCCAACTCAGGATGGGATAGAATGGAGTGGAATGCATTTCACATTAATTCATATCATCCCAAACCTTACAGCTGTCACCACAATGTAGAAATTTCAGCCGGCAAAACAGTCCACCTCAAACCTCACCATCAATGTTATAGGTTGAATTGTGTCCCCACAAAATTTGTATGTTGAATTCCTAACTATCGGTACATCAGAATGTATTTGGAGATGAGGTCTTTAAAGAGTTAATAATGATTAAATGTGGTCATTAAGGTGAGCTCTAATAAAGTATGACTGGTGTCCTTATAAGAAGAGGAGATTATAACACAGACACACACAGAAGACCATGTGACAAAGACACAACGAGAAGGTGGCCATTTATAAGCCAAAGAGAGAGACCCTCAGAAGACACCAACCTCGCTGACACCTTGGTCTTGGAGTCCAGTCTCCAGAATTTTGAGGAAATACAATTCTTTTGTTTAAGACACTGGTCTGTGGTACTTTATTACGGCAGCCCCAGCAAATTAATACACCCAATGCCTATAGGTATCACCTATGGCCACCCTCATTCTAAACTCTAAGGTCAAACTTCTGGGGAAGTTGCCTTTTTCAGATCACTTGCACAGACAATGGAGATAATAAATACAAGTCTACGGTGGCCTTGTTCACCTCACAATTTCTCAGCTGCCTCAAAACGGGAAGTTTAATTTTCCTTCTTGTCATTGTCACAAAACCGCATGCATGGCTAAGCTAATTCATCTTGTAACACGTACCGTCTCAAGCATGTCACGGGAGATCTATGGGTTTTTTCCTCAAAAAATAAACACTTGAGTATGTTTTTAACAAGTTTTTCTCCCAAGGTTCAAATTTATGGGGTTAAACATAAAAACAAGAAACATAAAAAAAATCACTTGCCTTATGTTATGGGATGTATCCAGTCAACCGTGAGAGTAAAATGCCTATTTTTTCATTTTAAAAGGGACGTGCTTATTGATAAAGCCAGTGTTGTCTGTTCCAAAACTCAGCAGTACTGTTTAGCAGAGTACAGACCAAAAGACCCCAAGTGGCTCCAGGTAGCAAGTGAGTTTATGAGACAGAAGTCACGGCCGTATTAAAATTTCCTACCACTTCCTTTTCAGTCAGCTTCCTTACCCTATTTCTGATGCTCTTGAAAGAAAGAGACAGTATCTTATACTCCCTAGTTAAATCCACATCTTCTCTTCCTCAGGGTCCTACACAACGTCAAACCCAGAGGAAAATATCAATGGATATGCCCCAAACTCTGAACAACAGCTACTCCGCAGATCTTTCTATTGAATGGAGGATTGAGAATACCTTACTCATGATTTTTAACACTTAAGGAAGAGCGAATATTTATGCTAAGACACCAGAAAATCCATTACTATACGAGCAAAATACTCCTGCCATGAAATACCACCAGAAATTCAGGTAATGTGTACAAGACTATCCAACGCATTTTTTTTTGACAAAACCTTTTTTAGGCAAATACACAGATTCAGACTTTATTGCTTGTTGCCAACATCATCACAAAACCAATAAAATAAGGAATATTGCAATGATGCCAAAAATTAAAAATTAAAAGGTTGGGGCCTTATAACCTTTATGGGACAAGTTCAATGTGTTTGGCCATCAACCTGGTCCTTTGTCATGCTGGCTGCACTTCACCCCAGACCTCAAAATCCACATGGAGGGCTTCTCCAGACAGCTGGCAAGGAGGGGGCATTTGTCTGTCTGGCTCTTTCCATCTTTCATTGGTTACAGGGAACTAGCTTTCCTGTACTTCCAGGTGGCTGTATCCAGTGCCTCAGGACCACTAAGGAAGTAAAATCTGGGTCCCCCCCCCTACCGTGTTTCATTCATGTCCAAAAGTAGAGAGAAACCAACTCACGTGAGACAACAACCAAAGGAGAAAACAGAAACAGAGACAGAAAGCCTGAGGTATCTATAAAAGAGTACTAGGTTTGTGTCTCAACATAAAGACTAACCAGAGAAGCACCCCCAAACACATATTAAGCACACGATATATATTTTTCTTTTATATATATATATAATTCTGCGGTATTTGTATATACCAAGAGAACAAGATCATATTCCAGAAGTAGATTCAATCACATATGGGAATTTAATATATAGTAAAGGTCACATTTCAAATCAAGAAGGAAAAATTTTTAATGGTGTCAAAAAAATAGCAGTCTCGTAAGAAATAAGGCTAGATCCCTCCCTCCTTCATACCTTACAGCAAGGTAAAAACCTAATGGACAAAATAATTAAACAAAAAAGAAATCATAAATGTACCAGAAGAAACCAAAGGAAAGTTTCTTTGATAACACCACAATAGAAAATGCATTCTTAAGTATGACATGGAGCCCAGAAACATAAAGAAAGGATCTGGGTTCAATTACACAAAAATCTTTAAGGTCTACATAGCAAAAAACAAAAACAAAAAAATCTTTAACTCACATCACAGAGGACTAATTTACACAAAGAATTCCTACAGGTGACAAGGTTAAAACTAACAATAGAATTGAAACATGGGTAAACAATATGAACAGCTGGTTCAGAGAAAAATACAGCTGTTACATACATAAAGTGGTTCTTAAAACTTTCTTTTAGAGAAATAAAACCATAATGAGATAGCAAAACTGCTAGATGGAGTACTAATATAGGTAATTTGGTAAACATCACATTGGCAAGACTGTGAAAACTGTATTTTTATATGTGGTTCTTGGAAATATAATGTGGTAAACCTTTAATGGCTAGAAATTTAATGACATCGTTATCTGTCAAACTGTAAAGCATATACCCATTCGCCAAGGAATCTCTAGTTTAGGGATGTGCTACAAACACACACACACACACACACACACACACACACTTATATGTGAAGTCATGTGCAGAAGATATTCATTGTAGCAGTATTTATATTAGCAAAACCCATGACATAACCTAAATGTACATTAATGGGAGAGCAGTCAAATAAATTATATTACATACATACAAAAGAGTAATTGTCAAATGTTCAAAGGAAGAAACTCTGTAGCTGCTGAAATAGAAAATTCTCTGAGATACACAATTAAGCATCAAGGACTAGGGCAGGACAGTGTTTATAACACATAGAGCTGTATAAAAAAAGTACTTATTCTTGAATATGCACAGAACATACTCTAAATACAAATATTCAGCAAAGTGTTAAAGTTGTTATTTTTAGGGGAGAGAAATAAATTCAGAATCAAGATTTAGAGAATCTGAGAAAGGAATACCTTTATGAATGTGGAGCTATGTAAACGTGTTACCTACTCAGAAAAATAAGCATACAACATTTGAAGTCTCTTCATCCCCTAACTTATAGAAACTTCCTATGAGCTCATCCTACTTTGTTACCAGGACATCCTTAGATACTCTGAATCCCAGTATAGACTCCATTTCTGTGTACTCAAAGAGGAAAAAAGTCAGAAGAAAAAAAAAAGAAAAACAACAAAATGTTAACTATAGTTATTTCTATGTAGTAGGATTATAGATCATTTTATTTTTTCTTCATTTTTCTGACTTTCTACACTAAATACATATATGGTTTTTTATAAATAATATTAAAAGATTTTATATGCAACAGTTAAAATACTAGGAGAGAAAAAGACATTTTATCTAGTGCTAATCAAAAGAAAGCTGGAGTAACTATATTAATTTCAGACAAAACAGAACTCAGACTAAGGAAACTTATCATTGCTAAAGAAGGGAATTACATAATGACAGAGTGGTCAATACTCCAAGAAGGTAAAATAATCTTTAACATGTATGCACCTAACAACAGAGCATTAAAATGCATGGGTCAAGAACTGATAGAACTGAAATAAGCAAGTCTACTCTTATAGGTGGAGGTATCAAACACCTCTCTTTATGTAACTGATAGATCAAGTAGACAGAAAATCAGTTATAATAGAAATGAACTGAACAATACTGTCATTTAACTTGATCTGACTGACTTTTCTAAAATGCTGCATCCAACAACAGAATAACCAGACTCACGTGAAATATTCTCAAAGACAGACCACATTCTGAGCTATGATACACATCTTAACAAAGTTGAAAGGAAATAAATTATACAAAGTCTATTTTCAAGCAATAATTAAAGTAGGAATCCATAACAAACTTATATATATATATCTAACTTAAAAAGCCAGTTCTTTGGGAAAAAAATCAATAAAATGAACAAACCTGGGCTTCCCTGGTGGCACAGTGGTTAAATGAATCTGCCTGCCAACACAGGGGACACGGGTTTGAGCCCTGGTCCGGGAAGATCCCACATGCCTTGGAGCAACTAAGCCTGTGTGCCACAACTACTGAGCCTGCGCTCTAGAGCCCATGAGCCACAACTACTGAAGCCCATGTGCCACAACTACTGAAGTCTGCGTGCCTAGAGCCCGTGCTCCACAACAGGAGAAGCCACTGCAATGAGAAGCCTGCTCACCACAACTAGAGAAAGTCCGTGCACAGCAACAAAGACCCAACACAGCCAAAAATAAATATATAAATTAAAAATAAATAAAATAAATACACTTTAAAAAAAAATTAACAAACCTTTAGCCAAGATCACCAGCGAGAGAGAGACAGAGAGAGAGAGACAGACAGACAGAGAGAGAACAAATAACAAAAATGAAAGAGGAATTATCACTACCAGTCCCGTGGACACTAAAATGGTAATAAATGAATACCATAAACAAGTCAGTGGCTACAAATTTAATAACTCAGATTAAGTGGCCCAATTACTTTAAAGTTACAAACTACCAAAACTCACAGTGAGAAATAGATAAATCTATGAAACAAAGCCTCAATCTGTGAAACAAACTGAATCAATAATCAATACTCTTCCCCAAAAGAAAGCATCAGGCCCAGACGGTTTCACTAGTGAACTCCACCAAATATTTCAGGAAGAGATGGTGCCAATTCTTCACAATCTCTTGCAGAAAACAGAAGCAGAAGGAACACTTCTTAACTCATTCTATACAAAGAGAATTACTCTAATACCAAAACAAGATGAAGACATCACAAGAAAGGAAAACTAAAGATCAATGTCTCTCATGAATATAGATGTAAAAATCCTCAACAAAATATCATCAAATTGAATGAAACAACATATAAAAAGAATTATATACCATGGCTAAGTCATGGGATTTACTCCAGGTATGCCAGGCTGGGTCATGATTAAAAAATCAATCAATGTAACCACTACATTAACAGACTAAAGAAGAAAAGTCATTTAATCACATTGATTGATACAGAGAAAGCATTTGACATAATTCATCACTCATTTATTATTAAAAACTCTCAGAAAATGGGCTTCCCTGGTGGCGCAGTGGTTGAGAGTCCGCCTGCCGATGCAGGGGACACGGGTTCGTGCCCCGGTCCGGGAGGATCCCACGTGCCGCAGAGCGGCTGGGCCCGTGAGCCATGGCCGCTGAGCCTGCACGTCCGGAGCCTGTGCTCCGCAATGGGAGAGGCCACAACAGTGAGAGGCCCGCATACCGCAAAAAAAAAAAAAAAAAAAAAAAAAACTCTCAGAAAAGTATAAACAGAGGGGAACTTCCTCAATTTGATAAAGAACATCTACAAAAATTGGACAGCTAATATCATAAATAATAGTGAGAAACTGAACACTTTGTTCCTAATGTCAGGAACAAGACAAGGATGTGCTAACAACTCCTATTCAATACAATATTAGAAGATATAGATAGTGAAGTAAGAAAAGGAAATGAAAGATATAAAATACAAGGAAAGGAAGATATATGAGTACCTGTTTTCACAGATGACATAATTATCTATGTAGAAAACCACAGAGAATCAACAAAAAAAAACCCCGAAATTTCTTACAAAGCTAAACGTGGTCTTCTCACATAATCCAGCAATCATGCTTCTAGGTAACTACCCAATGGATCTGAAAACTTATGTCCATACAAAAACCTGCATGTAAATGTTTATAGCACCTTTGTTCATAATCATCCAAAACTGGAAGGAACTAAGATGTCCTTTGAAAGGTGAAAAAACAAACTGTTGTATATCCATACAATGGAGTATCATTCAGTAATCAAAAGCAATAACTGAATAAGAAAAGATACAGTAGAAGATGTACTTCTGATGTACAGAACCTAGGGCAAGATGGGAATAAAGACGCAGACCTACTAGAGAATGGACTTGAGGATATGGGGAGGGGGAAGGGTAAGCTGGGACAAAGTGAGAGAGTGGCATGGACTTATATATAGTACCAAATGTAAAATAGATAGCTAGTGGGAAGCAGCTGCCTAACACAGGGAGATCAGCTCAGTGCTTTGTGACCACCTAGAGGGGTGGGATAGGGAGGGTGGGAGGGAGACGCAACAGGGAGGAGATACGGGGATATATGTATATGTATAGCTGATTCACTCTGTTATAAAGCAGAAACTAACACACCATTGTAAAGCAATACTCCAACAAAGTTGTTTAAAAAAAAAAGATGTAGTAGAAGAATCTTAAACTCATATTGCTAAGTGAAAGGAGCCTATCCGAAAAGGCTGAATCTTGTACAATTCCAATGATGTGATATTCTGGACATGGCAAAATTATACAGACAGTAAAAGGTCATTGGTTGCCAGGGTAAAGAGGGATGGGAGGAGCGTTAAAATGGCGAGGCACAGGGAATTATTTATTTATTTGTTTGTTTGTTTGTGTGTTTGTTTTGGCTGTGTTGGGTCTTCGTTGCTGTGTGTGGGCTTTCTCTAGTTGCGGCGAGTGGGGGGAGCAGTGAAACGATTCTGCATGATTCCGTAATTATGGGTAAATGATACTATGATTTTTTCAAAACTCATGGACCTTTACAGCACAGAGAATGAACCTTAATGTACACAAATGTTTATGAAATTATTTAGGAGATCAGGGGCAATTTCAGTATGGAATGTAAAATGTGACAAAACAATCTAATTGTATTACATTTCTATGAAACAAGCCCACTGAAGTGGAGTAAGAAATAAGTTAACAACCTGAGTACCTTTGGAAATGAGCGGGGTCCATAAAACTAAACACAAAAGAAACTATGTATGCATAAGTACTATACTCCACCTGGTAAAGTTCTTCCCCAGGGGAATATGGGTTAAAAAAATTATCCTATTGCCAGACTTGTAAAATGAAATTGAATAATTAAGCAAATGGACACCCAATAGTGAGAGCCAGGTTTCTCACTGTTTGGGATGTGAGTTTACAGATGAGCAAGGGAAGAACATAGAACTATCCATTTTTGATGGCTTATAGTTGGAGAGAGCAGTATAAATTCACATTTAGCTTAATCAAGGAATTTGGTAAAGTTGCAGGATACAAAATTAATGCACAGAAATCTCTGGCATTCCTATACAGTAACAACAAAAGAGCAGAAAGAGAAATTAAGGAAACAATCCCATTCACCATTGCAATAAAAAGAATAAAATACCTAGGAATAAACCAACCTAAGGAGGTAAAAGACCTGTACTCAGAAAACTATAAGACACTGATGAAAGAAATCAAAGATGACACAAATAGTTGGAGAGATATACCATGTTCTTGGATGGGAAGAATCAACATTGTGAAAATGACTATACTACCCAAAGCAATCTACAGAGTCAATGCAATCCCTATCAAATTACCAATGGCATTTTTTACAGAACTAGAACAAAAAATCTTAAAATTTGTATGGAGACACAAAAGACCTCGAATAGCTAAAGCAGTCTTGATGGAAAAATTCGGAGCTGGAGGAATCAGGCTCCCTGACTTCAGACTATACTACAAAGCTACAGTAGTCAAGACAATATGGTACAGGCACAAAAACAGAAATATAGATCAATGGAACAGGATAGAAAGCCCAGAGATAAACCCATACACCTGTGGTCAACTAATCTATGACAAAGGAGGCAAGAACATACAATGGAGAAAAGACAATCTCTTCAATAAGTGACAGTGGGAAAACTGGACAGCTACATGTATAAGAATGAAATTAGAACACTCCCTAACACTATACACAAAAATAAACTCCAAATGGATTAAAGACCTAAATGTAACACCAGCAACAGTAAAACCCTTACAGGAAAACATAGGAAGAACACTCTTTGACATAAATCACTGCAAGATCTTTTTTGACCCACCTGCTAGAGTAAGGGAAATAAAAACAAAAATAAACAAATGGGGCCTAATGAAACGTCAAAGCTTTTGCACTGCAAAGGAAACCATAAACAAGACAAAAAGACAACCCTCAGAATAGGAGAAAATATTTGCAAACGAATCAATGGACAAAGGGTTAATCTCCAAAATGTATAAACAGCTCATGCAGCTCAATATTAAAAAAAACAAACAACCCAATCAAAAAATGGGCAGAAGACCTAAAGAGACATTTCTCCAAAGAAGACATACAGATTGCCAACGAACACATCAAAGGATGCTCAACATCACTAATTGTTAGAGAAATGCAAATCAAAACTACGATGAGGTATCACCTCATACCACTTAGAATGGGCATCATCAGAAAGTCTACAAACAACAAATGCTGGAGAGGGTGCGGAGAAAAGGGAACTCTCTTGCACTGTTGCTGGGAATGTCAATTGATACAGCCACTATGGAGAACAGTATGGAGGTTCCTTAAAAATCTAAAAATAGAATTACCATATGACCCTGCAATCCCACTACTGGGCATATACCCAGAGAAAATCATAATTCAAAAAGACGCATGCACCCCAACATTCACTGCAGCACTATTTACAATAGCCAGGTCATGGAAGCAACCTAAATGCCCATCGACAGATGAATGGATAAAGAAGATGTGGTGCATATATACAATGGAATATTACTCAGCCATATAAAGGAACAAAACTGGGTCATTTGTAGAGATGTGGACAGACCTAGGGACTGTCATACAGAGTGAAGTAAGTCAGAAAGAGAAAAACAAACAATGTATATTAACACATGTATGTGGAATCTAGAAAAATGCTACAGATGAACTGGTTTGCAAGGCAGAAATAGAGAGAGAGACGTAGAGAACCAATGTATGGACAATAAGGGGGGAAAGTCAGGGGGGTAGGATGAATTGGGAGATTGGGATTGACACATATACACTAATAGGTATAATATAGGTAACTAATAAGAACCTGCTGTATAAAAAAATAAATAAAATAAAATGAAAGATTAAAAAAAAAAAGATGACCTAGAAAGCCCTTCAGCCTTCAGGGCCAAGAGCCCATAGGAGATAGCCCTCCTGAGTCTTCTCAGATGAAGGCTCCTTGCTGGAGACTGAGGCCTGCAGACTTGGACTCCTGTCTTACTCTAGTGGACTGAAACTTTGGACGTGCTCCATTTAGACTCTGCCCATAAACTTTATGGTGGGATGAACTGGGAGATTGGGATTGACATATATACACTAATATGTATAAAACAGATAACTAATAAGAACCTGCTATACAAAAAAATAAAATTAAAAAAAAATTCACATTTAGCGTAATATGGATACTGCTATAGAAATATTTATAGATTTGTGTATTTATATGTGTGTGTATTTATTTATTTATTCATTTATTAGTGTATACCTATTTATTTCCTTACTCTGTCAGCTGAGAGGGCTTAGAAGCAATGACCCTACCAACAATGATAACAACCAGCACCCAGTTCTTTGTTCCTAATACTCTGGTCCAATAAAAGGAATTGAGCATCCTTGGAGAAATGGCCAATTCTGTAACTGGAGTGAGAAATATACAAGAAAGAAGTAGTGGGGCAAACAAACACAATGATGAGGGTACATCAAAGGGACACAAGAGCCAACCAAAAGAGTTCCCAGTGGCCAAAGTTGGAACAATGTGAAGAACAAAATAAGACATTACTGAATTATAAGCCAAAGTATAAAATAAATATCCATAGGTCCTTAGTGATATTAGTAAATGATGGGATAAATAAACAGGGTAGAAGATAAAAATGTCCCATGCAGAGGAATTTCATATAATTTATGCAGATACTCCACCCTCAAGGAATATCTCAAATGCGAACTGTGAATAGTGTCTCCCTTCCAAAATGTACAGCATGGAAAGAGGAAAAAAAAAAGTAAGAGTAATTTACAGTGGAGAAATCTGACAAGCACCACCTCACCCAGATGATCAGGGCCACCATCAGCAGTGATGAGTCATGCTGATAAGGTGCACCCTGGATATGATACGATGCAGTCTCCTTCTCCAAAACATGTACACCTTCAGGCTAATCATGAGGGAAAACATCATGCAAATCCCTCTAGAGGACATTCTACAAAATATCTGACCAGTAGTCCTCAAACTGTCAAGGTCATCATAAACAAGGACAGTCTGAGAAACTGACACTACCAAGAAGAGCCTAAGGAGTCATAAGGATTAAATATAATTCAGTATTCTGGATGGGAGCGTAGAAGACAAAAAGGAAATTATAAACTAAGGAAATCTGAATCAAGTATGGACTTTATTCAATAATAATGTATCAATAATTGTTCATTAATTGTAACAATGTAATACAAGATGTTAATCATACAGAGGAAACTGGCTGCAAGATACATGGAAACTGTCTGTACTACCTTTACATTTTTTCTATAAATCTAAAAGCATCCTAAAAAATAAACTTTATTTTTTGAAAGAAACTAAATAATAAAAAATATACTATTTGAAGAAGAGCAAAGACTTAAATGAGAAAAAATGTTTCAACTCAATTGGAATAAAGATATAGGACCTCTGGGTAAAGGAAATGGAGTGATGACTGGTAACAGAATCTTCTCCCTCAAAAATACAATCAAATGAACCAAAAAATAGTATCCTCCTCCAAAAACGACCCCAATAACAAATAATCAAGAGGGAAGGAGGAATTTAGTATCATGAACTTAAAATAAATTGGCATCCGAACAAATGAATGTAAAATTAAATAACAGAGTTAAGGAGGCAGAGCCAGCCCCTGTTCTAATTGTCACCCCTGAGATGCCAAAACATGATTTGAAAATAATCTCTAGAACTTTCACTAGTACTGGAAATTAGGGGAGAAACTAGCTACTATGTGGGTTTCATTATCTTTTCCCTGTTCTAAGTAGTGGTAGAAATAGATACTGGGGCTGATACACTCTGAGAAAAAGAAAAACCTTAATTCTTAATTGGAAAAATGATGCGACAGCAGAGAGTATTCACTTCACCATGGGGCATATTCCCTAAAGAGGTGTACTAACTTCCAGTCTAGGGCATTTAATACGATCTCAGAATATAGAGTGGCGTCCAAGCTGAGAGAACGCCCACCACACCACACACCATCTCCTTCATTACCATTCTTTCACGTACAGAACTGGAGTAGAACAACATAACTAATACAGTAGAACAACGGCCATGGAACCATGGGACTGAAAGGCAAGTAGATCAACAACACCATCTAAGAGAAAAGAAAGGTAAACAAGATGCAAAAAGAATAAAAACCTTAACATATCAACGGAAAAATCCATCACCCTAAAGATGAAAAAAGTTGTGTATGTGTGCACACATACACATATATACACATGCATCTATAGGCATAGGTGTACGTATGTGAACAAATAAGATGGAACCCAACCCACTAAAGTACATAATCCAAAGAAGAGAGTATTCCCACAAGTGCTTTACTCTCTGGAACACTATAATAAGAACACCACCTCAATAAAAACAAGACTTCTAAAAGGATACGATGGAAAAGAAAATGAGAAGAAAATACAGATGAAAGAAACTAATTGAAGACAAAAAGTATTATCATTAACAGGGCCAATAAATAAATTAGAAACGAAAAGGATGATGAAAGATACAACTGAAAAGTGTACTGATATTTTTGACTAATAGGAAAGATTAGTGACAAACATAACCAATGTAAACATAAAAAGAAAACAGATGAAAGTGTTTAAAGAAAAGCTAAGAGACAAAGACGAAGGATCCAGCTTAATTACCATTGGTTCTGAAGTAGGCTAACCAGTACCTACAGCCCTAGAAGTGTAATATAACAAAGGAGCACTTTCCTTAAGTGGGAATTTAAAGAAAACCTGACTCTTTAGAACAAAAAAACACAGTCCATTCCATGGAAATGGACACAATATTCAACAATGAATTCTCTCTTAGATTAACATATTATATTGCCAGCTCAGAAAATGAATTCAATTCTTATTATCCAAGGGAAAAAAAAAAAGTAAATAATGGGCTGGGAGAGAAACACAGCCTAGCTCCACAATTTTCCACAAGCAAAAAGGGAGCGGTGGGAGTGGTGGTTTTATAAAAGAACGTTAACATTCTATCCTTGGAAAATGTAAAAACTGTATACAATAAAAAGGAGAAGTTTGGGGAAGGAAGACTGAAAGGTGCCTTCATTTCTTTTCAGGGCACAATGTATAAAAGGGAATTTTGTCATTAATTTCAACCATTTAGTGTTTTTCCTAAGTTCTTGGTCTTAAAAAGATCTTTCAGGAATAAATGAATCATTGGCTTACCAAGTGCCAAGGTCTGGCTCTGAATATAAATAGGTATATGGTAGAAATTGAGGGTTATCTCTACCCTGCCCCATTGTTTTTGAGTTAAAGCATTTGCTTCCAGGGTATGCAAACGAAACTGGACATACTATCAAGGAAATTAAACTGATATCATATAAATACAAATTCATTTATTAGCGTAGCTTTGACTTATTACTCTAGAACAGGGCCAGGAAGTAAGCATTTTAGTCTTCATAGTCACAACTACTCGGCTCTCCTACTGCAGTGCAAAAACAGCCATAGACGGTAAGAAAAGGAACAAGTGTGGTAGCTGTGTTACAGAACTTCATACACAAAAATGGGCAGCAGGCAGGTTGTAGCCCACGGGCAGGAGTTGGTGAATCCTTCCTCCAGACCTCAACTTTGTGCATATCATACCAGAAAAAAAAAGAAAAATTTAAAAATATTTTTAAAAAACATTTTAACCTTTTGTATACTTTTTGTGATAGGTGTCTCTTGTTGAAATATGTGCACATTGTTATCTTCTAAGGAGTTACATGGTTGGCATCAGAAGAAGAAAAATTGATCTTTAGGGTTGAGCAGGTATTTCTGCCATTGGCGAGGTCTGGTTAATGCATAATGCAGATATACAATGCATGCTTTAGGGAAGGGAGGACGCCAAAGGGCTGAGAAAATATTTTATGTTTCAACTTTCTTGTTTTGCCTTAAAATTTTAATTTTTATTTCATCAAGTTCCACTATCCAAAAATAGAAAATACTTAAAATTAACATATTTCTGTCCTTTTAAATGTATTTTTTCAGACAATACTCTACTAACAATTGTACATACTAATTTTTACACTCAACATAGTATTATGAATAATTCTTATACAATTCGAACTTTTATAAACAGGATGATTTGTAATAAATGTGTACATTTCTATCACGTAGTCATTTCAAGATTCAACTATTCATCTCTTCTAGTTGGGTATTTGCTGTTCCACTCTATCCCTATAATGTAAGGCTTAAATTATCATCTTTGTACATAAATCCTTTTACATACCTCTTATTTTTTAGAATGACCTGCAGAAGTGTAACTACAAAGTATGAATATATTTGAGGCTTGCAATATACATCTCTAAATTCCTTTTAATTTTTACCTGTAGTATATGAGAGGTGCCTATAAAAACTTTAAAGTAATATATGCTTATCTTAAAATTAAGAACCACTATCACCTTAAAAAACAATCTAGATTACAAATTAACCTTTACTCCACCCAATACAAGCTGTGCATCACATGGTGAAAACAGAGTTTAACTGTTGTTCTCTGGTAAGACATAAGACATTTATTTGCTTCAGATTTGGGGCTACAGAAGTAAGCACCACAGCAAAATCGCAGAGCAGCAATATTAAGCACTACGGATGTTTCATTGTCGGTGAACATAAACCAAAAGGCAAGCACTTACCCTCCCTGAGTGATATGAACCCAGCATAAACATGGAGAGAGAAATCTGATGCTTGTCAATGGCTGACAAGTATTTTTCACTCCTACAAATAAGTAGTAGAATGTTGCATGTGAGTACCTTCTATCCTGTGATTTATTTTCTCTACCAAGTATTACTCAGACAGGAAAACTGGAGCTGAAGCTTTTCCCCAGCATCTTGGCATAAAAACGCCAAGAGATAAAATCATCTAAATGTCAATATAAATTGCCCAAGAATCCAGGAATCCATTCAGCTTAAAACGATCATGGCCAAGTCAACTGCTTAGAAACACTGCCTCAAACCAGATGTGTAGGAGACCATGTTTACCATTTTTTAAGCAACTGGAGAGACTAAAAACAGTACAGAAACTCTCTCACAGAGCTAGATTAGAATGCCATCTCTGCTAGCTGTTGCTGTGTGATTTGGGGCAATTAACCTATTCAAATCTTTTTCCTTCACTGTAAAATGGGGGAAATCATACCTATCTCATAGGTTGTAGTTAAGGATAAGTAAGATAATGTACACCAGAGTGATTACTATGGTTCCTGGAAATTCATCTCAATCGATGTTGGTTGAATCAGAAGCTCTTCCTACAGTCAAAGGATCAAAAACTTGTATTGTATCCACCTCAATAATTTTGTATATCTCTTAATGAAAGCAAAAGTAAACTTTGCCTTTATATTTCACTGGCTTAAACTAGCTTAGAACTTATTCTAAATTATAAGGGCCCTAATTATGATGCTTCTGTAACTCTGTTTAATTACCTTGAACACAGAACAAGATAAATAACTTAAAGCCTCGTAAGCAAATTTATGCTTCAGGACAGCCCTGATCAAAGTGAATTTTCCTATGAGATGCCAAGCCTCGCATTTTTCAACCTGTGTTTGTATAAAATCCAGACATCATTTCACTGTACACATTTTATATGCATTATTACTGTTTCTTTCATTTTTATTAAAGAAGAGAAATGATTAAAATCCCCATAAAGAGCATATTAAGAACTCCCTAGGGTGAGTAGACGCAGTATTGTATGAGATACTTATTGAATTCATCAGAGTTGGGTATGATGTACATATATTACGGAATTCTTAAAAATGCATATGGGCTCCCCTGGTGGCCCAGTCGTTAGGAGTCTACCTGCCAGTGCAGGGAACTGAGGTTCGAGCCCTGGTCCAGGAAGATTCCACATGCCACGGAGCAACTAAGCCCGTGCACCACAACTACGGAGACTGCGCTCTAGAGCCCGTAAGCCACAACTACTGAGCCTGCGGGCCACAACTACTGAAGTCCATGTGCCTAGAGCCCGTGCTCCACAACAAGAGAAGCCACTGCAATGAGAAGCCCGCACACTGCAACGAAGAGTAGCCCCTGCTCACCACAGCTAAAGAAAGCCTGCGTGCAGCAACGAAGACCCAATGCAGCCAAGAATAAGTACATAAATAAATAAAAATTTTTTAAAATGCATGTGATTGACTTGAAGGCAGTGCTTTAGTGGAGAAAATTTCCATTTGAACCTTTTAAAAACAGACACTACAATATCTTCCTGACAGGTAAACAAGATGATAGGGAATCTACTGAAGTCCATTATGCAAATTCACTGCTGGGCTTTACGAGCGAAAAATAGGGCAGGTGGCTGCAGAATATGGGAGCAGAAGATAGTTCCAACGTGTTTACAAACCCCACTGTTCATTGCTGCGCAAGAAGAATCCCGACGTGAGTTCGCCACAACTCCCCTTTATAATTGTATGGACATCTTAGGAACAAGTTCTTCCAGAAGTAGAACCTGAGCCAATGATTTGAGTAGAATGATCTGTTAAGGAAATACTCTCAGAGGAAACCCGTAAGGGAGTGGGGAAAGGGGGTAGAAAGGGAGCAGAAGGCAAGAAGGCTGCCCTGCAGGTGAAAGTGTACACTCACCTTGATCCTGGACTGTAAACTGACACCTCAGAGTCTCTCTCTGCAGTCCATGGAGCTGGGCTTTTGTGCTAATATATCAGAAGGTGTAACCTGAGGGAAGAGACAGGCCAATGATCAAGCATCTCTGATTCTCCCTAAGGGACATGGGGGCTTCAGGACCCAGGAACCCTCCTCAGAAGTTCATAATTGTTTGCTTTTAGCACCAAAACATACAGAGACCGGAGAAGTGATTCAAGACGATGCAGGTGGGTGTGTCTAATTCTTAAATCTGAAAATAATTTTAGAAAAGCGTTTAGATTATAAGAATATGGTTTCCCCAATGGTAAAGCTTTTCTTCATTCCTTGAAGTTATTTCTCTTTGCCATTTTCACCAAATCATTGACTATGTTTATCAGTTATGTCTTAAAACTCCCCCTCCCATAATAATGAGGTTAGTGGATTAAAGCAAAGGGATTAACATGCTTTTCACTGATAACACAGTGATTCAAGTTGAACCCAGTTCCCCACGAATGGAAGGGAAGATGTCTCAAGCGAATGTGCAGAACCATCCTCTACTTGGTACACAATTCAAAATGCATTTCCTGCAGGTAATGAATCAATGACCTTAGGTGGCGTCTTGATCTGTAGACAAGTAGTTTCATTCATGAAAGAGTAACACATCAGCAGGAATTTAAAGTGTGAGAGTTGACCTTTCTGAAAACTCATAAATATTTATATGCAGACTTTCTCAGCCCTCACCAACCCCACCTCTACAAATCCTGAAAAACTACTTGCCTCCTCTCTGACAGCGGCAATATTCCTTTAATAATGACCAGGTGGGGCCCAACTTACCATTTATTTGGTGGCTCCTTGGCTGAACTGGAGAAGTCATCCACCTAGTTACTCCAAAACACTTTTTCACTTAGCAAGTGAAATAGTGACCCCACCTTTTATGTTCTGAACAACTGAACACTAGCATATATTGTTTTCGTGTATAATTTTTTCATGTCCCTGCAAAGCACAGACACTCTTTGTGAACGGAGACTGTTTTATTACATCTTTTAAACATTAAAAATATGGACCAAAATTGATTGAGTACATCTACTCATTCAATCAACATTTTTAGGATCTTCCTAAGTTCCTACTTTGAATAATGCTTTTATAATTTCCCATATTACAATCCCTCCTTCTGTACATTTTCATTACTGTATTTTTTGCCTGTCGTCCCAAATATCTTATGTAATATATCTAATATTTTGACAAACCCACAACTGCTTCCCACCACAAGAATAAGCCTATTTTTTCTCTAGGGTTGGGGCAAAGAGTGCTGCTTTGAATGGTTTGAGAACATCCCCATTCTTTAAAACAAAACTTTAACTTCTCAAGGTCCTATAAGAAGAAAACATGCAGTGAGTTGGGGTAGACCTAGAATACTTCCTTCAGAGACTTAAGCCAACAACCAAGAATAAGTGTAATGAGAATAGCAGAAAATCACACTGATCAGGTTAAGCTACGACACTGAGCCACACTTTTTGAATGTGTTTACAACACATTCTTATTATGTGTATGTTTCAGTGAAATACAGGCTTTTAATGAAATGGAGCAAAACATTTCATGAAGAGTTAGGGGGCTGATATCTAAAGTATGCAATTTTCTAAATTACTGTAATTGAAGTTATTGTTAGATTTCAAGAGAGATGACTTCAAGAGTTCCCTAATTGGTCCCCAAGCATGCCAAGATTTCACCAGATAATGAAACGCTTCCATTAACACATGCTCCCTAAAAGTCCCCAGAGAAAACTGCTAGCTTCCAGGTTAGTGAAGATGCCAAACATTTCACTGCTCTGTGCTCCTGATGGGTGAGTTGATACAGAGGAGAGAAAGGTTCACATGCAACTGCTTATTGTACAGCAGGGGCTTTTCTGGTGCTTAGGTGAGTAGGTGTAGGAGGCTATCAATAATTCATGACAGAAATTCAGAAAAATTTCCAGGGGCAACAGAGACATTGACATCTCTATAATTATGTTGTTTACAAAGATGCATAATAAGTAATTTTATTTCTCTACTAACATAAGTTCTATATACCTGGTTGCTGAGGAAGCCAAGCCAAAAAAAAAGAAACGCTTGGTTGTGCATATCCTGCTCAGGGTCAACGACTTTCCTGAACACTGATTGTATTTGCCTCTGTGAACTTGCCTGGACGCGTACGGCCAGAGATGTCTACACGTAAAATCACCACACCCCTCATGCCAGGGCCAAGATCCCATTAGTGAGGCAGAGATATCTAGGTAGGTAAACTCAGACAAAACGAGTGGGAAAGTCGTGGTTGATTGGAAACCCACTGACTGTGTTTACTTTTCTGCAATTATATTAGGATATTTCTTGCTGTGACACAAAATGGCCACATACTTAGAGGAAGACAAAAAAAAAGAAATTGGGGGGGTGAGAGAAAAATAGGAAATGGAGAGGAAGCAAGATAGGATTATGCTGGCCTCAGAAAATGAGTAGGAATATTCCCTCTGCCTATATTTTTTGAAAGAGATTGAATAGAATTGGTATTATTTACTCCTTAAATGTTTGATAGAATTAACCAATAAAGCATGGTAAACCTGGAATTTTCTTTATGGGAAGCATTTTTTAAATAAACTTTTATTTTAAAATTTAGATTTATAGAAAAGTAGCAAGTCCTCATTTAACCTGCAGCTAATTTTACCATATGTGGGCTTTTTCCACCTGAGCACAACTGATATTTATGTCCAGATAATTCTTTGTTGTGGTGCTGTCCCGTGCATTGTAAGATGTTTACTAGCATTCTTAGCTTCTACCCACTAGATGCTGATAGCACCAAGCTGGGACAATCAAAAGTGTTTCAATGTCTTAATATTCCTAATGTTCCCTGTGGGAAAAGATTATCCCTGGTGGAGAACTACTGCCGTAATGTTAATATCTTACACAACCATGGTACATTTGCAAACTTAAAAATTAACACTGGAGCATTACTACAAATCAGATAAAGCAAGCTACAGACTGGATTTCACCAATTTTTCTATTAACATCCTTTTTCTGTCTGAAGATCCAGTACAAGGTATTATATTACATTTAGTAAGGGAGGTATTTTAAAATCAAATTTCTTTAACTTTATATAGGGCTATTCAGCCCTTCTCTTCCGGGGTCACTATGGATAAAAAGTATGTCTCTCACAGACTTTATTTGAAATAAGTTGTTAATTTTTTGACATACAATTGGTTGGTCATGATTTTTCTTATTATTCTTTTATTGTCTGTAGACTGTGTGATAATATTCCTATATTCATTCCTGATACTGGTAATTTATACCCTCTCTATTGTTTATTGATCACTCTGGCTAGAACTTTGTCTATTTTATTGATCTTTTCAAGGAAAAGCTTTTAGTTTCACTTATTTTCTCCACTGATCCATTTTCTATATTAGTAATTTTTCCTTTTAGTTTTACTATTGTCTTTTTTCCACTTTTGGATTCAATTTGGTCTTTTTTTAGCTTCTTGTGTTGGGAACTTAAATTATTATTTGAGATTTTTCTTCTGTTCCAATATAAAGCTATAAATATACCTCTAAGCACTGATTTGGATGCATCCTGCAAATTTTTGTGTTTTCATTTAAATTCGCTTTAAACCTTGTCTTTAGTTGTATAGCTTATGCTTATAATAGCAGTTTCAAAGTTCTTATCTGCTGTTTCTGTCATCTTTTTCTCATTCCTGGAACTTTTTCAATTAAGTATTTTCCTCCTATATATTGTTCATATTTCCCTTGTTTTTATTTTGGATGGATGCCAGATATTAATTTGTTGAGTACTGAATTTTATTGAAATCCCTGAAAGGGAACTGGACTTTATTCTCTTAGGCAGTTCAACAGTTATTTTAGATCTGGATGATCTTGTCAAGATTTGTTTGTAAGCTTTTAAGGGAACATCTATTGCAGCCTTAACTCTAGGGCTAATTTAGCTCCACTGTGAAAGTGTTCTCATCCTGGAGTCTCTACTATAGTCTATGTTTATTCAGTGATATCTCTCCACTCTAGCTGGCGGGAATTCAAAAGCCTCCTGCTCTGTATGAACTCCTGCCTACAGCTCCCCTGTAATCATTCCTTCCCCGCCAGCTGTTCTTTGTCAAATCTCATGGAGTTTCACCCCTCATGTATATTCTGATATTCGAAGATTTAAGAGGACTCTTCTGCAGATGTCTCCAGAATGTGTTTTCTTTTTCTGTCTGTGCGACTACCTTCTGTCGAGTCCTCTACACCTCAAATTCTAGCTGCCCCAACATCCCTGAGCTCAGATCTCCGTCTCTTCAACTAAGCGGTATCACCAAGCTTCGTTGGGTTCTTCCTCCCTGGACCACAGCGGAGAAGGTGCTTCTAGGAAGAAAGCTGTGGTACACATAGTGTTTGCCTTGTGGGTTTGCCTTCTCTGGTGAATCACGATCCTATTTTGCCTGTTGTCCACTATTCAAAAACCATTGTTCTGTGTACTTTCTACATGTTTCTGCCAAGTGGGTAAGTCCCATAACAAATAGTCTTTTATGGACATGGATGGAATTCTCTATGCAGCCTTCTGTTGGGACTGTCTGCCTATACAATTTTTACTGATGATCTAGAAAGTGCTAGATGTGTTGGATGCTGTCCTGGGTACTTTACTGTGATAAATCAGTTAACTTTAACTGATGTGTGAGGCCATTATTCTTCCCAAACATTGAGGGTGCAAAAGCAGTATGGGTAGTAACTGGCTGATTTGCACCCAGGTCCTCCAGCCTCTTAGTTCAGTACTCCTTCTCCTCAAGAAGCAGTGTCATGTTTATAGGGACTTCATGTTTATAGGGATGAGTCTTCTGGAACTAAATTTCTCCATTTAGTGTCCTATTTTATTAAAGCTATCGCTTGGCCTTACTCTCTGCTTTGAGAAGTGCTATATATTAATATGCTCATTTAATAGATAGGTCAACTGAATGTCAGAGGGCTCTGTGGTTTTCTCAAGATCCTACAAATAGTAAGCACTAAGGGGAAGCAGAGAATTAATAAGGGGGAGAATTAATAAGCACTGACATCTCTGAAGGTCTACGACAGCATTCCTTCCATTACAGCCTACTGGAGAGCACCGGTTATTTAACTGGCTGTACTTTACTTTTTCCAAGAAAGAAATCCTTAAAATAATAAATCCTTAATTGAAATTAGCATCTTCAATCTTCTCCTCCAGTTCACCCTCTCAGATCTGATCTGACATTCTGTCAACCATATCCTTAAGGAACAGATTCCACTGTCGGCTTTGTCTGAAATGACTGTCATGAGTTGACTTGTAAAAAGTAATTTGTTCTTCCAGGTTCCATTATTTCTGTACTTTCCTGTATGCATGTGATACTTTAATAAAACTATCTACCAAAAAAAAAAGTAATTGGTTCTATAATTTCATACATGTCAAAATCTGCAACACACTGTTTCCTAATTGCTGTTTTGTGTGTGCACACAGGTGTAAAATCAGTTTAGTTGCTAGGGTAGTTCGTTAGCTATGTCTATCCACAACCAAGTAGTAAAATGTAATGACTGTTCCGAGCCTGTGGCTCAAGCTTTTCAAAGCCTTTGTGCCTCATCTATGAGATCATGTCAAGGTCATATAGCCTTCTGGGCCTCAGTTTCTGCAACTATAAAATGGCAGCTGGAGATAATTAGCCTAGGAAACGTTAAGATTCCTTCTATTTCTGACATTTTAGATTTCTACTTTTAATTACATTTAGCTGGCATTGTAGCAGCTAGGAATACCTATTAATTAGCACGTTCGTCCTCACCAGTACAATCATCACCCAGGTTCGAAATGGTATAAAGTCATCTTAATAAAAATAAGATACAATATTTTCTATATAAATGAAATATTCAGCAGCTTCTACTTATTTGAAAATCAGTGAAAGCCTTCTAGAACGTTAGTTATATAGGACAAAAGATATTTTTTCCCAGTGGATCTCAAAATATAGCATGCATCAGAATCCCCTGGTGAGTTTCTTAAAACACAGATCACTGGGCCCTAGCCCCGGGAGGTCTGGGGTGAGTCCTGAGAATCGAAATTTCCGACAGATTCCCAGGTGGTGCTTATGCGGCTAGCCCTACCATCACACTTGAAAAACCACTTAGTTAGCCTACCCTACTGCTTTCCTCTTCTCCAGCATTGCAGAGATTAAGAAGTGTAGAGAAGTAAGCTCATCTGTCCAACATCACGTAGTAAGTTCCAGAGTCAGGTCTTCCGGTCATCAGCCCTTTGCACTGTTTCTGCATGATCTCCTACACTGCCTCAGGCTTTCTGTAACATTTAGAGACCTGTCTCAAAAGTATGTTGTTAATGTGTTTCTCTGGATCACGATGCTACATGGTGCCTTTTGTGGACACAGTGAAGTGCACAAGCCATGACAGAAGGCTTGGAACATAAGAAATAAAAACCTCAGGGAAATTACATGTCCTTTACTCCCATCAGTATAACTGATGGGAGCGAAAGACATGCCTTTCACTCCCATCAGTATAACTTACTATAGCACTTTTCACTTCAACCTATTGCTATTGGTTTTTCTAACTCCCTTGACTTTTCCAAAGTGCTAATATTCATTTGATTGCCAGACACATAAGTTAAAATAAAGCCACTTTATGTAATAATGTTACCATTTAAAATGAAATATCAAGGGAATTTTTCATACGTGACAAAACTACTAAGACCATCCTAAGCAGAGCACATAAGAGACTTTAGTAGTATATAATATGGATGTGTCTTAAGATGGAAAACCCAAGAATTCCAATTCTAAAACCTGTAACTTTTGTAGGAATATGCAGACAAAAGATCTGTGTTCTTCTAACTCAGTGGCATTGTTGGTGCATTTTGCAAAACACAGATGTTAAAGGGAGCTGTTGTGTATTCCATTCCATTTTCTAACTCCTTCCCCTTCAGCCGAACCTCTTAGAAGAAACAACCCTTGAAGGAAGAGGCAGCAGAGGAAGGGAAAGGAGAAGAAATGTCGAGAGAGGAAGACAAAGCTGCTTCTCAGACCATCAGATCCTGATAAACCCAAGAGAACTCAGTGAGGCTGGCCTAAGAACGAAAAAGACTCTGAGGCCAGTCCAATGATAGGCTATTAATTGGGGCTTTTCATGGTCCCTTGTGGTCTAGCTAAGCGATAAATCACAAGTCGTGGGAATGATGGAACTCTGTAACTACATGTTAGAGGCACTAGACCAGATTAATAGGGTTCTAGGAAGCGGGCTGATTACATCAACATCAACACCTTCTAAACAACTCTGAATTTGAGTTCTGATTTTTTTTTAAAGAGGAGAATGGGTCATGAGCATTGATTGAGACTTGACTCTAAGTGGTTTAAAAGAATAGCAACCATTAACCTAAAGTACATAATATTTTTATCTTTCTTCTCCTATTGGACCCTTTCTTTTTTATAGAATTGCTTGTTGCTTATAAGCTGAATTGCTTGTCTTGAACCATGAATCTCAACTCCAGCTTCCCACGAGAATACCTGGGGAGTTTTAGAAAAT
Source organism: Phocoena phocoena (assembly GCF_963924675.1). NCBI lineage: Eukaryota > Metazoa > Chordata > Mammalia > Artiodactyla > Phocoenidae > Phocoena > Phocoena phocoena. The sequence continues at coordinate 10,776,001 of NC_089228.1, forward strand.
AATAGAGGCCCAAGTCCGAACCCAAACCAATTAAAGGAAAATCTCTGTAACTGGGGCCTCCTCAGACGATTCTGACATGCAGCCTGTCTTGAGGAAGACTTCTACAAATTTCTCCGTAAGAGTTGAACAATGGCCAGTTGTATTTCTCCTCTCCACGCAACATCAAGATATAGTTTCTACAGAGGAACTCAATAACTATTTCCACTCAGACAGGAAGAATTGTAGATGGGTTAAAACATAGACTCTGGCATCAGACTACCTAGGTTCATATCCCCCAGCTTACCATTTATTAACTAGCTGAGTAAGCAGGTTAAGTCACTCTACCTCCCTGTGTTCACTTCCCTCCTCAGTAAAAGGAGGATAACCCCTTTACTTGCAACATAAGATTACTGTGAGATTCAATCACTTACAACGGTGACTGTTACAACGGAAGCACTATTATTATTTCCAAACGCCTGCTGGAGACAGGATAGTATTGAATGTAATGGCTGAAAACACAGACTTTAGAGAACAATGAACTCATTTTCAGGTCCTAGTTCTGCCAATGTACAGTGTGATCCTGCAAAAGTTATCCAATCCTCCAGGTTATCCATAAAATGGAGAAAATATGGTTATTATATAGTTGCTGGGGAGATTAAATGAAACAACTCATGTCACAAGCTTAGCACAGAGCCTGGCTCAACAATGAGTTCTTGTCCTCATTATAACAACTAACCTGGGAGGACGGAGTGGATTCATGAGACACTTCAGTAAGATCTTCGGTTGACTTTTCCATCTCAGGTCAGAGGGAACATTGTATTTATAGAGGTCACCAGTCTTTTCTCTAGGAGAGTGACGACGAGAGTGAAAAATGAGAACAACCCGCAAAGGAACTGGTAGAGCTTGAAACTGCAGACCTCAGTTATCTTGGGAGAAAATGGATTATCATCATTAATGTCTGCTGTTTCCAGCCCAGATGCAACAGCCAGAGGCGTCTTAATTATAAGCGGCTTCAGAAATTAATCTTCATGATTCTAACGCTTCAGAAATTAACCTCTGGTCCTGAGAAGGTCAAGTTAAATGTCAGTCCCAGACGGAACCTGAGGGGACATTCGGATGCCACAGCGACCACACAGTTGGCCACACAGCTGTGCGTTCTTCCTTCAAATTGCCATCGATTTCTCCAAAAGCATAGCTCGAAAGACGTTTCAAAAATAAAGATCTAAGGGAGAATTCTTTTTTTCTCGATTTTAGTCAGAGCCCATCTGGAGACTCAGTAAGAGTTGAATTTGTATTTGGCTACAAATCTCATTTTGGATGGGGAGATGGGGAGAGGAAAGGGGCTGTTATATCTACTGACTTTTGCAGGTCAGAGTAGCAAAGAAAGACATATCTGCTTCCTGCTGATGACACGGTACAGCTTTCTTACTGGCTTATTTCTTCTTTAAAAATAAACACCATTTTCCTAATTCTGTAATTGAGGGCACAGATATATTTAGCCTCTGGTTAGAAGCAAGAAACCATGGGTCCATAAAAAATAATATAGCCCAAATGTGTGTGTATGTTCCTATGTTTTACAAGTCAGTCAACACATCCAATTTATGCCACCCAAAGTAGCTCTCGGGTCAGATCGTACATGAGAGATGAAAACGATAACAAAACTACCACTGTTTTCATAACAAATGCATATTATTTGAATGAACTTTTTAAAGTACATAAATTTTATGTACAATTATGAAGCTGTCACGAATAAAACAACCAGGTGGTAGATGGCTCCTGCTAGAAATAACATTACTATTAGGTTTAAAGTAAAAAAAAAAAAAAAAAAAAATCACTGTCATGTGAAAGCAACAGTAAACCCAAAGATTTATTTGGGGCACCACTCTGCCCACATCTTACAAAAAGCTAAGCTTTTATAAACAAATCCTATAATAACCTCTTTTATCATCCTCCCATTTTAAGGTGCTTAGAACTTTGCTCTATTAAGTGGCAAAACAAAAGGAAAAGGATTATTTCTCTCAAGATATCCAACCACAAAACTATAACAGAGAAGGAGTTTAGACATTTTTTCTGGTCAAGTTATTTATGGGCCTGTGATTCTCGATTTCCCTATCTGTAAAGCAGGGATGAGAGACCCTCATTTCCAAAGTTTACCTCCCCCATCCCAAGTAAAAACTACCGAATACAGAAGGAGGGAGGGAGTTTTTTATTATGTGACTGCCTGCTAAATGCCAACACTTTCATATGGGGTGTTTCAACTAATCTGTACGAAAAGCTTCTTAAATGAGTTTTAATACCCACTTTCTGAACAACGGAAACAGGCTCAGTGAAATTAAGCCATGTATTTATACAGAAAACAGAGTTGAATCCACGTCTGCTAAATAGCTGTCTCCCTCGAATGGAAGGACACAGCACAGGACTGATGTGACCCTGCTAAACCTCAGGGAGATATAATTCCAAGAAAGGAAACTTTTCTCTGACCAGAAATGTCATGTCTAGCAGCTGCAAACATGTGTTCTGAGAGCACTTAAATGTGGTAGGAAGACAGACTTATAGAATGGATTAGCAATGCCTACAAGGTACCAAGGCGTTATGGATTGACTTGTGTCCCCCCGCAAAAAGATGCTGGAGTCCTAACCTCATTACCTCAGAATGTGAACATATTTTGGAGAAAGGGTATTTACAGAGGTTATCAAGGTAAAATGAAGTCATTAGGGTAGATCTTCATCCAGTATGACTGGTGTCCTATTAAAAGAGGAGAAATGTGGACACAGACAGAGACACATACAGGGAGAATGCCGTGGGAAGACTGGAGTTACACATTATCACAAGTCAAGAAACTACCAAGAGCTGGGAGAGAAGCCTAGAACAGACCCTTCCCTAGCACTTTAAGAAGGATCATGGCCCAGCAGACACCTTGATGCCAGACTTCCAGCAGACACCTTGATGCCAGACTTCTAGCCTCCAGAAGTGACAGGCAATAAATATCTATTTTTCAAGCCACGCAGTTTATGGTACTTTGTTACAGTAGCTCCTAGGAAATGAACACAAGGGGCAAGAATATGAGACCATGAGAGACACCTATTAATAATCTTCTGTTAGAATATGAGTGGCCTCATTTACCTCTGAATGGTTGGCCCAGCGCCTGGAAGAGAAGATGCTCAATTCAAAAAAGTTTTTGAACTGATTAATACGAAGAGAATATAATGGGAAGTTTCCCCTTTGCCAATGCTGTGTTGATGCAAAAGCAGGTCACACATCGCTCCAGCAGCTATTCTTTGGAAGAAAAGCAAAGATTCAATGCTTACACAGGGGAGGAGAGACACTTGGATGGAAGATCCCAGCAAAGTGGAGAATGAATAGTTGAACTGAGTGAGGAAACTGACAGTGTCTGGGTTTGGAGTCACATCTCTAGGGAGGCCGCCTGGAGGAAAATTAGAGTGAAGGAGATTATTATTAACCTTGATGTGATTTTTTTTTTTTTTTTTTTACTTGAGACTCAGGCTAACAATGTGTTTAGAGTGAAGAAGGGACAAATGCAATTTACTCTGGGATTGAACACCATCCGATGAGGTTACTTCACTCATTTTAAAACGTTATCTCACTGTGTCCACTCATTTCTCAGCACCACGCTATTTGCATGAAGTATTTTCAGATAAATATATTTTAGCAGGATGTTCATGAACCACAGCCAATAAAAAAATGTAAAATTAGCATACTGGAAGAGCTTAACTCTCATGGACGCAGCCTCCTTAGTTCAACAGCTACTGAATTTAGCTAATAGGAGTTGATCTTAGAGCTTTCCAACACCAGATTGACACATCTCATGGGCAGCTTTCAGATCCGCTCCCACGAGCTATTCATGCATCTCTGCCTCAAAGGAAATTCACGTTGGCTTCCACAGGAAATGGAGACTCGCAGAATGGGACTGAAGTACAGCTCTACCCCCAAACAGCTCTGGTGAATGCAAATTGTCTTGAATCCAAAAATAATCCTTACAATTGTTACTATTAACATTTGCCGCCTACTTATAATGTACTGAGTACCTTTCCTACACTATCTTAAGAAATTATCATGAAGACCCATCCAATACTTAATTGCACTTCTACAGAGAGGAATTATTATAATTGCTATTCTATATCAAGAATTGCTATTCCTACTACCCAGTTTCCATCCTTCTTCACCATAACGTAATTGTTTGAGATGTAAAGGTGAAACAGGAAGCCATCATCTCTGGTTCTGGGGGTTATTTCTTCTTTCTTTCACTTACTCAGCAAATTTGTATAGAGAGAGCAGTAAGCATTGGTATTACTCTAATTAAAAAGACAAGGAAAAAAATAAACTTTGCTAAATAAATTTATCTACGGTCACCATACATCCCAGATTTTTCAGAGGATAGTCCTAATTTTAAATATTTAGGTGGCTTATTCCTACTTGGAGTGCAGAAAATGAAGTTACCCTCAAAGATAGATGGGATCCAGGAGTATATTAGGTAAACTTTGGCACCAAGACCTCCAGTCTCTGGGAAAAAAATCAAAAAAGCTTGAACAAGAAGATAAACACCCTCAAGGAATGACCAGAAAGCTCCCTTCAAATAACCATAAACATAATGATGACAACTTTGATAATGCAATCCAAACCAAACAAAAACCAAGGACGAATGACATTGTCTGCAAGGTAAACCTCAAAATCTAGTATGATATTTGTTATAGGAAAAGCAACCACTGTTTACTGAGCAGCCTCTTTGTGGCAACACATTACATAAACTCTCATTCAATCATTGTTTCCCTTTTTTTCCCCCCCCACAGGAAAAAAACTGATGCTTAAAGAAGCAAAATAAATTGCCCAACATGGCTAGTAAGTGGCAGAGTCAATATCTGGATGCAGTTTTGATGCTAAAAGCTGTTGTCTTTCCACTGAATTGATTTTAAATTAGCACACATCCTAATCCGACTTTTATAACCAGACTGCACGTAGGTTACAAAGCAAGGCCTCTGTAACAAAGTATGGATCCTGCATTGGCAGATACCAGTCTCAGAGAGGAAAAGGAACAGAAGAACAACTTCAGCCTTGAAGAAGGGGAGGTTCCTCTCTTAGTTTCAGCTAATACACAGGTGAAGTACTTTATAGCTGGCAAGATTATCTCATTTGATGCAACAGTCCCCAGATTTCAATTCCTCACAAAGAAGAGAAACATTCAGAGACTGCAAGATCCCTCCCTCAAAACTGGTTTGTTTGGAGAAGGCAGAATTTTCACTAATGCTACTTTTTTCTGATTTTTAAGCCTCCCTGTGAAGTAGTGAGACACTGATATTTAAAAATTATCAGACGGAAATGGATGAAAAGACAGTGTATTTCAGGGACCTACTGCCTTCACTTTCTTCCTATTCAAAGCAGCAAAAATCAAAACAGCATAGAGAGTCAAATGAAAGCAAGAAAGAGAACGGATGTTCCTGGCTCTGGTTCCATTCGATTTTTTTCCATTAGTTTCAAAAAAAAAAAAAAAAAAAAAAAGGGTAAAATTGAGACTGTGAAAGACCCAGACTGTTAGAGGACGAAGATAGTATCTACTTTTCCTTCCTTGACACATCACGCTATATATATTTTATGGCGGTTACATTGAAGCGATTAATTCATAACGGGACAGAAGCAGCTCACAAAGACTTACAGCTTATTTTTAATAAGTGTTAATACATTTATGCCTTTCTTGCCAGACTCCCCTTCTAGAAACACTTGCCTTCCCAGATTATATCCATGAAAATTAATGATCTGTCACTAGGCTTGCCTCTGTCTTAATGAAGTAGTGACTCAGAGCGATTGCAGTCAGGTGTGAGAAACTTGTTTCTCCTGTGGATGATAAAAGCCCTTGCCTCATTCTTTGCACACATTTAATTACGCGAAAGCCAAAATAGATAATAATAATCACCGTGGCACAATGATTCTGCATATTTCAACAAGTGAAAAGGGTTTTGTTGGTGTTTGAAAGCTCTTCTGCACGGAGAAGGCAATCAACAGAAGACGTATCAAAAATTCAAATGCACTGGTGCGTTCTTTGCTTTGTGAAAAGCAAAATGCATGATTCACAAAAGTGAGTATCTTTATTGAGCAACTCATAACCCACAGGGCTAAGTGCGGTGAACAAAATAAAGAGGAGGGTGTTGATAAACAGTAACTGAAGGTGGAAGGCAGCGGCCTACACCAAGTGGAGCAGACAGAGAAGGCCCTGCAAGGAGATGGCGCTGGAGTTGAAATCTGCACCAAGATCTGCCAGGAGGAGGTGTGGGCGAAGAAAATCTCAGACAGAGGCCATGCACAGCACAAAGACCCAGGGGAGAAAAACTGTGTCACATCGGGCAATATTCCTGACATGAGGAATATTTGGGGGCTGGATAATTATTAGTTATTGGGTGTTGTGATGTGCACGGTAGGATGTGCACTGTAGGTGGCTTAGAAGCATCCCTGATCGCTACCCACTAGATACCAGTAGTACCCCACTCCCCGGAAGCTGTGACAGCCCAGATGTTTCTAGACATCGCCAAATGTCCCCCAGGGGGCGCGTAAAAATCTCCCACGGTTGAGAGTCACTGTGCTAAAGAAAAAGATAGAGGCCGGGTAGGTGGAGCAACTGGGAGAATTACATCTACAGCAAGGAAGGAAAATGAACCAGAGCTAAGTCAGCCACGCTAGCACTATTTCAGGCCTCACGACCTCAGAGATGCTCGTTGCCGGGCATACGGCAGGGTTCCACGTCAAATTCACATGGACCAAATTTCAGTCTGACAAAACTAGAGACTTCATCTGTCTCAAGGAACACTGAGGTGCTCTGTGCCTCCGTCCATCCTCAGCCTCCTGACCGGCCTGTGAAGCCACTCTGCCAGCCCGAGCCATGCAACTGGGCTCGCCACAGCCTGCCTGCACGAATTCTGCCTTCCTGTCTGTGTCATCAGCGAATGCCTTGGTTCTCTACAGAAGAGAGAAAACATACCATCTCAGAAAATGAGAGAGCTGAGTGCCCCAAGATTTGAGAGACAATGGTTTCCTGCGGGTGATGATGGTAGATGGTACATTCACAGGGTCAGGAAAGAAGTAATAAGCAAATAAGGAAACTGGGATTTAATGCACACTTTTAGACACATTTTCCTCATCCGTTTTGTTTCTTTATCTATGGAATGGGATCAGTTTTATTAAAAACCTGTTTAGTCAACGAATAGGTCTGAAGGGAAATGAATTCTAATAACCTGCCCTTAAGTAAGCCATTAAAAATCATGGACTTACTGAGTGAAACGGAGGCTGAGAAGCACAGGTGGTGAAGCAGCAGTGGATTATCCCAAGAAAGTTATCTTTGCTCCAGGATAAAGTACTAACTTATAATTACAGAAAACGTTGACTAGGATCAGAAGTAAGGCTCAACTTCCCTCTGAGCCCCAAAACTAGACGATGCTCCAAAAAGCCTGTGCCAGCAAAAAGACCATTCCAAGCCTCTCTTTGAGAGGGCATGAAGTAAATGAACACATCTTCCATTTAAAGGAAGTCTATAAACAGTGCTCTTTGGGCACAGTTACTTACTTTCTTCTATGTCTTATTTCCTAAAATTTGAAATTTTCTAAGATACTTTACAAATAAGGGCAAGTGCAATTTTTACTTTATCCTGGGCAGGAGAAAGTTAATGGCCTTATTTTTATGTTTAACCTAACCCTCACTTAGCATCAATACGTTCCATGAAGTTCTAGGCACTTTACTCATATGAATGCGTTAGGTTTCATAAAAACACCTGCCTCGTGGTACTATTATTTCCCCCAATTCAAAGGTGGGAAAAATAGGCACAGAGAGATCAAGTGACTTGAACAAAGTTGCACAGCTACTAAGTCAAGTGGGCCGAATTTGAGCCCAAGCAGGTTGATGAGTCAACCACTCCCCAAATTGTTTGTCAACAACAACTCAGAAGCAAGAAACATGAGCGTCGCTTGTTTGCTTTTCTTTGTTTGCATAGAACCAAGGAATAAGAAAGAAAAGGATTAATGCACACAAAATAGGATTTTAGAGTAATCGTAGGAAAAAAACATTCCCTGGCTATTTGGGTTTAAAGGGAGCACACCAGGGATGGACCTAGCGTCTGTCATACAGAGCGAAGTAAGTCAGAAAGAGAAAAACAAATACCGTATGCTAACACATGTATATGGAATCTTAAAAACAAACAAAAACAACCTCCTGATGAACCTAGGGGCAGGACAGGAATAAAGACGCACATGTAGAGAATGGACTTGAGGACACGGGGAGGGGGAAGTGTAACCTGCGACGGAGTGAGAGAGTGGCATGGACATACATACACTACCAAATGTAAAATAGATAGCTAGTGGGAAACAGCTGCATAGCACATGGAGACCAGCTCAGTCGGTGCCTTGTGACCACCTAGAGGGGTGGGAGGGAGACGCAAGAGGGAGGAGATATGGGGATATATGTATATGTATAGCTGATTCACTTTGTTATACAGCAGCAACTAACACACCACTGTAAAGCAATTATACTCCAATAAAGATGTTACCAAAAAGGTGGTGGGGGGGCAAATAAATAAATAAAGAGACCACACCAGGTTACTTTCCTCTCTTGGATCCCAGTCTCTGAAAATTTAAGAAAAAAATAATAACGGATTGCTAGTCATCAACTGCCTATTATGATGAGAAATGGGCAGGGCGGGGGTGGAGGAAAGATGGGATTCCTCATAGGAGACTTTCTGTTCACGGGTTCACTTTCTGACAGCATCATGATCAATCTCATGGAATCTGATATCAAACATATGGGCCTTCGAGTGTCAGAAATTTCTCTGTGTTCTGTTTCCCTGAACACTTCACTCTCAAGGTCATTAGACCCACCTGTATCTTTTCATTTTCCTCAGTTCTCTGCAACACAGTACAGGGACATGTTACACTCTGTAGGCAAGCACCTGGAGAGGGTAATTTCAGGTTTGGGAGGCACGAAACAACAAAACGCACAGTTCCATTACTGACATAAACACATTTCCTGATAAAATGAAGCCCGCTGGGCTTCCTATGGTCAATGCTGATGTCACTATAGACACTGAAAGAAAGAATATTATTTGGATAGAATTGGAGTCAAAATAGCATACCTGATTGAAAGATGGCAGAGCTATTCACACATTTCTTTTGTTAAGTGTCAGCATAAAAAAAATAATTAGAAAACTTTGAGAGTTCCCTAATCATCAATCTATTTTAATACTCATGGGTTGTAACAGTATGAAAATCTTTGTTTTTTCCCAACCATCAGGCAAATGCTAGAAATATATAAATAAATGATTCTTTAATAATGCATTCATCCTTCGACCAGAGAAGGAATGGGTAGAGTTTGGTAAAAGGATAAAGCTATTTCTGAACATAATAAGGAAGGAGAATTTGCAGGCAGACAGTTGAAGAAGAATGTTATAACCTGTGCATAGAGTGAGATGCAGCGGGCTGGACTCCAAAGCCCAGGAATGGCCCAAGACAAATTCCATTATTCAATCAACAAACACTGGCTGAGTTGCTACTTTGTTCTAGGAACTGTGCTACATGTTGCAGTACCTCACTTAATCCTCCCAATGATAGGGTTAAGTGAACATCACTAGCCTTTTTATCTTTAAACAGATTAGGACCCAAGTCTCGGACAGACTAAGTCCCTTGCCCAGGCCCCGGCCTTATAAAAGGCACATGTGGAATCTACCCGCAGATCTGTGTTCCAAGAGCTCAATAAATGGTAGCTTTGGAATGCTGATCACAGCGATATGTTTCCACCTCAGTATTCCAGCATGGCACACAGCTCTCAATAAAGACTGCCGACTCAGTGAGCCCAAGAAGTCAATTAAACCATAAGTGAGTTCACACCAGGCACGGGACAGAGTGATGGCACACCATGGAACAGGGGAGCAACCTCGGCATTTATAAACCAGTGACAGATGAGTTACAGGGCCAAGACAAGCTTAGCAGCCATAAAGCCAGGGTGGGTTTCCTACTGTGTGGAACTTTCTTCTTTCCCCTCTTCACCTGGGCAACTCAAGCTCATCTGAAAGTCTCAGATAGATCCCACTTCCTCAAGGTCCTACCCTGTTTGACTAGATCAAATTCCCACTATACGCTTTCGTATGTAGCACAGGAATCTCTCCTACATACAACTTACCACGGTCAAGGTTTACATTTGATTGTGTGACTATGTGATTGACATTTCTACCCCCACGAAGCTGTACTCTCCCTCCTGGTGGCGGGGACCATTTGCATTTGTAAAACCACTGAATCGCCATTGCCTGTACAGGTACCCAATACATATTTATCAGACAGGAGAATAAAAGGTTCAGTTCCCATGACGGCAGCCAACATGCACAAAGCTGACTCCCAGAGGCCATTTCCAGCCCTACAGATGCTCTTTATAAACAAACTTGGCCATGCAGACCACAACACTCACGAGGTTTCCCAGTGCCGTGGACACAAAAAGCTCAGGTCAGTGCTGCGTGCCAGCTTTGTGTCTTATCTCCTTTTGCTTCAGCTTAACTTCTTAGACGAGCAGGTATCACCCTAGCAGAAAAAGCAAGTCAGGCTGTCCAAGGGATGCTGGGACACATCGCACAGAACGTAAGGAAAACATCTGGTTCCACATGTTTATTACCTGCCACTGATGGAGAGAGGTTCCTAAGAGCCCTATCACACAAGGCAAAGAGAATATGCAGGGGAGACAGACCACGTGCACTTCAACTTCAGCCTCTCCCCAGCTGTAAGTAACATGGGGATCTGATCAAAGTATTGGGATATGAAGTGTTTCTGTAGTAAAGCTGCTCACAGTTGCCTTGAATAGAAGAAACTGTTTTATTGTCGATTCTATCACCAGCTTCCTACTACCAAGTAAAGACTGTGAAGCACCCAGTGACCACTTTCAATGTCCATTTTAACACAAGAGCCTCCACTTTCCCCAAGAACACGATATTCAACTTCTGAGGGCAATTTATTCTGTTTCTTTATACCGGGTGTTGTTCTCAAATCTCGGGCTCCTTCTTTAGCCAAGGATCAGGAAGCTTTCTGCTATGATATGTGTCACCCCATTTTATCTTTCCACAATTGTCATGTCTCATCTCCATTCTTGACTGAATTTCTTTGACACAGCTGCCCCCTCCCCCGGCCCAACGTAGGCAGTGTTTCTCAGCCCCTAAGACCCTGCTGCATCTTGCACCCACGGTGACAGCTGCCACGTTGGATCCCAGAGGACTGTTCACTTACCCATCTCTCACCAGTCTGTGAGCTCTGTGAAGGCCACCTCATCTCAAGTGTGCCTTTCCAGAACCTGGGTGGTCTTGCCTGCAGAGGGCGACCAGATCTGGCTTTTTTTTTTTTTTAAATAATTAATTTTTATCGGAGTAGAGTTGCTTTACAATGTGTGTTAGTTTCTACTGTACAGAAAAGTGCATCAGCTATATGTGTACATATATCCCCTCTTTTTTGCATATCCTTCCCATTTAGGTCACCACAGAGCACCGAGTAGGGTTCCCTGAGCTATACAGCAGGTTCTCGTTTGTTATCTATTTTACACATAGCAGTGTATAGATGTCAATCCCAGTCTCCCAATTCATCTCACCCCTCCCCCCTGGATCTGGCTGTGAATCTCAGATTTGAATCCTGGCTGTGCCACTTATTCAGGCATCTGCAAAGTGCAAAAAGCCAGATAGTAAATATTTTCAGCTTTGCAGGCTATGAGGCCTCTGTCGCAATGCCTTATGTCCAGAAATGTTATTCTTTTCTGGACTGTTTTTCCAACCATTTGAAAATATTAAAATTAAAAAAAAAACATTCTTAGTTCTCAAGCTATACAAACACAGGTGAAGGGCCATAGGTTGGACTTCTACGTTTATCAAGCATGTGACCTTGGGCAGTTAATACATCTCTATGTGACTCGGTTTTATCACCTGTAAAGTGATGGCATCCCCCTCAGAGGCTTTTTGCAAAAATTGTGTTAGTTAATTCATTACAAGCACTTAGAACGTTACATGGCGCAATGACATGTGCTCGATCAGTGTTGCTATCACTGCTGTTATATTTTATTTCCTAATAAACGATTTTTTAAAATATATTTGAGTTCAGAGTGTGTTATCTCCCCATATTTGACCACTCAAGCGCTGAATGATCGATTCTGTCTCTCAAACATCTAGCTCCCGTTCATCACTCCCCTTGCTAATGCCTTAGCTCAGCATCTCGTCATTACTCTTCAGGGCTACCACAGAAGCCTTTTCATGGGTCCCTCGGCCTTCACTTTCCCCTTCCCCCTGTCCTGTCCACGTTGGTCATTAGAGCGATCATTCTAAAGCCCAGATGTAACCATGTCATCCCTCTATGACAGTCTCCTTTCACTCTTTCCCCTAAATGAGTTCTGTGGATCATTAATTTTAAAAATTGTAAAAACACATTTGCTTTTATTTTTTTTTTTTTTGAAAAAAGTTACATGTTTAAATAAGAGTAGACAAAGCATGGGGGAGAGAGAATTTTTTTTTTTTGAAAAAGTTACATGTTTAAATAAGAGTAGACAGAGCATGGGGGAGAGAGAATTGTGGTCAAAAGGTACAAACTTCCAGTTTTAAGATAAATGAGTAGTAGGGATGTACTGTACAGATTATTAATAGAATTAACACTGTTGTATGTCATATATGAAAATTGTGAAGAAGGCAAATCCTAAGAGTTCTCTCACAAGGTAATTGTTTTCTTTTTCCTTTATTTTGTATCTATATGAGATGATAGATGTTCACAGAACTTACTGTGGTAATCATTTAATGATGTATGTTAGTCAAATCATGATGCCGTGTACCAGAAACTTATACAGTGCTATGTGTCAATCACATCTCAATAAAACGGAAGAAAAAAAAGAAGGAAAAGAAAGAAATCTTTGCCCAACCCAAGCTCATTTAAAAAAAGAAAAGAACTGTTGCTATAACCAGTCTTTCATAAAGATCATTATTTTGAGAATTAAGTAGGAACAAAAAACAAACCAAAAAAAAGAGTAGACAAAACTGGATGCAGCAAAATTAAACGGACAATTGTTTTCACTGTAGTACTTATCAGAACACTTAATACACTAACGTGCATTGTAAATCTCTAAGAAGTTGATAAAGGGAGGTAATTTCCCGATATTAAGTGAGTCCCTGTTCTCGATGTTTGTCTCCCAGGATTACTGTTCTAAGGGACACACTTTGGAAAATGCTCGTCCACGTAAATTCCTTAGCTTGGCGTACAAGGCCCTCCATGATCCAGTTCCCAACCAGCCTCACTGGGTACAACTGTTCATCTGGTACAACTGTAGCTCTTCTGGGATCTTCTGGGCCCTTGGGTTTGCTGTGCCTTCTGGCTAGAATGGTTGTCCCTCCCCTGATGTGCCTTCCTTCTTATCCTACTCACTTTGGGAAAAGTTAAGGGGTTTGCCTTCAGATTCTCCTAGACACTTACTCATTCCTTGATGAAGTCTCCTACAGATGTGTTCATTCCTCACTTACCACGTCACTGTTAAAAGGTACATAAATATATATTTCCCTCAGAACAATGACTGTGAGAGAACAGAAACTACATTCTGTCTGTTCATTTTCTTAAATGCATTCAAATAAAGTCTTTCATTTCCAAATCTGATTTTACCCTATAATGGAAACAGCAGAGAGAGCGTCACCTGCGCTTTCTGGTTGAGAACAACGAACAGGTTAAATAAGTTATCCTCAAGTCAAAAAAAAAAAAAAAAAAAAAATGAGTAAGTGCCAGAAAGCAGGTACAACAGCTTTTAACTCCCAGCCCTGGGTTCTCTCCATCGCACTTCACAGTCTCCCCTAACAAAGCCCAACTAATGCTTAGTTAGTAACTCCACTTGGATGAATGCCCTTGACGTGGACTTGGGCTACGGCAGCATCCAGAGGAAGCCCAGTGTTGAGTTAGCTGAGAGACCCAGGCTCAAATGCTCCCCCAATGGCCCATCTATACACAGTAGGGTCAGAAATCTACTGCTGAAACCAAATCACAGGTTTTTACAGGAACCCACGAGGGACTGCTACCAATGATGTCAGGCTCACTTTCCCTCTCCTTGGCCAGCCTCCTATGCACGCTCTTTTCCTTTCTACAGCTCCTAGCATTGAGTCTCCTTTCCTGCCCTTCCTTCCCAGAGCTGATACCTCTTATTCTATCCCCACAATGGAGTCCTTTCAGTACCATCTCCCACCTTTGCTCCTTCCTCCAAAAATGCAGAGGCTAACCACAAGGGGATAGTAAACAACAGGTAACGAAAATGACAGCCACACATGAGTGATGACGGGGTGGTCTCAGGTGGAACTGAGAAAACGTCGTCAGCTCCTCACTAAGCACCAAGCACCTAGGATCCTAGATGCTTCAGGGTTAAGCAGTGCCATCTCCAGTCATTCTGGAATGAGCTATCTTTACAGCCCCTCTCTCTGCTTATTTACCACCTTATGATAACCTTCATTCCTCTGCACCTTCCAAAAGTCTTTTCTCCCCTTTTCCCTAGTGACCATGTCAGAGCTATATTGGCCTGGGTATTTATACCTATTCATACTGAAAAGGGGACAGAGAAAAGTCTCAAGGTCTCTCAAAAACCCTGCAAAGTTTATAAATGAAGTTCATGGACCTGGGAAGAAAGAGAAAGGCACATTCAGATGGAATTCTAAAAAGAATTTAAGGAAAGTATTCCTACAGAAGCGGGGGCAGGATTAAGGGAATCTAAGAGGAACGGTTAGTAACCCAAGTACTAGCAACAGCAGGAATCCACAATGCCTGCCGTTGCAACTCTCAAGGTTGCAGGGGCAGGGAGAGGAAGGGGTGTCACTGGAACCAAAGAAAGATGTCCAGGCAGGACTCTTAGCTGAGTGAACTGCAGCCACTGCTGAGCTGCAGCTCAGGTACAGGAAAGGAGCAGGGAATAAATACCCCAACTCCTTTCCTCCCGCCCTTCAGTCTCCCGCTGATGCCATTGTTTCACACGGTCAGAATTCATGTTTGTTATTTCTCACTACAGAGAATGTATGTGAAGTCATCAGGCACCTATTAAATGTCCGATACCTGTTCGTTTTCTTCTTCTAATTTTTTTTCTTCTAACAGAAATTCGCTTAGGATGAAATCTGTGGAAGCATAAAGCCACTCCTGCAGGGTCCCAACCTGCCCCAGAAATAGCTTCATTTTGCTTTACAAGAACTTGAAAAACGTGTCACGAAGCTTTACTGGCTCTCTTATCAAAACATAAAAACTAAACACTGGAGGTGTCAGCTAAAAATAGGGACTGTGAAATCAGACGGATCTGGATTTAAATCCGAGTCCCACCACCTTCTCGCCATGCAAACTGGGGCGGGTTACAAACCTCCCGGCCAATGGTGTCCCCATCCCTAAAATGAGGATAATATTTGAATCAACCTCAAAGACTTGTGGAGTAAAATGCTCAGCCCAGTGCCTGACCCAGAGTAAGTACATCAGAAATCAAGGGATAGACATTTTTTTTCCCTAAAAGGTTAACAGCATAAACTCTTGATCCAGACTCTCTGAGCCCAAATTCCGGTCCTATCACCTACTGGTTCTGGCACCGCTGGGTGAATTACTTAAATATCTGTGCTTCTGTTTCATCAACTGTAAAAATGAGACTATACCTGTGACATAAGGCCGACGGACAGTAAATGAATTAACTCATGCAGGGAAGTTAGAGCAGTAAGTGCTATAGAAGAGCTGCTTGTTGCTCTCTAGATCCACAGCTCCAACCTATTCAGCCTTGAATGGCACTCTGACAGGGACCCACAAGTCAGGGATCCTGAACCCCCCTTCTCCTGACCATTTAAGGACACATTAGGTATCTAACATGATTAGAGATGCATAGTGAGTAAAATACATCTTTGAGCCACTCAGAGTGGAAAGACCACCAGTATGGGGGTCTGGAGATCGTGGACTGTCTACTTACGTGTAATGACCTGCACGGCTGTCTGTTTCATCTGGAAAAGGACAATTAGATGCAGTGGGGTCCCGTGAGGCTCACCAAGATCCCCTCCCTGGTCTCACACCGCTAACCTACAGCTTCTGGGAATGACAGTCATGTCAGCTCACTGCTGCCACCCTTGCTGCCAACTGCCCCGCCCCCCGCTGCAGGGAACTGCCCTGCTCAGGGTCACAGGCCTTCCCAAGGGCCGGGTACAAAAGCTCCACCCTCTAATCTAAAAAATAACACAAATGAGTGTATGTGCAAAACAGAAACAGACGCACAGATATAGAAAACAAATGTGTGGTTACCAAAGGGAAGAAAGCAAGGGAGAGGGACAAATTAGCGGTACAGAATTAACAGGTACAAACTACTACGTAAAAAATAGATAAACAGCAGGATATACTCTGTAGCACAGGGAATTACGGCCATTATCTTGTGATAACCTATAAAGGAGTATAATCTGCAAAAATACTGAATCACTATGCTTTATACGTGAAGTTAACATAAAATTGTAAATCAACTATACTTCAGTTAAAAAAAAAAAGTCTCACCCTTGGCTTTACCTTGTAGTAACTCTGAACGGACATCCCGGCCCCAGGGCTCCCCTTAAGATAGGTGGAGGGGCCTCAGCAACAATTTCATTGTGGAATAGCTATTTCTCCAAATAATGGAAGTTCATTGGCTTCTGACCAATAAAACCACGGGTCCCAAATGGCACACGAAGAAAGAGCTCTTACTGTTATTTGCCTAAAATTATTTAATTGTCATGTAAACTCTTTAATCTGCTCTCAGCCCTGAACGTTTTTTCCTTCCAGAATGCATTTAACACGAAAAATCTAGAATCAGTGGAGTTTTAACTAGAGAATCCCAGCTGGGTTTTAACACTTGAATTCAGGGTCACTTATGATACTGTGTTTCAAGCTAGGCGGTTATATTAGAATACACAAATTCTATGAGACAGAATTTTGTTTAATTGAATTATTAGTGGGCAATTCCCTCTACCTGACCTTTCCCTCCACAGGAAGAAGCTTCAGAGACCATGATGTTCCCAGCCTCTCTCCCACCCTCCTGGACAAAGGAAGTCACAATGCCATGCCGGGGAGGTGAAGCTGCCTAATTCTGAGGTTGACTATTAGAAAACCCACTTGCATAAAGACTATGAGCATATCCTCCACCCCCGACCTTAACAGTAGTAAAGTGATACTTCGGGCTCTGCTGCCTTATTACATTGTCTTATATCTTTTTTTTTTTTTGCGGTACACGGGCCTCACTGATGCGGCCTCTCCCGTTGCGGAGCACAGGCTCCGGACGCGCAGGCTCAGTGGCCATGGCTCGCAGGCCCAGCCACTCCGCGGCACGTGGGATCTTCCCGGACCGGGGCACGAACCCACGTCCCCTGCATCGGCAGGCGGACGCTCAACCACTGCACCACCAGAGAAGCCCTTGTCTCGTATCTTAACTTGGATGTCTTAAACCCTTATAGGTGTAACATTAAAATCCTAGTACGATTCTGCGATGAGAATTCTGGCAAGGTTATGGCACTAGAATCCAATCTAGGCTGTCACGCTGCATTTCTAATGAGGTTATAACATGACAATACCGGCTTGGCACATCTGTGGAGGTTCAGGTGTCATAAATAGGGAGGTAGGACCCAGTTTAGTACTGACTATTCTGCTTGGTGATCCTCTGTAGAGCCAATGCCTCATGGGGTTTTTAGAGTAAAGGGCAAGGTACAGGAGGCAGTTGAGAAAAAACACTATTGAAATTACTCTTCAGTTAAAATGGAATTTTTTTTTCTGACTAATTTTTATTGGAGTATAGCTGATTTACAATGTTCTGTTAGTTTCTGCTGTACAGCAAAGTGAATCAGTTATACATAGACATATATCCACTCTTTTTTAGATTCTCTTCCCATATAGGTCACTACAGAGTATTGCATAGACTTCCCTGTGCTATTCGGTAGGTTCTTACTAAGTATCTATTTTATATATAGCAGTGTGTATATGTCAATCCCAGTCTCCCAATTTATCCCTCTCTCCCCCTTTCCCCTTTGGTAACCACAAGTTTGTTTTCTACATCTGTGACTCAACTTCTGTTTTGTAAACAGGCTCATTTGTATCATTTCTTTAGACTCCACATATACGTGATATCATATATTTGTCTTTCTCTGTCTGACTTACTTCACTCATTTTGACAATCTCTAGGTCCATCCATGTCACTGCAAATGGCATTATTTTGTTCTCTTTTATGGCTGAGTAATATTCCATTGTATATGTGTGCCACATCTTTATCCATTCCTCCATCGATGGACACTTAGGTTGCTTCAATGTCTTCACTGTTGTAAATGGTGCTGCAATGAACATTGGGGTACATGTATCCTTTCGAATTATGGTTTTCTCTGGATATATGCCCAGAGGTGGGATTGCTGGATCATATGGTAGCTGTATTTTAAATCCCAAAGGATTCATGGAGATAAACAGGCTCACTGGCTACACAGACGTGTTGTTCTAGGATGATTCCCTTTCCACACAACATGGAAATCTCTCTCATCCTCACATCTATGGCCCCTACACTCATAACCAAAAGCATTTCTCTCCGTTCCCGGTCATATCATATATAAGGCAAATCCCCAAACACTGATCTAACTCCCACGTGCCTCCTGGGAGGACCGTGTCAATAATGAAAGAGGGCTTTCAGCCAGTGAAAGTACTGGTCTCAAGAAGTTTGTGAAAACAGTCCAAATATTCTGGAAGAAAAAGAGGTCTCTATAAATCTCAGCCTCTCTGGAAATCAGAGATTCAGTGGCCTGACAATATTTGGGGGAGATGAAGCTGATTTAGTATTTGTAAGATTTTTCCCTTCCTCATTATCCCCATGACAACTGGGGCTCCATGAGTATTTTGTGTTTTCTCAGGAGCTTTTGTGTTTCAATCCCAAAACATCAAACTGGAGTTCTTATAGAATATGTGATCCCCACTGACTTTCAACTCCACCAGTCTACCCTCTCCTCTCCATTCACACAGCCAAGCTTGCAACGCCTCTTTCCTGGCCTCAGCAATGGCCCGCTAACTGGTACCCTGGCAGCTCCATCTCTACACAGCCATCTGAGAGGGCACGTTTCCTGAAAGGCTGTATACTGTGAAAGAGAGGAAAGCATCCTCGAACAGCTAGGAGCTGTCCTGGCACTATCACTACATATTAGAGTTGCTAGAAGCTGCCCTTAACCTCTAACAATTAAGCCTGAGTAGTTTCCGGTTGACTATAAATAATTTCACAGATCATCAACATCAGACAACATCTGATGGATGTTAGCTCTCTCTGTCGTCCTGCCAAAACAGACATGAACGCTGTCCGAAGCACAGAAATGGCCAAATCTCCCCTATCCCCATCCCCACTCGGGATAATGATGCTGCTGCTTCTTTACTAATTACAGCTCTAGCCTCACTCTTTTCCCCTCTTATAAGATTAGATTTCTTAAGAGTCCCAATCATAGAGTTACACCATTCTAAGACAGCATGCAATCCAGAACAAAGTGTCACATCCTTAAAGCCTCTTCAAATCACCTAACACAGCCCCAATTCTTTAAGTCCTTTCTAACCCCCTTACGAAGTCATCTCTGGTTTTCCATGAGTATTTGCCCCTGTTGCCGTGACCAATAAACCACCTTCTGGAACCACAGGTGTGTTCTGGTGGTCTCTGGCTGCAGAGCACTGACCACAGCGTAGCTCAAAAAGCATAGAGTTCTTCAGCCAGACCACCTGGGTTCCAATCCCAGCTCTGTCCCAACCTGGACAGAATTCATGGAACAGCTACCTGAGGACTCTGAAAAGTAAACAGTAGCATGCAAATTGGGGAAGAGGGCCAGAATTTGAAACACCACCAAATCAGCAGGAGTTTAACCATTTTTCTCACTGGTATCTTCTGGCCTGGAATCAGTGCAACCCAAAACCCAGAGTCAGGCATCGGCACTGACAGAGAGCCCTCCAGGAGAAGGGGAGACAGTAAGTAAGGTGAATCCCCTGGGTTTTTTTCTCTTTTCTTGCACCTCAGCCAAAAAAAAGAAAAGAAAAATTCATAGCCATGGAGACACCTACAATAACAGCACCAAAAGCCTCCCTCAGAGGCCCAAAACTCTGAAAAAGGAGAATTCCTCTCCAATCACAGAATCTGTGATCCCAGGGAATGGGGTGAACCCTTTACTCTTGTTTTGCTCTCTTCCTTCCACTGCTTGGCCGGCCCCAGACATGCATCATAATTGCCAAAACTAGAAACAAGCCAAGTGTCCTTGGATGGTGAATAGATAACACAAATTGTGTCATATCCAATGATAGAAAAGCATACAGCAATAAAAAAGAACCAACTATTGACAGAGTCAACAACTTGGATGAATCTCAAATGCATGAGATTCATCTCAAAAGGTTTGCATGTTATATTGGATTCCATTTATACAGCATTCTGCAAAAGACAAAAATATAATGACAGAGAACACATCAGTGATTGCCAGAGGCTAGAGGTAAATGATTTACTCAGAGGCTCTTAGGAGAAAGATCTGTCTACTCATCAGAGCTACTGGATGTACTCCACTGTTTCATGGGCTAATGAGATCCCTGTCATGAGAATTATTTAGAACCCCAGCTAGGTAATAATATACCAGAGATGTTATATGAGGAATTCGTGCTTTAGAGTTTGGATAGATGCCCTCTAAATAGTCCATTCCACCTCTGAGAGACCCTAAACCTAACTTAAAGTCTGCTTTTCATTAAAGTACACCTGGCCATACCTAACATTAAATAGAGTTCCTACACTTTTTGGATTGATGACTCACAGAAAAACCCTCAACAAATAAAAAAATTTTGTGCAAGCAACAAATTTGTCTTGGAATGCCAACTTTATGGTAACTCTGGGGCTAAGCTCAGCTAGGGAGACAGAAAAATATAAGACACGTTTGTCACCCTTTGGAAATTTACAATATTGCTGGGAAGAGGAGTCATTAATATGTTAAATAAAAGTTAAATAACATACAACATTTCAGTAGTAATACACAGTAATAATATGAAATAGACCACGAATAAGAGTATGTCTAATTTCCAAATTCGATGTATGGGCAGTAAAGACTGTGCGGACGAGTGGAGTTTACTGGGTATCTTCCATATGTCCCCGCCAGACCCCAACTCTCTCCTGTCTCTATCTATCAAGTCCATCATATGGACATGAGGCTGAGCCATATGGATACTTCAAGAGTTGCTCGCTTCCAAATTCTGAGTAGATTCAGTCAGTGGGAAGCCCAGCAGATGAAGATGGTGGGGTAAGAGTGAGGTGAGGCTGTTTATTCCTCTGGTTCCTTCCTTGTGCATTCACTGCAGACTCCCATTGGGTGTCCATCTCTCTAGAGCCCCTGTCAAAGGTCTGGTCACTACTGCTCTTCTTTTCCCTTCAGCCTACAAATGGTAATGGTTTTCAGCTATCACTGGCCTCAGGGAGGTTTGCCATCCCTTCTTGATTTTCCTTAAGTCTGGTCCCACCTTTGTTAAGAGTCCATTCATTAAATGATCTTCAAATCTCTCAATTTGAGTTTGCCATTTGCTGGAACCCTGACTGATCCCATGGAGAAAGAAGGATCTGCTCGGTGTGTTGTAGTCATCAGGGAAAGATTTATAGATTGGAGCAGGATCTTGACATATGAGTAGAAGTTCAACATTATTCTGGTTATAGGGCTTGTCCAAGGGCTAGTGATTACATTAGGCATGGACAAGAATTCAAAATCAAGACAAGGTACAATGATGGAGAAGCACACAGCCTACTGAGGGTATGGCGGGCCAAGCTGATGTCAAGGAGAATGGTGGGTGTATGTGTATGTGCATGTGAGGCAAGAGAAAAGAGAAAAATATCCAAACGGTATTTAGTGAGCTCATACTATAAGCCAAACACTGTGATAGGTACTGGGGAAGGAGTGATGAGCAAAACACACTGTCTATATCTTCCTCGGGTGTATTAGTTACCTACTGCTGTGTAACAAATTATCCCAAGACTCAGCAGCTTAAAACAACACTGAATTTTTGTTCATCCTTACACTCCTTTGGGGGGTTATTTATTCCAGATTGCTTTAGCTGGGAAGTTCTGGTTTCAGTTTCTCATGAGTTTCCAGTCAAGATGTCAGCTATGGCTGCAGTCATCAGAAGGCTAGTTTGGGGCTAGAAGACTTGATTCCAGGATGGCTCATTAACACAGCAGATAAGTTTACTCTGGATGTTGTCAAGTGGTCTTACAACATGGGCTTCTCTCTGGCGTTGCTTGAGCACCCTTATGACATGGCATCTGGCTTCCCCCAGAGCGAGGGATCCACAAAAGAGCAACGTCAAAGCCTTAATGTAGCCTCAGAAGTCACAATCTGTCATTTCCACAGTATCCTACTGGTCACAGAGGTTAGCCTTAGTCCCTGTGAGAGGGGAATATATACAGATATGACCCCAAGAAGGGAAGGATCTCTGGGAGCCATCCGGGAGACTGGCTATGACACCGAGCTTACCGTTTCTACAAATAATAACAATCATACACACCAAAGGAATAATTATAAGCTGTAGTCGGTACTGGAAAGGAAACCCACAGAACCATTAGGTCATCTCAGGAAAGGATCTGATTGAATTTGGCAGTAGAGTTGGGGAATGACACGTATCCGTCATAAGGTGAGTTAAGAGCATTTGACTAGGAACCCTTGGCGCTGGTCAAGTTTACTTCTTATACACAAACCGTGTTTCCACCTGGAATTTTTCTTTGCTACATTTCCAGTGGCAAGGAGCAGGGTAATCCTCAGAATCCTCTTCTTCCTTCTGCTTCCAGTATTCCACTTCTTCTACCTGTTTCCTTTGTCTCTCCCTACTCTAGACCTATTCCCATCTTTCCTCTAGCTAACAGGCACAACCTCCCTCATTTGCTAATTTCCTCATGGCAATTATAGTTAAAGTGAGAAATAAAATAAAAACAATCAATACATGTAGAATATATGCATCACTTCAATCTCCCCATCTGGAAAAGTAAAAAAACACAGAACGACAACTACATATTACGCTAGACAGTATTGAGAACACTAAGAACCAGCCCCCTGTATCTCTCATTTAAGTCAGATAACAGAACTGACCTCTGGCTGCAAAAACACGTGGCAGGGGATTCTGCCAGGCATGCACTGCTAACGTCTCATTCTTACAGTGAAGGACCCTCTTAAACAAAATGGAAAGGCTCACAAAGGATCTCCTCTACCTTTCTCCTTCCCCAAGAAAATGACAGACAAGGCACAGCCCAATGAGTCCCACAGATCCCCAGGCCAGTAATTGTCCCTAGGGAGAGAGAACATTCTAAGGATGAGCACTTCAGAATCTCAGGGTAGGAGGGTAGTCTGGAACAGCTCCTCAAGTGACTGAATCATATTCAGCGTTTATGGAGATGCCTATATACCCTTAGAATCTCTGCCCTTGCACCATGGTTCTCAAGTTCTCATGCATCGGGATTGCCAGCAAAGCTTCTCAAGACCCAGATTTCTGAGCCCAAGCCCCAGAGATTCGATGCAGAGAGTCTGGGGTGGGGTCTGAAATTTGCATCTCTAACAGGTTCCAGTGATCCTGATGCTGCTGGTCTGGGGACCACACTTTGAGAGCCATGACTTTATGCCTGATTATCAACCTGGGCTGTACCCTGGAATCACCAAGGGACTTTAAAAGAACAGATGACTGTTAACACCACTATATTTTGCTGTCATTGGTATGAGGTGTAGCCTAGACTTTGGGATTTTTTCAAAGCCGCCTCAGGTGATGTTCACGTGCTGCCCACAGGAGACCCCCTGGCGCTGACCTGACTCTAATGCCATCCGTGTATCTGCCCTGTGAACCTGCTCAGCGCTGCCTCGTACAGAAAGTGCTCGAGGCAAACAGTGGGCGAGCACACAGGCTTCACGCTGGACTCTGGTACCTCAGGATTTCAGGGGCACTGCCTCAGGGCTCCAGAGCTTGCTACTTTTTCCCACTTTAATAAGAGCAGCTCCTCTTTCATCATTTCCTATATTGTTCTCCCTCCTAAAGGTTTCATTTGAAGAAAGGGTCTCTAGGCTAAAAGAAATATTTGAAAAGCACTAATATAAGAGAAAGGTCACTAAAGTGAAAATCAGCAGAACTTGCTCCCAGCTCTGTAATCATTTACCCTCTCTGAGCTGCAGCTTTTCACTTGATCTTCTCTAAAAACAACAGCTAACATTTGTTACCATCGTTTGTGGTTACAGACGCTAGTTTGCAGTAATATAAATAGTTGGCAATTTGCTTCACGTGATCGTCGCAACAACGTTGTAAGTCAAATGATACGAGTTCCTATTTTATAGATGGAAGAATCATCCACAATTCAGGTTACATAACATGCCTACATTTATCCAGCGAAAACAATATTCAACCTCAGATCTTCCGAGTCCAAATTCTGATTCTTGCCATAATGATGCTGCCTTTAATGTCTTCCCTTTCATGACTGATGGGGATCTCTGCCTCGTCTCCATCTTCTCACACAAGGGCAACAATTTCCTACAGGTTCCATCCCTCTCCGTCAATCTGAGACTCATCTCATCCAGGAGTGACTTAAAGGCAGTGGTCCTCAGAGTGTGGTCCCCAGACCAGAAGTATTTCATCACCTGGGAACTTGTTAGAAATGCAAACTCTCAGGCCTCACCCTAGACCTACTATATCGGAAAATCTACAACTGGGCCCCAGCAATGCGCGCTTGAACAAACCACCTGAGTGATACTGATATAGGGCCAAGTTTGAGAGCTACTGGCTAAGGACCCCTAATGCCATGATCAAGAGCTCTATCACTGAGTAAACTTGGTGGCACAGCTAATAATGCTGCAGAAGGCTGATATGGGACTGCAAAAACCAACTGTTAAATTTTCAGGACTTTTACAAGACAGTTGGGAATATTTACACCATGGACATCTGCACACACTATAATTCAGAGCTCCCCACCTCTCCCCTCTCCCCCTGCCAAAGCGCTAGTTTACTAGCACACAGCTACAAGAAAACTCTGATGGCTGATTTCAGTTCTCGTACGTGGGCTGCAACCATATTCCTGAGGTCAAGGTTCTACCCTAGGAGGAATCGATCCTGCCTTGATTATGCCAGCTGTCCCCACCTGCTCCATTCACCAGAAATTGGAGAATACACAGCCTAGTTGCTTAAAAATATCATTAGGTTACCAAGGTTTTTAGAGTAGAGCACAGAAGCCCTCCATAGTCTGACTCTTAACCTCCACTCCGGTGTCATCTCTAATCACCCTCTGCTCCCTACCCTGTCTACACTGGGCTCCAACCGTACTATAAATTGTCTCCCGTCCCGTACTTCATTGTGCCATGTCCACCTCTGGTCCACTGTACATGCTATTCCCCGAGCGGGGAAAACCCTTTCTGTCCCACCCATTCTCTAGATCTGAGTTTGGGTACAATCTCCGCCAGGAAGTTGCCTTCATACCTCTTCCCTCCATCCCAACACTTCCCGTGCCCATTCCCTACCTTCCAGCCTAGGCTGGGTGATGACATGCCCTTCCTCTTGTCTCCCAGGGCATCTGTGATGCCCTTACCAAAGTACTGACCACCTGTATAACCAGTAATCGTCTGACTGCTTGTCTCTCTCTGTAACTAGAGTATAAGCTTCTTGAAGGCACAGTTATGTTTTAATCACTACAGTATCAACAGCAGCTAGTACAAGGGCTCGTGACAAGTAGGTATTCAATAAATGTTTACTTGAATTCATGAATATCTTCCCTGGTTCTGTTGAGTTATATGCCTAAATGTCTGGATATTGACACTTCTTAGATCTGCCAAAGCCATGCTTCACCATCTTCCATTCACTCTCTGGGGTTCTCTTATTATGAGCTGCTGCCTTGGACGATCAGAATTAATCACGGCCATCCCCAACCATGTTCAGCCTACCTAGTGATTTATTTTTCCCCCAAAGTTTACAGCTGGGATAAGTATTCCTACTGTCACACAAATGCATCCTCCATCACCTCAGTCTGACTTTGATATGTAGTAATTTCTCCCTGCCTGTCCCCAAATCAGGATGTCTTTAAGACCTAAAACTCTATGATAGATGCATACCAAATTACGTACCAGTTCACCTCCTATGCGTATTCCCAACAGAGCCACGTACTTTTCTTCACCAAAGACACACGCTAGAGTGAATATAGTAGCCCTATTCTTAACAGCCTAACACTGGACACAATTCAAAGGTCCATCAAGAGCAGAGTCATAAATTGTAGCACATTCCTACAATGGAATACTATACACAGCAATGAGACTAAAGTACAACCACCTGCAGCAAAATGAATTAATCACACAAACACGATGCAGAGTGAAAGAAGCCAGACAAAAAAGCCGTGTTATATGGTTCATCTGCATGGCATTTCAAAAACAGGTGAGACTAATTCATGGAGTTAGAACTCAGGACAGCAGGAACTTGATTACTAGAGAAAGTAAGTACGTGGGAGGCTTCGGAGATGCCGCTAATATACTGTTTCTTGATGCAGGGCTGGCTACACTATATTTGGAGAATTCATTATAATTTCAACTGATAATTCACTGAAAATGTGTCCATTTCTTGGTATGTACATTATCCTTCAATGAGAAGTTTTCATTTAAAATGTTAAAATGTCCAAGACGTGGTAATGGTGCAGCATGGAGACAAAAATGATCAGGCATGTTCTGTGGTTTTGAGATGGATAGGGAAGAGTTTAGACATGGACACGCGGAAACAAAGCTAACAGTGTAAGGCAGAGCTCATAGTGGCGTACTGGAGCCGGCTTACGTAAGCCAACCATACGCATCTCTTCCCAAGCCCACATTCAGTGACATCCAATCAGTAGCTTGAGATTAACCATGGCGAGAATATTTACACCACAGAAATCGGCACATGTCACATATCAGGGCTTTTACCCACAAAGCTGGTTGTTAAACATTTCCCAGCGCACCACCAGCTACAGAAACCTCAAATATTACTGGAATTAACATAAGCACCTTCATAGCAGCCCAGCCTGTCTTAGCCTCACCATAACCCAGTGACAAAGAACACAAGCCTTCAAAAAAAAAAAAGTTCTAGAACCAATCTTTTCACCAGGTAAAAATGAAAGTGCCCACAAACACCAGCTCTGGGAGGCATTGCCCTACTGCCCTCCAGTGGTAAATAGACTCTTGCCTGCTTTTCTGGAGATCGGATTCAACCCAACCAATACCAGGCACAGCACAGAGTCTTTGGTTTAGTTTATGACGCCTACAGCTGAATATCATTGATTCTACAAATTTTGGAAATTATAGAGGAATCGAATGATAGGACGTATTAATATACAAAGCATCAATATTTCTCTTTCCAGAATATGCAAGGACTGGAAACAAAGTATCATTCAGAGAGTAAAGAAGACCATGGATCGTGATGTTAGCGCAAGCCATACTCCTCAATCCAGTCTAACCCAGGAGGCTATTCACAAATTTACAAAGAGCTTGTGGAATTTCAGAAATCCTACAACCTTGTAAATAGTGCATTTTGTTCCGTGAGAATCATACACTGAATAATACATCAGACACAGAGGATCTGAAATCCAAAACAAAAAAATGAGACTGGGGAGAATTTCAGGTGACCGAAGCCACGCACTCAAAGCAATGCAATATTACTGACATTAACATTGCCTAAGTACACAGTTTATTTTTAAAAATAAAGAAGAAAGAGAAGAAAAAGGAAGAGGGGGGAGTGGAGGGAACAGCTTTCGTTTCCTACAATTAAAATAGGAATTTTTGGAATTATGCGTGAAATAACGCAAAGGAAAGCATTGTCAGGAAGTATTGAATCCCTTAGACGTAAAGATATCAAAGGAGCTGTCAACATTAATTTGTTGATCACCATGGGGCCTGGAACAGTTTGAGAAGGCAATGCACAGCCAGCAAATGGGGGAAGAACAGAGGAAAGTCAAAGTGGCCTCCAAGCACGAACAACCAGCCCCAGTTCTCCACATCTTCCTGCATTTGGAGGATTTCGAGCGCTTTCATCCAAGTCCCAAGGCTCAGCTCAAAATACAATCTGGCGTTCCTTTCACTACTCCAGGTGCAAAGAATTTTAGAAGATGTTGCATCTTTTTTTTTTTTAACTGACGAGAAACCAAACCTGGAAGAACACAGAGAACAATGTTGCTATGGTTTCTGAAACATTCCCAGCCTGCATTTGTAGATGGCTGAGTGGGTATGACGCATCGTAGCAGGCATCCTTTCGGCTGCCCAGAAGCCCTCACTTGACTTCTTTTGCTTAAGACCCGGCCCCTGGCCACCAAAGTGGCACTTGACCCCTATCTGGCCAATCACAGCACACCATTACTCTGGATAAAATGACTGATCAAGGACCAAAGCAGAGACAGTATGGATTCCTTCCTTGAACTGGTCAACATGCTTTGTAGGAGGTATATTTTATCTTGAAGGCTACACACAGGGGAGAGAGGCAAGAAACAGAAAGAGATGGAGCCCCAAGGACAGCATTTGAGCTTCCGGATCCAGCCATGCCAGGAACTAAAATGACCCCCAGATTTCTCCGCTGCATGAGCCCCAAATTCTCTTTTGAATGTTTGCTTAACTGTTTTCCTGTCAGTCGCAACTGAACAAACCTGACAAATATGCTAGGCGCAAGGGTTCATATCAGAGGTCTCAGAAGATCTATTTTACCTGGCTACTGCTTTATCAGCGGTGAGTCTGGGGAAAAGAAATGGATTATTAAATGGTGAAGTATGATAAGCCATGAAGAACCCCAAGGAATCGTGTAAAGCAAAGGCCAGAGCCTCCTTAGAATGCAACGTCCATCACTCTTGAAAAGGAAGGAAATGGATTTGTTTTAGGTTCATCAACTCCAACTTTACGGATCAGGACACTCAGCCCCCTAGATATTAAACACCCTTTAAACTACTGATTCTCCAAAATAGAGATGAATAATATTACTGAGTAGAACTTACAGAACTCTAGTGTTTTACTTACATTAACTCAACGGATCCTTCAAACTACCCCATGTGGTGGGTTCTACTGTTTTCCCAATTTAATGGATTATAAAAGGGAGACACAGAGAGTTTAAGTAACTTGTCCAAAGTCACACAGCCAGAAAGTGATAGAGCCAGGATTTGTACACAGATGTTCCAGTTCTGGAGTCCATGCATTTAATCAGTAAGCTATACTGCTTCCCAGAAAACACAGAAAACGGCAGCATTGGGATTTAAATTCAGATGTATAGGATTCCAAATTCCTGCCACCCCAAATCTGCCCTGAAAAAATAATACCTACGCAGCCCATGGAAGGAAAGGGGCTTTGATGCATGTTCTCTCCCATCGATACATATTTGGACCGCCACGAGACTTGTTACTTTTCCACCTTCATCTTGTTGCTACCAGGACTGAGTGTTGCCACAAGAGCCATCAGTTTAAGTCCACAGGATAGACTACAACCTCCTGACTTCAACCGACGCCGCTCTTCATGGCACCCAGTTTTCAGACAACCTCGCTGCTGACCATCAATCCTTTTATGCCAACCTGTCAACAAAGTCAATGACTAAAATACCACAAATCTGAGCCCAAATACAGTCTTCTTCCAAAAGTCCCCATTTCTGTCAAATAGAACAGTATGGTCTGCTAATCTGGTTCTCAACCTTAGATTTCTTTTTCCTTCCTTCCTTAATTTCTTTGTTCCTTCCTCTCCTTCACTTCATGTCCAATCACCAATCCCTGCTTCTTATATGTGTCCCAGGCAATTCCATTCAGGTTTCTTCCACACCAATCCAGGTCCCCCATCTCATTCCTGGACTGTTAGAAGAGCTACCCAATCAAGCCCCCTACTCCGTTTTATCTACACTACATTTTCATTCATTTATTCATATATTCACCTAATCTTCACATTCCTACCTAGTGGCAGACTCTATGCAAGGTGGGCACAAAATGAGGCAGTCCCTCTGACTCACATATCTTCCTAAAATGCCACCTGGAAATTGTAACTTCCTTGTATCGAGCCGACCTGAGTTTCCCACTTCCCAGAGAAAGGAATGAATGCCTGGCTGCTTATCTTTCATTCAAGGCCTTTGGAAACTCAGCCCAAACCTACCCTACCAGCCCTATTTCCCACTAGACCCTGTACGTGCTCCTGGCTCCTTAAAACTGATATGCATCCAGCTCACCACTGGCTGGCACTGTTCCGCAGTTCTCGGAATGGCCCTATGACCACCTCCTGATAACCAGCACACTGAGAATAAGGATTGTGGTTTTTTTATTACTTCGTAATGTCAAAAACCATGCCTTGAACAGTTAGATTTTCATCCATTCCCTCCCTGAGAGCTTTGGATCAGATCTAAGGACTGTGTCATTACCCAGACAAAAGTTGCCCCCCAAAATCACATCCTGGGAAAGTCCTATAGAGAACATGGAGTCTTTACACCCCAAACAAGACATTTTACCTCCCCTGCCAGGCGTTCTCTTGGAATTGTGGAGAGTAGCTTGTATCTGTAAAGTGGGAGGAAAGGAGGAAGAAAACACTGAACCACGAGAGCTGGTGTCTTATAAGAGATCCCAATAGACTGTGACCTGATAAGGGCCAAGCCTGCCTCCTATGTGGGGTGTTGACTCAATCATCTACTCCTCCAAATGGCATTTGGCACAGACATTGCAGACAGGGCCTGAGACTGGTGTCGACATCACTTTCCAGAATCAAAGAAACAGGGCAGCGGAGGAACACTGCCTGTTCGAACTCTGGTCCCCTCTAGCCCTAGGTTTTTCAGTTACCAAGGAAACAACAGAGGAAGGATTGTGGTTAGATCCTCAATGTCTAGAGCATGAGGCCTAGGCCTTCCCAAGCGACTTTTAATACAGCCTTTCCACAAAACACTTGAAAGCCAACTTCCCCTCTCCCAAAGGTAGCCTTCATGGATACAGAATATTCTTCTCAAACCTGACAAGAAAGGTGAATATAATAATTCTGCATATGGCCTTGGATACCATCTTTAGCCACGGTACACAAGGATATTAATACGATAAGTCAGACGAATTGAAAGTTACTACCATGACCTGGCCATGGCACGGCCAATAAAGTTGCCTGCAAATGTGTAAGGCATTCCTCCGATACAGATTCAGCCCCAACATTTTTAAGAACTAGATATATCAAAATGGCAGCCCAAATTACCATGAAAGTCACCAGATTTGGAAGAAAAAAATGATGGGGGCTCACTATGATTTCGAACTTTAATCCTTGTTATGAACAGTTCAGAACAATGAGACTGAGCTTATACTGACTTGAATATTAGAGGGAGATGATACTTTCCTGCCGCATTCAGTGATGCTTTAATTCCCCCACCCCAAGCTGCATGCATCTTGCTAGAAAAAAAATGAGAGTGCTCAATGTTTATGAATAAAGCCCACAGGTTTTAAAATATTGGAAAGTATGTGTCTGCCACAGAAATCTTTGCTATTTATGAATTCACACTCTAGTGTGACACCATGGTTTTGGGAAATAGAATGGGAAATAGATGAGAAGGTGTTAGAAATATTAATGAGTAGAATGCTATGAATTCTTTTGGATTTTCAACCTCTATCGTGGAGGAAAGGCAATAATGTTTCCAATTTGATTCTGGGCTTAAACACTCTGCATCCCTAGGTCTCCTAACAGCTTTGTGCGTGACTATTAATATGACTGTAGGACCAGACTTTCAGGTGGATACTGTTGCCAAGGAAACTGCCTACCTACCATCCTGAGATGTCTATTTCAGATAGAGCAGACAATTCCGCATGCATGCCTTTTTTTTCCATTATAGAACAAAGCTGGCAAATTGTCCTCAAAAATTTTATGGTTGCAAAGTTCTGTAGGAAAGATGGGAAATTTACAGTCTATACACAATACCCTGTCAGGTATTTTTCCTATAGAGAAGCTTACCTCTATAGAGCAGGAGGGAAGAAGAAACATCATCAGCCATGCCTGGGGACTTCTTATGACCCAAATTGGCTGTGATTTGGAAGTCGCCCAGCTTGCCGCCTACCTGGAGTTTTAACTCATCCACTCAACCAAATGGAATTAAAAGCAATCCTTCTAAACTGGTAAAAATGACAGCAAGTTCCCCTGTCCTTTCTCCTCATTGAATTTTAAGAATAAGTGTAATCAGGAATAAGCTGCTTCTTTGTGCTCTTTTCCCAGAGGGTTTCAAATAAATTGGAGATACCAGTAGATAAACCTGACTTTTCAAACTCCCAGTCTCACTTGTATCATTCAGGTAGATTTTTTCACTTGTCTTCTCTGGATGATGGAAATCTGTTTCAGTCATTTTCCATCACATATGTCAGCTCCTCTTATTTAATTTGGGAGTGCTGCGTAGTAGTTAAAAATAAAAATAATTCCAAGACATCTCAGTTTAAGCCCCAGCTCTGGCACTTCCTAGCTGTGGATTTAAGACATTTATCCTCATTTATTCTCGTTTGTCTCATCTATAAAAACAGGATATCTACTCTAGTCTCACACATTTGTCTGGAGTTCATATGAGACTATGGGAATATTTACATGTGGTCACTTAAATGTAAACTTTTTTTTGATTGAAGTACAGTTGATTTACAGTGTTGTGTTAGTTTCAGGTGTACATCAAAGTGATTCAGTTATACATATTATACATATATTTCTTTTCCAGTTTCTCTTCCATTATAGGTCATTACAAGATACTGAATATAGTTCCTTGTGCTATACAGTAGGTCCTTGTTGCTTATCTATTTTATGTACACAAGTGTGCATTTGTTAATCCCAAACTTCTAATTTATCCCTCCTTTCGCCTTTCCCCTTTGGTAACCATAAGTTTGTTTTCTATGTCTGTGAGTCTACTTCTGTTCTGTAAATAAGTTCATTCACTTCATTTTTTTAGATTCCACATGTAAGCGATATCATGATATTTGTCTTTCTTGGTCTTACTTCACTTAGTATGACAATCTCTAGATCCATCCACGTTGCTGCAAATGGCATTATTTCATTCTTTTTTATGGCTGAGTAGTATTCCAGTGTGTGTGTGTGTGTGTGTGTGTGTGTGTGTGTGTGTGTGTGTGTGTGTGAGACGGAGAAACAGACACAGAGCAGAGAGAGGGTGTAGGCACAGTCTACCCAAGATAAAATCCTCTGATATGTAGTCTACAGCACTGCCTCAAGAAGAAAAGGTGGGTCTCAACTGGCTATGATTTGCTTTCCAGGGTCAATGTGGCAATGTATGGAGACATTTTTGATTGTTAAGACTGGGGTGATGCTATCGGCAGCAAGTAGGAAAGGCCAGGGATGCACCTAAGCATCCTGGATTACAGAGGAGAGCCCTGCACCCGACAAAGAAGTATCTGGTCCAAAATGCCAACAGCGCTAAGCTTAAGAAACTTTGGAAAAGGAATGGAAGAGACAGAGAAAGAGATAAATGCAATTTGTTTTTTTAGAAAGAAAATCCATGATAGAACTTCACCTGGGGAATGATAAGAGGCCCAAAGAGGATATCTACTCCAGGCCTGGGTGGGATCTGTGAAGTCTTTCTCTTGTTACTGTTATCATACAAGGAGACTGTCCAGCTCGGTATGTGCCAAAACTTTCATACATTCAACTCTCTACCCACCCACTCATCCCGCCAAACACCTACTTAGCCTAGCTTTAGCCAAGTTTCCATGTGAGCGCTGGTCATTAAACGTAAGAAACGCCCCCTTGCTGCAATTCCCAAGGGTCGCTCACATCCAGATCTTATTGGGTTAAGACAGAACCACAAGTAGCAACCTTGTATTCTACTGTGTTGGGCGACCTTATGCAAGTCATTGTACTTCTCATGTCTCAGTTTCTTTGTCTGCAAAGTCTGGATCATAATCCCTACCACGCTCCGAGACGCAGCCTGGAAAAGCAGTTAGGAGCATGGACCCTGGAACCACCATGCTGGGTCAAACCCCAGCTCTGCACTCACTAGCTGTGCAGCCCCTATCACATTATTAATCTCCTCTGAACCTTGTCTCTTCATCTGTAAAACAGAACAGTAGCAACTGCTTCGTGGAGTCACGAGGATTAAGGATATACTACGCGTAAAGCACGTAGACTATGCTTGGAACGTTGGCTATCATTATTATTACGGTCATCATCATCAACTCGGGTACACAGGGAGAATTATATGAGATTAAGGAGACCCTGTACAAAGTAGAGTAAGATGTTTTATTAGCTGTTTACCACCTAACTGGTACATTTAAATACATGTGAGTGTTTTTAACCTAAATTGGAGTCAAACATATGTTTGCTAATTATCCTCTTTGATGTTTATAGAGAGCTAGCTCATATGTCAATATTATTTTAGAAGTACAACTCCTTCTGTTCACTCTAAAGTAGGGGGAGAGGGAAATGAAAAGTCGCCATTAAAATGCCTAAGTGGCGAAACAACAGGATGCTATGTGTTCAGAAAGATTTGAAGGAATAAAAGTGATTCCCAATCTTAACTGATTCAGTATTTTATTCTTCCAATTGTTTTAACGGCTCCTTGCTGGCAAGAGCAGAAAATCCAGATGCCTTGGTCAAGCATTCTGCCATCTGGCCCAAGTGACCTGGGGCACAATGTGTCACTCACCAGCCAGCCCCCTTGTCTGAAACAGTTTCCTGACAATCTCCAAACATACCATTCACCCCTGCTCTGCTACCACTGCTGATGCAAATGTCCAAGGCACCCATATCTCTACCTTCTTAAATTTGATCAGCCTTTCCGTCAAATGCACTGTATGCCATGAAAGCTTCTCAGAGGAACCTACCTCCTCTTTCCCACATGTAACAGCATCTTTTCTTCCTTTGAGTTCCCATCATCTCTGACTTACACCTTGCAGGTGCCTTGAAACCAGTGACCCCAACGAAGCCGCACAGGGTATTGGAGACAGAGGTTTCCAAGGGAGCTGGGTAAATGATTGCTGCAATTCCCACCCTGTTCTAATATACAGAACTTGGAAGACTAAGAAAACAATTCCGAATTCGTCATCTGGGGCTTGTGTGTCAAAGCAATTCCTTCTGGTTTAATCAGTGGCTGTATATCACAGTGTTCATTTCAGAAAACAAGCACGCAAATCGTATCCTCTCAAAAGCAGGAGCAGTCAGAGGAAACTTTTACTGGCAGCTTTGGAGTCATGGATTCAGCGAATAGGCAGACTCAGAAAATCATCAAGTCCTTTCACATATTAACACTTATTGTCGTTTTTTTGCAGACCTGGGAGCTTCTTGACCCAAGAAAGGTAAAACATTAGCACCTGGATGACATCTCCTCCCCATTTCTGTTTTTTGCTGGGCCTTCCCGAGTCTGCAGCATTACCCATTCTGCCTTTCATTCCTCCCATTACTTAGCTTAAGCATGAGTTTCTCTGAAAGATCAGTGGTAATGCTCATAAAATATAGTCCTCATAATAGAGTACTATATAAAATATAGTACTCTTCTTTTCTTTAAAACGAGCATGGTAATTGCAAACTGCAACAAACGGAGCTGAAAATAACTCCCCAGGCAGTTGTGCATTAGGAATTAGATTAAAATGAGCCCAGTTTATTTTTAAATGACCTGGTAATTTGTAGGAAAGACTTAAGCTGCTTAAATTTTCTTCAGTGGAAAACGGGGAGGCTCAAGAAAACCAACTTTTTGTTGGTCACCGGGGTAAGTGAACGGATCCTCTTCCCAGAAGCCAGAGAGGCAGTGTTGCTAAACTGTTGCAAGACTTATGTTCAAACAGCAATGGGAAACAAGAAAAACCTAATTTAACATGAGTCTAACCTGCTTTAAAAGTCTAAAATAAAGCAGGTTCAATGTCAGCTCACAATTACAAGCGCCAAAATCTGTACTTGGAACTAATTTTCTAAGTTTAACTAATTAGGATTTGAAATCCAAGCCCTAGGAATTTTTTTTTTTAAGGCTTCTCATCTGCTTGCACTACGGCATGAAGGATTCGGTTCTCAGCTCAGGGTCTGAATGAGATGACGTCAAACATTTCCCAACAGTCATTGCTGGGTGGAGCTGAGGAACTGAGGCCGGAGCTGCCGTATCTCTGCAAAGCTGTATGATCCCCACCGCCTCACACTACTGATACCCTGAATATGCTCGGAGTCAATTCCCATGAGGCTTCCACAAAAAGCATTTCTGCTATTCCTCTGTCTCCCAACATTTAAACTACAAGCTATGGGTGAAGCTGCTTATGCATTTAAGGTAACTGGCAGAATTTGATGAACTGTGGTATCAAAGATACTAAAAATTATTCATGAACCCAAATGAGCTTGCCCCTCTCCTTCGGAGGAGACCATTACAATTCTTCTAATCTTCTAAATCCACAGTGTACGTAATGTATTTTAATATAAATGTAAAAATCCTTCAAATGAGCCATCTACTAGCACCATTCTTTAAATTTAACATGTATTAAATGTTTTCTTGATATATATGACTACTAATTACCCTTCACCTTTTGTTTGATACCAGCCACTTCTCCATGGATCAAATCACTGGGTATAGACAGATAGATGGATGCACGTACACGTATATAAAGAGAGACAGAGATGTATAGACATATACATATTCCATACATCCAAAATCAAAAGAAACAGTTTGGTTGGTCATTGATACATTACTCATGTCTTTCCATTAACCACTTTAGGGAAAAAGATGTTAATATAAATCATTATTTTTAAAACGAAGGAGAAAAAAGAAAACTTCCACAATTGTTTAACTTATCCTGAAACAAAAAGCATAAGGAGCACAAATATACAGTACCTTAACCATATATTTACTGGTGTTGAAAATATGCTAGGCTTGAGCGGGGTATAGAAAAGTTTAAAAAGATATACACACTACTATATAAAAGATAACTAATAAGAACGTACTGTGTAGCACAGGAAACACTCTTCGGTGCTCTCTAATGAACTATAGGGGAACGGAGTCGAGAAGAAAGTGGATATATGTATATATATATGGCTGATCCACTTTGCTGTACAGCAGAAACTAACACATTGCAAATCAACTATACTCCCATAGAAAATTAATTTTAAAAAATTAAAATTAAGAACAAAGATGAGTATAGCCTTGTACCAGATGTCTTCTCTTTGTGCCTCCAGAAACTCTTGCCCTCTTGAACCCAGAGCTTTGTCTGAGAGAGGCTTACATACTTGGACTGCATCAGTGGACTCCGTGCCCTTTGGTTTCTGGCTGGGTTTGGCAAGTGGGAGCCCCAGCAGGAGACCAGAAGGAAAGGGATGTAGTCTCCTGGTTCATTCCCTGTGAGGTATCCCTAGGTTGCCTGCATTCCTCCCCCCCAGGTCACTGGACCTCTCAAGGCTGCTGCTAATATAACTCTGTTTTTCCTGTTCTGACTCTCTGTCTCTGTCCCCTCATTCCTCCAGGCCAGGGATGGGGACAGCCCCACTGTTTAGACCAGTGTTCCCTCAGCATCACTTGTGGTTTCCTTACACTCTTCCCAAACCTTTGCAATTAGGTTTATCTGTAAATAAACCCTCATCAAATTATCATAATCTAAGTGTGCCCTCTGTTTCCTCCCACAGCCTCGCTGATACAGGTGACCTTCCTGCCTTCCCACTCTGCTCAAAGAAAAGGGACAGTTCCCATTTTTACTCTAACAGCTGCCGTTAAGTAGGTGCAAAGATATCCATGATCAAGAGGAGGAAGGGGTCGTTTTGAGTTAAGATCCAGGGAGGTTTATGAAGCCCATTCAAGATGGACCTTCAAGGACTGACAGGCAAGACTGGTGGAGACAGGGTCCTCACACAAGCTGAAGGATCAGACCCAACCCTGACGGTCAGCAAAGTGCAGGCAGTCTGCCAAGGCAGCTGGTGCAAGCATACTTACTCTAGGAAAAGGACTCATTAGAGGAAAACTAAGCAGATGCTTCTGAGTATTTCCTTTCTGATAAAAATAAGATTTGATAAATATCCAACCATAGAGGATCAGTAATTAAATTATGAAATATCAATTTCAAAGGAATATTATGCAGTCATTAAAAATGACCATCATCAAGATAAGGATAAGGCTTTTGATAAAAAGCTTAATTCTGTGTCTCGCTTTTGCTTTCAATAAACAATAACCAACCATATAAGCCAACTCAAATACTTTTGAAAACAAAATGCCCTATAAATTTTAAAATGTAAGTTCATGAAAACACACCTATAAGTA
The DNA here is from genome assembly GCF_963924675.1 of Phocoena phocoena. Lineage (NCBI taxonomy): Eukaryota > Metazoa > Chordata > Mammalia > Artiodactyla > Phocoenidae > Phocoena > Phocoena phocoena. The sequence continues at coordinate 10,814,166 of NC_089228.1, forward strand.
ATAAGAAGAAATAGATAATGTTTTTATTAAAAATCATAGAATTAAGGGTAATTTTTCCATTTTGCTTCAAAATTTGATCTATTAAAAGTTATAAATGATAACGATTCCAATGTAACTACTACATAGTTTAGCCTCTGTACCAAGTACCATACTGTGTCTTACATAAATTAATTTAATCCTCAGAGCAATTCTATAACATTGATATTATAATTGTCATTTATAGCTAAGAACTTAAGATTTTGACAAGTCCAGCAAATTGCCCAGAATGGTACAACTTCCAAGACACACAGCCGTAAGTAGACTTGAAGTCTGGATGATTTCATAGCTGGTCACTGCATTTCTAATCTGCTCTAATACTGTGTATGTACCCATGTGTACGTATATATATATGTGTGTGTATGTGTGTGTCTGTCTCTATGCATTTGTGTATGTGTTTTAAAATATGAGTGAAAATGTCAGAGTCAAAGGAAAATAAAATAATGGATCCATTTTTCACTGATAGCCAACTGAAAACTGGGAAATAATGGTACAAAGCACAGCTCTCGCAGCATTCCCTGGGGAGGGTCAAAGTGTCAGACATCCAAAATAGCTTAGTTATCAAGTTATTAACTCAGGGTTTATATTCTATAAGTTCCACTCCTTCAATAAGTCTTTAAAAAGAAATCTCCTTTCACAAACTAATCACCACCAAAACAATTAAGCTGATACTACAAGAACTCTTAGTATAATTTATATTTGCTGAGATAGTAATGTATCTTTTCCTATCATGATTTTCCCTCAGGCAAAATGAAGCAAGTGCAATGCATTTTAAAGTTATTGCACAGATCAAATCACTCAGAGATATAATTAGTCTTATGACAATAGATACTTTATTAAATTAGGGAAGAACAATTAATGACAAAAAGGATGAAAACATCAAAAATTAACATACTGTTAACATTAATATGTCAAAGTGAGAATGTGATTATGGATACAAATATTTATTTATTTATGTTTTAAACCTTAAACTGATTTCAGTTGCTAATTATTTTTTTTAATTAATTTTTATTTTTGGCTGCGTTAGGTCTTCATTGCTGCACACGGGCTTTCTCTAGTTGCGGCGAGCAGGGGCTGCTCTTTGCTGAAGTGCATGGGTTTCTCATTGCAGGGGCTTCTCTTGTGGAGCACGGGCTCTAGGTGCACGGGCTTCATTAGTTGTGGCTCGCGGGCTCAGTAGTTGTGGCTCGAGGGCTCTAGAGCACAGGCTCAGCAGTTGTGGTGCATGGGCTTAGGTGCTCCGCGGCACGTGGGATCTTCTCCGACCAGGTCTCAAACCCGTGTCCCCTGCATTGGCAGGTGGATTCTTAACCACTGTGCCACCAGGGAAGTCCCAAATATTTAAATTGATAGAATTCTCACAAAGAATAAACATTTGCCATTGAGAGCATTCTTGCCACGGCAGAATCAGAAAATCTTTGTACGTTACAGGAGCAGAAAAGCTGTGGATTCCCCAGAGTTTCTGTGAAGCATTTTACAAGACAAATCTAAGAAGAGCGTGTCTGTAATCTGACCCAAGGAAGACATTCTTGGTGCATTTTTTTCCATAAAATCTCTATCTTTGAATTTTTGAGATTACACGCTCTTGAATCACAGATTCAATGTTCTTAGCTACATTTTTAGCCCTGTAGAATCTCAGTTTCTTACAAAAGATGAATTAATGTCCACAGAGGACAATTTTACCAACCATCACCAAGCTGGCTACTGCTGAGGAGTGCTAATGAGTTAAGTTTGTAGAAGCCTAATAACACAGACTAAACATTAATCACAAAGTGACATGATATTCAAGCAGAAGTGGAACGAACCAGGAAGACAGAAAAACATCTGTCTTAGCATCTTCTTTTGTTTACAAATCAAATTTCTGACATTATTCGCCCCAGGAGAGGCACTTTAACAAGTCCAACACGGACATAAGGCTTTCATTTTGGTTTTTCTACTTGTTTCAACTGCTTTAGAATACCTCCAACATTTTTCTTTTTTGTTATTATTCAATAGCCTTTTGAGAAGAACCCAGTTATACGTCCCCTCACAAAACAAATACAGGAGATTTCAGAGAAATAAATAGGAAATTAAGAGGAAAAAACTAAAGATGCTTTTACAGAGCAGGGATCTCAAATAATACTGTTAATAAATAACAATAGTGGTTGCAACAGTAGTAGGAGTAGTAGTAATAGTCCATAGGGACTTTCCTTAAATATATTTTTGCCAATGAAATATAGGGCTGGGTGACAAGAATTAGATAGGAACTAAAGAAAATAATCTTAATACAAGAAACAATCACCAGCCCACCCCCCAGGAAAGAGTGATCCAGGTTAAAAATTAAAAGATGGGCAAAATATACCAGATGAATGCCAACAAAGGGAAAGCAAAGCTTCTGGATAAAATACCCAGAAATAAAAGGTAGAATAGAATATAACCCCAAAGTTTAAATACAATAAACATGGGCAGTTTATAATGTAAAGGAATAACTGGTAATAAAATTAGAACAATCATAATATCTGTGAACCACAAAACACTGCAGCAACACTCATTAGGTAGAAATTATGTGACACAGAAAACTATAGACAAAACATATACTAGAAATCAGAGAATGAAATGAACCTTTATCAGTCAATGACATATCAAGTGGTCAAAATTATAAGATAGAATGAAGAAGAATTTAATCAAACAATTAAGTAGGTATATTTGATAAATATCTACTGCTAAACCCTGAAAGTAAAAAATATACCTTCTTTTTAAATACTAGTAAAATAAACATTAATATTGACCATATAAGTTAGAAAGGACATCACATTAAATTCTAAAAGGTAGAAATTTAAAAAGCAATCATTTTTGTGCACTATATAGGAATATTTAAAGTTAATAACATCCCTTTCACTTAAAAATTAAGTAAGTTGTTCTTAAACAACTCTTTGTCAAAGAGGAGATGTAAACTAAAGTTGCACTATTTCTTTAAAAAAAATAATAGACAACAGCTAATGCAGTACATAGAGGAAAATTCAAAGCTTTAAATAACATTTATTATTAAGAAATAAAGTGTAAAATGAGATATTAGACAAATGACTAAAACTCTTAATATGTGAAGAAAAGCAGAAGGACACAACAAACATAAAAAGCCACATGAAAGAGGTATATAGAAACCAGTGGAACTAATCAATGCATTCCAAAATGTCCCAAAAGATCAGTCTTTAAAAATAAAACAAACCATTAACTAACCTAATAGGAAAAATGCAGATGCCGTAAAACAAAATAAGTAATAATAAAGAGAATATTCCCTCACAGGGAGAATTTTTTAATTATAAAGGTCGACTTTGCTCAATTTCATCCAAGTAAGCTTGACAACTTAGACGAAACCAAAACTTTTCTAGGCAAGTTACCAAAACTAAAAGAGATTGAAAAATGTAAGCAGATCAATTTTCCGCAAAACAATAAAAAATATTCTTTTTAAGAAATAGGTAAAGGTGTCAAATTGAAACCCTTGCTTCCTTTCCCCACTCCACCCCTCCCAAAACAGAACCCACCAGGGCCAGATTAGTTTGTGGGAAAATTTTAAGAGACCCTTAAAATGTGAGCATTCCCAAATCAATTTTAACTATATTTTTTTAAAAAGGAAACTTCCAAATTCTTTACAAAAACAATTATGAATGTACAGACACAAACTACAGACTAATCTTACTTTTTATTTTTAATACAGAAAGCCTACATAAGATGGCAAGTAAGTCAATCAAGAGAGAAATACCCTGAGCATGCCTCCCCCCATGGGCACACCAGAATTTCAACTACTTACATAGAAACTACCTATGAGAATGACCTGAAAGCTAGCAGAAAAGATTTTCCACAACTAAAAATATAGACAGGTAGAAGGGGCAGAGACATGGTATAGTCAACCCTACAAACCAGAGGATAATTACCATCAGAAGTTCTCCCCAAGGAGCAAGGGGTCAGAGCCTCACATCAGGCTCACCAACCCAGGGGTCCTGCACCAGGAAGAGGAGCCCTCAGAACCACTGGCTTTGAAGGCCAGCAGGACTTAAGTACAAGAGAGCCTGACGGCTGTAGGAAAGAGATTACATTCTTGAAGGGCATGTGCAAAATCTCACACGCTCTGAGTCCTAGCACACACGCAGTAATTTGAAAGGATCCTGGGTCAGCCCACTTGCTGACCTTGGACACCCTCCCAGAGAAGGCAACTGGAACTCCCCTGGGGACAAAGTCACAGTCGGCAGCCATTTTTGGTAGCCTGTGCTACCACGAGGACACTGGGGCTGGCAAGCACCTTTCTGGAATTCTCCAACATATTAGCACTGGGGGCTTACCTACCCAACAGGGGGCCAGCATCAGTCCAAGGACCCCTGGTCCTCACACCCAGACAGCCTAGGACACATTCCCACCCACCAGTGGGCTGGCACTAGCCCCGAGTCCCCTGTGCCCTGCAGCCAACCACATTAGGACCTGGCCTCACCCAGCAGTGGGCAAGCACCAATCCTGTGACACTCCCCTCCAGGTCATGTGGCCAGCCTTGCCCAGACCTATCAATGGATGAGTGAATAAAGAAGATGTGGTTTGTGTATATATGTATAGGTACACACACACACACACACACACACACACACACATATATATACAATGGAATATTATTCAGCCATGAGAAAAGAGTAAAATCTTGCCATTTGTGACAACATAGATGGACCTAAAGGGTTTTATGCTAAGTGAGATATAGCAGAGAAAGAAATATTGTATGATTTCACTTATATGTAAAATCTAAAAACAAACAAGTATAACAAAACAGAAACATACTCATAGGTACAAAGAACAAACTGTTGGTTGGTAGAGGGCAGGGGAATGCGGGGAAGAGTGAAACAGGTAAGGGAGATTATTAGGTACAAAATTCCAGTTTTAAAACAAGTCGTAGGGGTGTAATATACAGGATAGGGAAGATACTCAATAATATTGTGATAACTTTGTATGGTGACAGATGGTAATTAGACCTACCGTGGCAATCATTTTTCAGTGTATAAAAATATCAAATTGCTATGTTATACAATTGAAATTAATACAATTTTGTAAGTCAATCATACTTCAATTTTTAAAAATGCTAATTAACATCCAGTGTTATGGAAGGTTCCCAGAAATGCACATCTCCTACACCCTTCTGGTGAAGGAGTGAGTTAGTACACACTCTGGAGAGAAATTAAAATCATCAATGTCATTAAAATTGTTTATGATTCAGAAATACCACTGTTAGAAAGTGCCTTAAGGGAGCACAAATACAAAAAAGATTTTTGGATCAAGGAATTTGCTACAGTGTTGCCTGTAATAAGGAAAATTTGGAACAGTATGGGACAGTTAAAATAACTGGCACATACATAAGAACGTTGTTATTAAAAATAGCATAGAATATTATACATTACAGGAAAATGCTCATTATTGATAGATAAAATTTAATCATACTCTAATAATACTTTCATTTTATCATACTCAGTATACCATAATGGTGGATGTAGGTCAATAGTGGATACATTCTCAAAATCCCTGCAATGTAGAAGACCAAAGTTGAACCCTAATGTAAACTATGGGCTGTGGGTGATAACGATGTATCAATGTAGGTTCATCAACTGTAACAAATATTCCACTCTGGTGGGGAATGGTAGTAATGGTGGAAGCCTTGCATGTTTGAAGGCAGGGGGTACATAGGAAGTATTTGTACCTTCCACTCAATTTTGCTGTGAACCTAATAATGTTCTTAAAAAATAGTCTACTCTTCAAAAGTTTTTCTTTTTAATGGTACAAATGAACTTATTTACAAAACAGAAATAGAGTCACAGATGTAGAAAACAAGGGGGAAGGGGGGAGGGATAAACTGGGAGATTGGGATTGACATATACACACTACTATATATAAAATAGTTAACTAATAAGAACCTACTGTGTAGCACAGGGAACTCAACTCAATATTCTGCATTGACCTATATGGAAAAAGAATCTAAAAAAGAGTGCATATATGTATAAGTGATTAACTTTGCTATACAGTAGAAACTAACACAACATTGTAAATCAACTATACGCCAATAAAAAATTGATTTAAAAAAAAGTTTTTTTTAAAGATGGCAAATAAGTATTTGAGAAGATGTTCCACCTCAGATATAATCAGGAAAATACAAAGTAGAACAACAATGAGATACCATCATACACCTATTAGAATGGCCGAAATCCAGAACACTGACAACACCAAATGCTGACAAGGAGACAAAGCAATACAAACTCTCATTCACTGCTGGTGGGAATGCAAGATGGCACATTTTGCTACTTCGGAAGACAGTTTCATAGTTCTTACAAACTAAACATACTCTTACAACACAATCGAGCAATCACACTCCTTGGTATTTACCCAGAGGAGTTCAAAACATGTCCATGCAAAACCTCCACGTAAATGTTTATAGCAGCTTTATTCACAGTCTCCCAAACTTGAAAGAAAACAAGGTGTCTTTCAGTAGATGAACAGATGAATACTCCCAGACAAAGGACTATTATTCAGCTCTAAAAAGAAATAATCCATCAGGCCTTGAAAAGACAGAGGAAACTTAAATGCATATTACTTGTGAAAGAAACCAACATGAAAAGCCTACATACTGTGTGATTCCAATGATATGACATTCTAGAAAAGGCAAAAACCATGGAGACAGTAAAAAAGATCACTGGTTTCCAAGGGTTAGGGGAAAGGGATGGATGAATAGGCAGAGCACAGAGGATTTTTAAGAGAGTGAAACTACTCTATATGATATTATAATGATGGATATATGTCATTATACATTTGTCCAAACCCATAGAATGTACAACACCAAGAGTGAATTATAATGTAAACTATAGGCTTTGGGTAATAATGATGTGTCAAGGTAGGTTCATCAATTGTAATAGACGTACCACTCTAATGGAGGATGTTGATAATGGGGGAGGTCATTAGTATATGTTGTTACGGAATATACAGGAACTCTCTGTACCTTCCAATTAACTATGCTTTATACCTAAAAGTTCTCTTAAAAAAAAAAAGTCTATTTTTAAAAAAATCCTACATAAACTACTAAGAAAGACAACCCAGCAACACCCTAAAAGAATACTTGATAAAAATCAACAATTCATAAAAGAAAATCTAGGGAAAGATGTATGTATTCTTAATATGATAAAACGTACCTCAGCCCCAAAGCTGATATCATGTTGAACAGTGAAATACTAGTGGCATTCTAATATAATTGCAGAACAGAACAAGGATGTCCCCATCCCCTCCTTGATTTGATACTGTACTAGCCAGTGAAATACAACAAGAGAAAAAAAATAGAATAACGTAAATTATTGCTATTTTCAAAAATATAGTTTACACACTTGGAAAATCCAAACTACTACAAGCAGTAAGAGAATGCTGTAAGCTAAGAGCATGTAAAATTTAGAAACCAACTGCCTTTATGTATAAACACAACAATTTGTTAGAAGATATAATGAAAGAAAGCACTCCATTTACAACAGCAGCATGAACGATAAAACGCCCACAACTAACCTCAACAAGAAATAAATCAAATTGATTTGAAGAAAACTTTTAAATGCTTTAAAAAGTTGATGAGGCTATGGAAGCAGGCACTCTCATACACTGCTGGCAGAAGCATCAAGTGACACCATGCGTAAGGAGGGCAATTAGACAACATCAGTCTAAATCGCAAATGCGTACCTCTTTTGAGCCAACAATTCCACTTCTGGAAATTTGCCCTACAGATATACTTGCACCTGTATGAAATCACCCATGAAAAATGGATTTGTTGCATCATTGTTACAATGGCTGAAGATCAAGAACAAACTGCCTGGGCTTCCCTGGTGGCGCAGTGGTTGAGAGTCCGTCTGCCTATGCAGGGGACACGGGTTCGAGCCCTGATCTGGGAAGATCCCACATGCCGCGGAGCAACTGGGCCCGTGAGCCACAACTACTGAGCCTATGCGCCTGGAGCCTGTGCTCCCAACAAGAGAGGCCACGACAGTGAGAGGCCCGCGCACCGCGATGAAGAGTGGCCCCCGCTTGCCACAACTAGAGAAAGCCCTCACACAGTAAACGAAGACCCAACACAGCCAAAAATAAATAAATAAATTTATTTAAAAAAAGAAAGAACAATCTCCCTAACAATAAACTGATTAATTTAGGGTAATTTATACAAGGCAGTCCTATGCAGCTGTACAGGTCTGACAAACCTTTCGACATACTGATAAGATCTCAGTATGTCTTAAAAACTTCTTTATGAACACCTAACAAGTAAATGTCAGTGTTGGACATTTGGGGGAACCCAGTGGATGGAAGCAAGGTTGGAGAAGAATCTAGGCACAGTAACTCTGCAGAATATACTTCAATCACACCAACATAATACCTAGTTACAAAATAGCATTTTTTAAATCGTGCTAGTGGCATTAAAAATTATCCAATTACAGTGGTCAAGAGAAACTAGGTTATATTTCAGGGCTTCTCATAACAGCTTTATTCTTCCCTCCACACTCCACGTCCATCATGGGTCAACTGGCTGCACGCTCTGTTCTACGTGGTTTTTCATCCAGCGCCCAGTTCGATAGAGAAACATTGCTAGTCCCCATACAGAGGATAAAGTACCCTGGAGGGTCTTCCACTGGCCATTAAATCATTCATCCCAGAAATGATGTGTGTCATTTCTCTCCACAACCCATTGGCTAGAACTTATCATAATGCCCCACACAAAGCACAGAGAGGGCTATAAAGAGAGTAGGAACACACACTGGTGAGCTACAATCATGACTACTATGACAGTTTTGGAGAACTTTAAAATATAATATAAAAAGAAAGACGATTTTAAGTCCACAGATTTTGATCTCGTCATTACACTTCTGAGAACCTAGTCTAAGGAAGTATCTCTGAGTATCAATAAATAAATGGGTAGAAATTTTCACCCCTGTACTTACCACTAACCAAGATTGAGAGAACTATTCTTTTTTTTTTTTTTTTTTTTTTTTTTGCGGTACGCGGGCCTCTCACTGTTGTGGCCCCTCCCATTGCGGAGCACAGGCTCCGGACGCGCAGGCTCAGCGGCCATGGCTCACGGGCCCAGCCGCAGTGGCTCATGGGACCAGCCACTCCGCAGCATGTGGGATCTTCCCAGACCGGGGCACGAACCCGTGTCCCCTGCATCGGCAGGCGGACTCTCAACCACTGCGCCACCAGGGAAGCCCGAGAGAACTATTCTTTGTCCCTTCCTGAGGCAGCTAAATGCCCCCAACTAGTACCCTTCACCCACTAAGAAAACAAGCTATGAACAAGCTGCACATTAAAAGCATGCAAGCTCAAAGGCAAATATAATACAATGGTTTGCTTTTAAGGCCTGGCACAATGATCATCTTTCTTCTGCACTCCAACTGCAAAATTCTAGTTGAAAATCCTCTGAAATGAAGTACCATAAGATGGTTTCATCTCCAGCCCTGGCGTAGGAGCTTTGCTGTAATTTTAACAAAGGTTCATTTCAATTTCAGTAGCAACAAGTGTCTTCCTTTAGCTGGGCCTTCACTAACCACAGAAAGTAGATAATTACACTGTATGAAGAGATATTTTAGACAAAAAAAGGAGCCTAATCTTACTGGAATTATAGGAGTATACATATTTCTTTTAACAGAAAGGTCATTTCGGTCATTTGAGGCAAACTCGTACTTACTATGATTTTTTAAAGCCAGTATCATTTGGATTGCCTAAACACTTAGAACCTAGAGCCTGACAGGCCCAGGTTTGAACACTACTTTTGCTCTTTGATAGTTGTTTGAGGTGGGACAAATCACTTAACACGTCCAGATTTGTATTTTCTTGCCTATAAAAAAAATGAGTGGTACTTGTACCTACCTCATAATGTTGCTATAAAGATTCATTGAGATGGTATATGCCTAGCATTTATTGATGGGGCATATGATTAGTACTGAATAAGTGTTCTATGGTGTTGTTACAGCTTCCATTTACATGAGTCTTTGTTTTTCTAAGTACTTTCACATACATCATACCATTTGCAATATTTAAACCTGAGAACATTCGTGTAAGATGATAAGGACATATGCCTTTCATATACTAAAGGAAAATATGACAAGAAGCAGTACAGCAGCAAAGGGTGTCACAGACAGGTAAGAGGTGGGAGCTTCTATATTCAGTTGCTAAGTATTCATGGAAGTAGTCATATTCTCACAGGTGTGGAAGGATGGGTCGGGTTTCTATGGGAAAGTCTATAAATGAGCAGAAAGATGATTTCAACTGGAAGGATGATGATTACATAAGCCCCACTAAAGTGTGTATTCACAGAACTATGACCAATACAGCCTGGAGAAATGTTCCAAAGTAGTGAGAAATCAGACTGGCAACATGGGGGTGGGGGGTGGGGCTAATGAGAGCCTCGACTGCCAGGACTGAAAGCCGTATCTCATTTGGTAGATCCAGCTGGGAAAGTCTTTAAGCAGACTAGACCTAAGTTTACGTGTTCATTCCAACAGCATCCCAGGACAGGAAGAATAAAAATGGAAAGGTGATGAGGAAAACTGAGTATAAGGTGTGTAATGTGAATGTACATGAAAGAAAGTATGTTTGCCTGGAAGGACTGGAAGAACAGAGAGCAGACTGAAAGATGATGGTGATGCTGACAATGACAGTGACGATGACGATGATAACAGTAGCCACTATTTCATGAGGACTTCCCATATTTGAGACTCTGTGCCCCGTGCTTTACACCCACTTATTTCATTCTCAGAATTAAAGGGATTTTTTTTTTTTTTTTGCATTTCATACTGAAGCTCACAAAAGTTAAATGATTAACCCAAAATCTCACAGCAGGGAAAGGGCGGAGTCAGAAGTGAAATCCAGCTCAGACTGTGCTGGTTCCATTGCCCCACACTCATTATTAGTACAAGGAGTGAATGGAATAGGCAGAGGTTCCTTGAATCAATTATAATGGCACAGGAAACCACACCCCTTGTAAATTTGGACCTAACTCTTACGGGTTTATGTCTGCTCCAATTAACCAGACAGAAAACTCATTCGGTGTGGCATTGCACCTTGTGTTTTATCTATGCATCCCTAAAGAGTACACTACACACTTAATTCATTTATATTCATTTACTTATTCCACAAACATTTACTCACTGTTTCCAATGAGCCAGCCCCCGTGCTAGACACTAATGTTAAAAAAATAAAATAATAGCAGTCACAAGAATGCAAATGATGGTCATTTTTGAGGCTGGATTGTAGGTTTCTGGGGACATTTATTATACTATCCTATCACTTTTGTGTATATGTGAATATTTCCATGATAGAAAGTATTTGAAAAGAACAGAAAGGAAGAACGGATTCCACTGGAAATACTCTTGCCAAGGTTACCAATGAGTTCCTTGCTGCTGAAAGTAATGAACACTGCTCCGTCCTCTTTTCCTTGACAGCTGTCTCCTCAAACAATTGAAAATACATGACAGAGAAGGACTAGTCAGAGAGGAAGGAGGAAACCAGCAGAGCATGAAGTAAGAAACTCACACACTCTCCTGTTTTGCTTCTACTTCTCTAGATGCTGTCTCTCAGTCACCTTTCCAAGTCACATTTTCCTTTTTCTTGTCTTCAAAAGCCAGCGTTATACATGCCTTCAATCCTATCCTTGATTTTCCTCAATTGACTCAGTCTTAAAGTTTTCATCCCCTCTCTTTCAGCATTATCCATATGATGGAATCTTTCCAATCAGTATCACCAAATGAGATCTCTCTCCTGAACACCAGATAGAGATCCATGCATCACTGGGGTATAAATTCTTGAATATTCCATAAGCACCTCAAAACCAAAATATTACAATTACTCTCTTCATCTTCCTCCCCATCCTGCTTCCTACTCATATCTGCTCCCCTTGTTTTGTTACTTAACTCAGAAAGGAGCAATCCCACACACCCAAAGTCATCCAACAAGTCCAGTGGAACTGACCTCCTAAGAACGTGCTTAATTTATTCATGTCATTTCCTCTATTTAGTAAACAACGGAAGACGAATAAATGGAACTCAAGACACTTCTTTAAATAATTCACCCTGGAGAGTAAAACAAAACATAGAATTAAATACAATGTTTCAAATATTTTTTTATGACCCAAACTGACTGAAACTGTTTTCCTTTAAAACTTGACTAAGTGAATACAAATCTAGGTTATGACTGTGATAATTTTCCTACTGGCACGATGCAAAAAAATAAAATTGCTAGGCTTTAACAATTACGTTCCATTTAAACATTTATTCAAATAATTATTCATTATTAAATTTTGTTCTGGAGGAAAAAATGAACAGTTATTTGGAGATGCTACTTTATCAACACTTCAGGCTCCCAGCAGTGAACGCACTCACCTCAAGTGTAATATAGATAGACTGTGTTTCGACCTTCAGAGATGGATCAGATACTGAGAGAAAAGGTAGCCTATGGAGGGAACCAGGATGAACGTCAACCATTCATGATAGCAGACTTTAAATAACTGAAATTCTAATGTGTATATGAGGTAGACCTGCCCGGTAACTCTTTGAAGATCAAACATTCCTCATATCATCATGTATCAGCTCAACTTAAGAAAAGACGCTGTTACCAGGCAGAGCTTCTCCAAAATAACTTCAAATGGAAGCCTTTCTCAAAGACGTAGGTAACAGGTAGTCTCAAGGCAGATGAAAGCTTACACTGGATGTGCTCCAAAAATTCTTCCCAATTATAAAGTATAATGATTTTTCCCTCAAAGAGATGAAAATGAATCTTAAAATAGTAGCAATGTCATAACTCAAAATTATCTCAAAACACAATATATCTATGTCCATCATTACTTCCAAGCCTCAAGGGGGTACAAGCTGCCTTAAAAACAGAACGTACGGAAAGGATCCAGAAGGGAGGTAACATTGAGAAGTCAACCAACTTTGCTGTCTGTGCTCCCTGACCCTGAGTCTCCCCACCCTCACCCCAGGGAACCCTCCATGACAGAACTTCAGGTCCCTCCTTCTCCAACCTCACAGCGGTCAGGGCTGCTCATCAAAATTTAGCAGGCCAACATCCCATTCCTTCAAGGTCTGCTTCCTTCTATGTACAAACCAGTCTGAAGTATGCTAAAGAGAGATGCTGATCTTAGATGAACTCATGTCTTGGGGGTAGGGAAGACTGGAGAGTGTGTAGTCTGATGCCCGTGTCCATACTTATGAACCTGATCGAGTCTCATCCTTTCCTTACACCTAAAGCTTGACCTTTTGTCGTCTGGGATTTAAAACAATTGCTGGTCCAGAATTTTTAGGATCTGATAATTACTTTGAGGGCATGAGGAAAACATGAGGAAACACACACCGTCTAGAATCAAGCCACAGACAAGATGCAAAATGCACATCTTCAGCATCCCTTATCCCTTCCTGTCGTCATCACTACACTCTTGGAGTCCTGTCCTGATTCACCATCCCCATAGCACCATATGGTCCAGATTTCCCCAACCCTCTGCTTCTCAAAGCTTCCCTATCCTGGATCTGATCTGATAAACTAAAAAATATATATAGTATAATTATCATTAACTTTTTTTTTACATCTTTATCGGAGTGTAATTGCTTTACAATGGTGTGTTAGTTTCTGCTTTATAACAAAGTGAGTCAGCTATACATATACATATGTCCCCATATCGTTAACTTCTGACTTCACACAAGTAATTGTTCCACCCAGATTATCTGGGGTGATCACAAACCCTCAATCATGGCTAAATATTTTTTAAAAATCAACCAAAATCATGAAGATCAATGTCATCTCTATTATTTCTGTGTCATCAATTGTACAGGGTCACAGGGAGAGTAGCATCCCCAGCCTCCCTCCTAATACAATGATCTCTGTGAAGATTAGCATCTTAACATACTTTGTGTGATCCATCTGCTGGCATTTTTGTTTGCAGTATATTAACCATGCAAACTTCATCTGCTTGCTGGCTAGCTTCACCTTGCACCACTCTCTACTTCAGTTTCTGAATCCCTGCCCGATTTTATTCCTTCCTGAAGACCTGCACACATATTCATACCTTCCCCTCCCCACCTCTACCTACCTTTCCCTAATTTTCACTCATCTCTTAAAAAGTCTATTCAGATGTCAAGCACATATGGATGTATGTGCTGCCCAGGCTCTACTTACATCATGAACTCCCTCAGAGCTGTGTACATCCTTCACAGCAGTTCCCAAAGCTCTAGTTACTTTTATGGAGTCTTCACACAATGAGGACAAGTACCATCGCTGTTATGCCCAGCCATGATCTCCGCCACCTAGCTGAGCGCCCCGCATAGCTCACAGCCTCATAAATATTAGTGAAATAAATGAATAAACCAGCAGCTTGACAAAAATGAAAATATGCAAACTAGTCACAACATCATTGGCCTGAAAAGTCGGAGTTACCAAATAACAACCATAAAGAAATTCTGATTAGAGAACAGGTGGGGAGAAAAGAAATGGGAACTGGCCTCAACTTTTTACAAATGAAAGGAAAACCTTGACAATCCAACTGCCTTAGAACCTGGAAGACAAATGCATTCGCATGCTTTATCTTTCTGGAGGCTGTAGGTATTTGCATTGAAATGAATTCAAAATAACAAAGAAGCTCTACCATCAGCCATTAAATAAGAAGCTAAAATGTAATATGGAAGTCTCTGAAATTATCATAAGCCAAACAGGGAGTTGTTTTTTAACAAAAGGATTACGCTCTACACAATCCCAGAAAAATCCAGGCAAGTTTTAACCAACATGAAAGAAGTACATAATGTTTGTCTCACGGGAGTTTGTAGTCTGCCAAGTAGTGACCAAAAGAACTCGGTAACTGGAATGTGGGTTTAGACCAGAACAGTGGTTCGCAGCCTTAGCTGGCTTCAGAACCACCTGGTGGTCGGTTCTACACAGATCCTGGGCTGAAACACACAGTTTCTGACTCAGGAGGTTTGAGTGAGAATTTTTATTTCTAACAACTTCCTAGGCAATTTTGATAATGCATGCTGGTTTGGAGATCACATTTTGAGAAACGTTAACTAGAACTTCAGAATAAAAAGCAGGAACCCTAAGAGGCAGGGAGAGGCAGGAAGCTGAACTCACCCTTCCCCTCTTCTCTCAGTCTACCATATACCCCCCAAATCCAATACGTTCCTCTCCCTGGCTCCCTAGTTCATACCCTGAAGTGAAGAGAGCAGGGAGATCCAGTGTAACCTCCTTAAAGGCTGCTTTCTGTAGCCACATCGTCTCAGAACTTTCCCAGTGCACAAGGGAGCAGCACAGAACACCCAAAACGCACCTGATTCTTGGCAAAACTTTATTCAAAATAACAGTAATGGTACCACTTGTTGAACATTCTCCATGGTGACATGCTAAGTACTATATATACCTTAGTTCATATATACCTACTCAACCCTGGAGGTATATAGAATCCAGCCTTATTCACAGATTTCACATACATGAACTCACCTACATGCTAAAATTTATCTGCAACTCTAGAGTCAGTACTCATGGCACTTGTGTAGTCATTCACGCATGCAGAGTGGTGAAAAATTTGAGCTGTCTGATGCACACGTTCCCAGCTGAGGTTAAACAAAGTGAAACTCCACCTTCTTTCAGCTCTCATATGTCAACAAGTTCCCTGTTCACAGTCTATTGAGTACCACATTTCTCACATTTTCTTGCTGATTTCACTGCTTAAAATGGCCCAAGTATAGTGCTGCCATGCTGTCTAGTGTTCCCAAGTGCGAGAAGGCTGTGATGCACCTTACAGAAAACACAGGTGTGTTATATAAGCTTTGTTCAGGCAGGAGTTATGGCCCTGTTGGCCATGAATTCAATGTGAATGAGTCAATGATACACATTAAATGAGGTGGCTTTAAACAGAAACATATATAAAACGAGATTATATATTATTGGTTGACAATGTTGCAACCAGAAGCTCACAGGAACCTAACCCAATATTTCCCCTGGGAGCTGTATGTTCAGTATTCGCTAATTCAGTGTTTGCAGCAACTTTGTAGACTGTAACTACCATGAATAGTAAGGACTGACTGTACTGATATCCACACTGGAGGTATTTTTTTTGATTTCTGTTTTACAAATAAGGAGATTATAAACTAAGGAGGTTAGAATAAATGACAAGGAAGTAGCAGACTCTAGATTCTAGCCAACTTCAAAGCCCTTGCTCAACCATCCGAGCCCACCTCATCCTGGCATAGAGACAGTGCACATCATAATGAACAGATTCTAGGTTCAAATCCACACTCAGTCCTGATTTGACATTGGGCAATTATCTCCCTCCACCTGAGTCTCCTTGTCCATAAAGTGGAAATATTCATAGTGCAGGAATGAGCTAATATGTGTAATGTACTCAGAGCATACTCCAAGTTAATTTCAACACTAATAGCCCATAGGATCAAGGTCAAACTCTATAGTCAGACCTGAGTAAATCAACTGAATAGGTAAGGAAATACCAGCCCAGCTAACAAGTCAGGCCCTGAAGTGCCGGAGATTTATGTTCCCTGGGTATTGTATCCCTACACACCACGATGGAAAATGCAGTTCTTTGCACAGAGCAATGTATCATCTCACGGGTAGCTGCACGGCAGGAAGCACTCCGCGCATGGGTTAACAAACTCATTTTCTCCATAATAACCAGACTAGAAACAACGCTATTTGGCAAGTCTTTTAAATCTATGGCTTTGTAATGTCACTAAGAAAATATCAGTTTTCTAGTCCCTTCCCAGGTACAGTATATGATCTATTTCCATCTTCTGGAAAACCAACCACGTGGTAAGGGATTAACTGCGCATGTTATTTGATTCTAAATAATACTGAGAGGAATTCACTTGCAGGCAGAGGTTTAGATTTTTCTCTCCTGCTTTCTGAAATGTAGTGATAGCGCCTTCAGTATGGTAGAGTTACTTAACAAATTTAATAAAATGACACATTTAAAGCAGTTAGCATAGCGCCTAGCCAATCTGGACCAAGATATAGTAGCATTCTGTATAGGCTAGTCACTTAGTGTTCCTTCAAATAATTTCTTTAAATATGTGTTTAGCATTTATTTAAAAGAGATGTTACATCGGGAGAAGGAAAGAGAGGAGGACCCTGCTGGCCAATCCCCGCTCTTGCGAGGAATTCAACTTCAGCCTCAGACTCACTCTAGAACTGAGTTTATCCACCTCAGCACTCTTGACGTGTGGTGCAGGATCTCTGTTGCAGGGGAGGGCAGTGGCTGTCCTGTCCACCGTAGAATATACAGTGATGTCCCCACACCCACTCGAGGCCAGTAGCATTTTCCCCACCAGTTGGAACAACCAAAAATGTCGACAGACATCGCCACAAGTCCCCTGGGCAGGTGGGGCGTTGCAAAAATCACCCCTCTGGTTGAGAATCACTGCTCTAGAGAACCAAGGAAGGTATTTATCTAATAAGCACAAAAGGGATCATCCTTATATTCACTGACAGCCTAAGTGTTGGGTCTGCGCCCATGCCACACCATCTGTTCAGTATTTCTAGTACCAGCCTTACGAAGTTGAACAAAACCCTTGGGGTATCACCTCCCATCGCGGGTAAGTGATGCATGTGATAGAATATATATATATATCTATGATCCAAATGATGCAGCATATACAACACTCACTGTGGAAGGATGTCTGGTAAATAGAGACTCTCCTGTCATCTCACTTAGAGGGATATTCCCAAGCCCCTCACGGACTGACACCTGGGCAAAACGTGCCCATAAAGCTGGTGTGCCCAGCACAGAGCAAGTGTACATGGCAGTTCTCATGTTACTACTAATATAAACATTTGCCCCATAGCTGTATATTTTTTAACCTGGTACTTTCAATTCTCAGGGTTGGTTTTTCTTTTTTTTTTTAAAGCTAAATCCATCCATGTAAAGAGAAGCCAAGAAAATATGATTTTCACTCTCTTTTTAACATGAGAGTTCTGGCTGCTACCCTTGCAGTCTCTTGAAAAACTAGTGACAATGCTTTGTTTCTAGGTGACCACTTAATTTCTTTCCTGCTCTGTGTGGTCACAAATACCTTCTGCATCTTCGTTCAAACTCTGTCCCGGGTGCTGATTTTCCCCACCCTGTTCACAGACTGGACCTAAGAATGTAGGATTAGGACACAAAGCTAGCACCCACTGCCTCTAAGAGGGCTTTGGAGCATTGTTTCAGATGTAGCTCAGTGCTTCAGGAAACTAAAAGCATAAATGCTTTCGCCATAAATAACAGCAAGCAATTATCATATGGTTTAACAGTTGCAGTCTGGTTACGTATCACATCATTAGCCCCTGAATTCAACACCCTGATTAACAAGGAAGGGAAGCTGCCTCCACTTCGGAATCACAGCTAAAAGTGTCATCAGCTCAGCCAGGAGTCCCGGCAACACCTGAAGTCACAGAAGCCCAACATCGCACGCTCCCCACCCCAAAAAAAAGGTTGATCCCTCACCACACAAAACTATAAGCAGTACTGCTTCCAGCTTCAGCAAATATCTTAAAGAAAGTACTGCAGTATTCTCGAGTCCCATGCTCCTTTACCTCTGGGTAAAAAATGAGCGCTTTCGGAAGGGAAGTAACAGCTGTGCATATTCTTTCCTTGAAAGAACTTTCTTTTTTTACATTTAGATAGAGTCTTAAATAAAATCACCTTTGCTGGAGAAAAAGAAATAACTTGACTCAAGAGATTAAGGCTCAGTCACATAAAAAGAGACAGCTGGGGGCTTCCCTGGTGGCGCAGTGGTTGAGAGTCCGCCTGCCCATGCAGGGGACACGGGTTCGTGCCCCAGTCCAGGAGGATCCCACAGGCCGCGGACGGGCTGGGCCCATGAGCCATGGCCGCTGAGCCTACGCATCCGGAGCCTGTGCTCAGCAATAGGAGAGGCCACAACGGTGAGAGGCCCGCGTACCGCAAAAAAAAAAAAAAAAGACAGCTGGCACAGTGGAAAAGCTCTGTTTTAATGATAGCTACCCTTCATAGAGACAGTGTTTGCCATGAACCGGCATGTTCTAAGAGCAGAGCATAAATTAATACATTTAATCATCACCTCAACCCAGGTGATAGAAGGGTCCTATTAGTATCCTCATTTCACAAGTAAAGAAACAGAGGCTCAGACAGGTTGAAGACCTTGGTCAACCAAGTGGCAGAATAGGGATTTGAACCAAGGAAGTGTGTTCCAAAGTACATGGGCTTAACAGTGCCATAAAAATTGCTTTACGATTTGAGTCCCAGTCTCAGACATAGTGGATCTTGTCAACAGCAAGGTTACTGGCTGTTTAACCTGGAGACCGCCTCAAATTTTTGAAATGTCAGTCTCTTAATCTATAAAATGGGAATAACGATAATCCTTATATTCAGAGATAATACACATAAAAATTCTAGACAAATATAAGAAATTATTAAGTATCGTGTCATAACACAGTGTAAAGACTTGACAAAATTCGGGCCAGGGAGGCTCACTTTTCTGAACATCACAGCACATACTACAAGGAATATTTTATGACAAGAGAAAATGTGCATAATCTACTTCAAAAATAACTGAGCACAAAAAAAATTGTGTATATCTTGAAACATGCAAATATGTACACAATAGTATATACAGACACAAAAATTATATTATGGAATTTTATAGAAGTTGTATCTTATTTAAATATACACATATCCAGATGTATATGCACACAAACATATGTGTATTTACATACATAAATATATACCTGCTAAACCTACCCTTTTTTTTTTAATCTCCTCTATCATTCCCATTGCCACTGATTTTAAACCTACCCTTTTAAAGACTAGAAGAGTATAGGAAAATTAATAATTTTCTTGCAGTAGTGCCTTTCGTTTTATAAACTTTCTGCATTGAAAAGATGTTGCCTTATAATTAGAAACAAAACCCGAAAATACTCATTTTTAATATATAATATATGCAGGTAACATGAAGTCTTCCAATCTGTGAAATCGTCTATTCTTACATCAGAAATTTGAGGTCTTACTGAAGCCACAGAACTCCTCATTTTAACACAGCTGGTGAAGAGCCAGTTTCACGTTCACTGTGTACTACCTACTTTCTCAGGTTTCCAAGGAGTTACCGAAAACAATGCAATCTTCGGGGTGGGGGGGAGCGAGCATGGGGTGGCGGGGAATTAACTAAAGTCTCAATACAGTGAAGTGCGCTGCCCTGGGATTCTACTATACTTGAATTGGCCCGGCCCTTGAGAGAACTTGTTCTACCACAGGAATTGTTCCTGGATCATTATCAGAAAGCAGTTTTCTCCTCATCCCTTTGCAGATGTAGGTCTGAAATCCCTAAGCATTCCTGCCTGTTCATATTCTTCTGTGGCTTAAAATAACCTCTGTATTTCATGAAGACCATAAGGTGCATTTTAGCATCCTGTCTTCCCCTACTGTAATCAGTTTCATTCTCTCAGAGTACCACATGAGTCAGGTGACATCCTGCCTCAGCTGCCTTTAAGGGCTACCTTGACCTGCAGATCAAGTCTCCACCTCCCTCAAGGGCTTCTGCAATCTGGCTCGGGCTCGCCTTTCCAGTCTCATCTCCTACTGCACCCACATCAACATCCTACGTGGGTTTCTCCCCATTCTCAGGTCATGCTCCATCGTCTCTTGACTCCCTGGCCTTGTTTACTGGTGGTCCCACCCACTGCAACGTCTTCTTCCTCCACATTTCAGACCATAAAAATCCCACCCAGTCTCAAAAGCCCAGCTCCACTGCTGCTTCCTTGATGAAGCATCTTCACTCTTCCCAAAGAGGACTTTCCCTTCCTTTGAACCACCGACACCTTCTGCTGGTTCTTTTCTTAAGACACTCATTTCTCTACTTTGTACTGTAGACAGTCATTAGATACCAGGACGTCCAACTTTTTGCCATGCACAGTTTCTACCATAGGTCCTTGCTTGAACTGAACCAAATGCAGGCAGTAAGTAAACAGGATAAGCCAGCATTTGTATAGGACGTTAATAAACAAAATGGCTCAACATTCATTATCACAATCCCACATGACTAACGTCACCAACACTGTTCTCCCCGTTTTGTAGTTGAAGAGACCAAGGTTGGCTTACTGCGCTGACCTGAGAATTTCCCAGTGGTGTCTCTCCCAAATAGATCTGCTAACATTTTACTTCGAAAGACTTCCTCGTTCACGCTCCCTGGCTGGCCAGCCCACCTTAATTAACTTGCTTCTTGGAAAGGCTGGCCCTGTGCCGGGCAGAGACAGCCGCTGCCCCTCCCTAACGAGTCCCCAGGAGGAAGGTTACCAAGCGGGGCCAAGGTGACAGAAAAGCCACAGGTCCGTAAAGCTCACACCTATTAGAGTGGCTATAAAGCCCACCTGACCTGGCCTCTCTCCCATTCACGTCACATCCCCTCTCACTTTCAAGTTTCCTTTCGTATGTCCTGGGGGAACCCAGAGGACATCCTCCTAGGAGTAGGGCCGGTTAAAGAGCTCTGAGTAAGCAGATTGGCTTTGAGGAGACAGAGGTGGCCTGGCTGCTCACCGTTGCCCCTATCTTTTTTTATTATTATTATTTTAAATACTAAGAATTTTTATTCTCACTGCTTTTTAAAATTTTTTTAAATTAATTTTTACTGGAGTATAGTTGATTTGCAATGTTGTGTTAGTATCTGGTGTACAGCAAAGTGAATCAGTTATACATATACATATATCCACTCTTTTTTAGATTCTTTTCCCATATAGGTCATTACAAGGTATTCAGTAGAGTTCCCTGAGCTATTCAATAGGTTCTTATTAGTTACCTGTTTTATATATAGTAGTGTGTACATGGCAATAATCCCAATCTCCCAATTTATTCCTCCCCTCCCTTTCCCCCTTGGTAACCATAAGTTTGTTTTCTACATCTGTGACTCTATTTCTGTTTTGTAAATACGTTCATTTATACCATTTTTTTACATTCCACATATAAGGGACATCATGTGATATTTGCCTTTCTCTGTCTGACTTACTTCAGTCAGTGTGACAGTATGGAGGTTCCTTAAAAGACTAAAAACAGAGCTACCGTATGATCCAAAAATCCCACTCCTGGGCATATATCCAGAGAAAACCATAATTCAAAAACATACATGTACCCCACGTGGAGAAAAGGGAACCCTCTTGCACTGCTGGTGGGGTGTAAATTTATACAACCACTATGGAGAACAGTATGGAGGTTCCTTAAAAATCTAAACATAGAAACACCATACAACCCAGCAATCCCACTACTGGGCATATACCCTGAGAAAACCATAATTCAAAAAAAGTCATGTACCACAATGTTCACTGCAGCTCTATTTACAATAGCCAGGACATGGAAGCAACCTAAGTGTCCACTGACAGATGAATGGATAAAGAAGATATGGCACATATATACAATGGAATATTACTCAGCCATAAAAAGAAATGAAATCGAATTATTTGTAGTGAGGTGGATGGACCTAGAGACTCATACAGAGTGAAGTAAGTCAGAAAGAGAAAAACAAATACCATATGCTAACATATATATATGGAATCTTAAAAAAAACAAAGGTTCTGAAGAACCTCAGGGTAGGACAGGAATAAAAACACAGACATAGAGAATGGACTTGAGGACAAGGGGAAAGGGAAGGGTAAGCTGGGACGAAGTGAGAGAGTGGCATGGACATACATACACTACCAAATGTAAAATAGATAGCTACTGGGAAGCAGCCACATAGCACAGGGAGATCAGCTCGGTGCTTTGTGTCCACCTAGAGGGGTGGGATAGGGAGGGTGGGAGGGAGACGCAAGAGGGAGGAGATATATTTATATGTATAGCTGATTCACTTTGTTATAAAGCAGAAACTAACACACCATTGTAAAGCAATTATACTCCAATAAAGATGTTTTTTAAAAAAAGAAAAGATACATGTACCCCACTGTCCATTGCAGCACAGTTTACAATAGTCAGGACATGGAAGCAACCTAAATGTCCATGGAAGGATGAATGGATAAAGAAGATGCGGTACATATATACAATGGAATATTACTCAGCCATAAAAAAGAATGAAATAACGCCATTTGCAGTGACGTGGATGGACCCAGAGATTGTCCCTGTTTTTCTTCTGATCTAGAAATCCTCCCAATTGCTGTTGTCCTTTGGGCATTCCATAACTCAGTAAACATTTATGTAGCCCCTTGTATAAGACAGGGATTATCCTAGGCTCAGAAGATTCAGTAAGGAGGCAGATAGACACACACCCTGACCAGAAGCCCTTCCTTACACATGACCATGTGTCACCTCAGGGTACTATAATAAAATATCACAGACTGTGTGGCTTAAGCAACAGATATGTATTTCTCATGGCTCTGGAGGCTTCAGGTCCAAGATCAAGGTGCTGGCAGATTAGGTTACTTATGAGGGCTCTCTTTCTTGTTTGCAAGCAGATGTCTTATTGCCATATCCTCAAATAGTAGAGAGAGAGAATCTCTCTCTCCTATCTATCTCCTTCTATAAAGGCACTAATCCCATAATGGGTCCCCTCCCCGCTAAACCTAATTACCTCTCAAATACCCCCATCTCCAAATACCATTATATTGGAGTTTAAGTCTTCAACATAAGAATTTGAGAAAGATACAAACATTCAGCCCTAGTGCCACGTCCCCTAAGAAAGTGCTAGAACCTTAACATCCCCTCATTAACCCCAGTGAACTACCTCTCAGTATCAGGAGTCCTCTATCAATTCAGTTATTTATTTATTCAGCAAATATTTATTAAAGATCTACTATGTGCCGGACACTGTCATTTCACCTAACTGTGCTGAAAGGAAAAACGGCCAGCCCATTTCATGTGTCATGTTTTCAGATCTCAACTGTCTTTCCTAAAGAGTCTTGCTTTTACTCTCCTCCCCTAGGCTATATTGCTGTTTAAAACCAAAGAAGCGTAATCTCAATATATCATATCCCAGGGTCAGTGATAGAAGCAAATGAACTGAAACGCACTCATGCGTTCATTCAGTCGACAACATCATTAGCCGTGTATGACTCACTGAAAATGTAAAGAGGAATAGAGCCTCATCCGATGTGGGCTAGTCTCCAATGAAGGAGATGATGAGAACTCAGTGGAAGGAAGATAAACTCCAGCATGTATACTTGCTCCCAGCGCGCAGACTCCCAAGCCTTCTCCCATGGAGATTCCAACTCAGCGAGTCTGAGACAGGGCTCCAGAATCTGCACAGTTCACACGTTCCTAAGGTGATGCTAATACGGGTGGTGAAGGACTGACCATTAAGCCAAGGCTCAACGGAGGAGTGGCTCATCAGACAGCACTCTTGGATGAGGAACTAGATATTCAAAAATATATAGATACAGATACAGAGATATATAGATAGATATAGATAGATCTATAGATATATACATAGATAGATAGATACAGTTATATACACACAGATAAGAATACATCTATGGATACCGATATGGATACACAGACATAGATAGATACAGATATAGAAATAGATACATACATATAGATCTCAACCCTTCTATTCCCTGGCACTAAGTCTGGATGCCCAGAATGTACCAAATGGTTTACTAACATATTGAAAGATGCTAAAAGGAACATATCATAAAACTGAAGACTTGCCAGGAAGAGAGATGTACACTCCAAAAGGTTTCTCTCACCTGTCACTGTGCCTTAACTTTACAGCCAAGAGAACTCAGGGAGTGAAAAGCCCGTCTAATTTCATCTCTTCAGTCCCAGTCTCTAAACCTTGAGGCAGAAAAGAGGCAGTAAGAGAGGGTTGGCTGATATACATACAGCCTGTCGCTGGGCTAAAGGTCTGACATCCCACGCCATTTCACGCGGGCTACTCAACAGCCCTTAGATATTAGAACTCAGTTATTCTCAGACTGAACTAAATTTAAAATACTACCTGGGACACAAGTCTATACAAGGTCAGTAACTCTCACTGGACCTCAGAAGTCTCTTGCTAGAATCAGTTATTTGCACAGGGGTTGGGAGTTGTTTACTAGAGAACCAACGCCTAGCCTACGGCCTGTGTTGATTCACAGCACCAAAGACTCTTGCACGGCCACTGTGACCCCCCGCTGAGATTAATTTTGTGCCAACAAGAACTACCGTATTTCACTTTCAAATCATCTGGATTCAGAGCTAGTTTAATCTACTATAAATCTTGCCAGATACGAATTTGTCATTACAAACTTCAGTTGTAACCAATCTTTTAAAAATTTCTACACTGGGTACCCATGAAGCACGAAAATAAATATATTCCAAAATTCCCCCCAAGAGAACAAATTTACCATTATCATTTCTAGGTTATACGTTCTCTCTTCTAATTTATCACTGGATAATGGGTAATTTAGTCTTCTTTTCAACAGACACGCTCCTAAAATAATTTTATTGTTAGAAATAATTAGGTACATCACAGCCTCTTTTAAGCAGCGCTAGGTAGTACTTCCAAATATTCTATTTGAATATAGTTCTACAAGAACACCTGTGTAGGGGATCCAGAAATAATACTAAGAAAACAGGGACTTTGGGACTTTGCAGCTGTCATTCACATTCTAATGAGAAAGTAACAAAAGAGCAAACAATTTATCTCTCACTCTAATTAACCACACTGCATTACGTAGAAGTCCTTAGGCGAAGGATGGAAACACAACAGGAATTCGCGATCTCTCCACTTAAAAAAAAAATCCCAGCCGACTTCTTTACACGTGTGTTGATTTGATTTGTTAAGTGCAAAAATCCTAAGTTAATAGACACTGAGCAACTGTGTATATAAAGGAAACCCACACACTCAAAAAGTATTCACTGGCTAAAACAAAATACTTAATTATAAAATCAGAAGAAGAAGTGTTTTTAAAATGGAGACTCCAGCTGGCTGGCCAAGGACCCAATCCAGCTACCAACTTGTTTTGTTTCTGATGTGTACACCTTGCAGTGGGCGTATGAGGTCTGGAATTCCTTCTCCTGATGTGGCCCTCTGTGTCCGTATTTTGAATACAAACTCCTTGTGGCACAGTAAACCATAATTTACAAGGGGTCCATTCATTCATTCAACAAGTATTTGATGTGCACCTACCAAAACTCAGACATCATTTTGAGAGTGAGGATATAGCAGGACCCAAGTAAAAACGCCCCAGTGGAAAGGGAATTACTTCAAGAAACAAATAACTTTAGGATAATCTCAGAAAGTGGGTTCACGCCATGAGGATAATAAAATAGCATGAAAGAGAGAACAGGGGCATCAGAGAGAAATAGCCTCTCTAAGGGAAGGGACAGTTAGGCAGAGATGTGAGTGAGAAGGAGAAGCCATCCATTAAATACCTGGTGGAAGAACATACGCAAAGGTCCGGTGGCCAGAACTAGGTAGGTATTTGTGAGAACGGGAAGAAGGCCAGTGTGTCTTCCTATGAGCAAGTGGGAGTGTGAAGGGAGGTGACAGAGAAAACAACAGGGGCAGATCCTCTAGGGTCCGCAGGCCATGGTAAGGAATTCTGATTCTGTTCCAGTTGCAACGGGAAGCCAGTTGGAAGATGCTAAGCAGGACGGGGATGGGGGAGGGGTGGGCAGCATGACTGATTTCCTGTCACAAGATCCCCGTGGCTGCTGCGTGAGGAATAGACTGTAGGAGCAGAAGTGGCTGCAATGAGGCCAGTCCGGAGACTCTCGCGATGGTACAACTGAGAAACGTCTGTGCCAAAAAGTAGGGGGAGCAACGAACCTGCAAGAAGTGAAACCTCAGGTAACTCACTAGATCTGTCTAAGCTTCACTTCCTCCAGGGTAAGTGGAAATGGCACAACACCCTACTGGTTGGATGGTGTGAGAAAGACATGAAATAACGTATCACAAATATTCACCACATTGCCCCACACGTGGTAAGGACTCTATGAATAGTGGTGATAGGTACGATCCTCCATTTAATTAGCATGTATTTACTAAGCACCTATTCTGTGCCATGCATGGTTCCAGGAGCTCAGCTACAGCGGTGAATACATTCCTCGCTCTCATGGTTTTTTGTTTGTTTTTTTTTTACATTCTGGTAAAACATGACTGACGATAAACAAACATGCCAGGTGGTAATAAGAGTTATGAAGAAAACTCAAGCAGAGTAGAGGGATGGGGTGCTACTTTATACGGGGTGACCACGGAAGCACTCTCTGGTTACAGGGAAGCGCCCCTAAACATAAGTTTTGCCCCAGTCTCATTTTGAAGTCAGGAAAGGAAAAATAAATAACTCAATCCCCGCTCCTTAGTTTGGGCTCTTACTTTTTGTACAGAGGTTCACGTTAGTACGGCTCGTTAACAGTCAAAAGATAATTTCCATTTGGCAACACTCTAATGAATGAAACATTGCCAGGAAGAGCAAGCAGAACGTGATCCGCTGGAGGCTACACAAAAAGCATCAGAAATCACACCCTCTGACTCTGGGCTGCCACCGCAATGAGAAGCAAAGAGCGCCCATATTCCCAGGCACTTAGGAAGAGAAAGACGTTTCCGTAAGCGAGTGACACACCCCTGATCTACTATTCCACTTCAGAAGCAACTGTGCTTTTTCACAATCAGCCAAACATAAATTAAGAGGAAAAGGGACTCCCCTGGAACATTTCGAGTTTAAAACCTCTTCATATTGAGGTCTTTCATGCCTCTGGCATCAGAAGGCTGAGAAGGTGGTGCTAATTCCAATTTTTTTTCACTGTTTACTCAGATTTATAAGAGTGTTCTGAGACACCTGGGACATTGGCTTTCAAATCAATGCAGCAGGCATTTACTGATCTCCCAGTACATAGCAGAATACCACAATAGAATATAATGCATATCCCAGTAAGCTGACAGCCAAGTAGGGAAGACAGTTACATAAACAAGAAATGACAATCAAGCAGGATCAGAGAAATAATGGAAGAACGTTTAAGGTAGACGAAGCAAAGAAGAAAGAGGGTCATCGAGAAACGCTTCCCCAAAATGGCAAATGAACTGGGCTTTGCAAAACGGTAAGTGTGCAAAGGGGGTGAGAAAATCATGCCAGAGAGAGGCAATGACATGAATGGAAACATAATTTTGAAACAGCATGACACCTTCAAAGCAACTGTCAACCGAATTGAGGATCCAGGACTGTAAAGCAAAAGCTGGCTCAAGACAAGAGACAAAGTTCCAAAGTTAGGTAAGGGTCCGATCTTGAATCAGTTTGCACTGCTTTTCTTAAATGTATCAAAGTGAAGAGAGTACTCACGGGCTGTCCTTTTAAAAACAGTCATTTCTAAAATTCCACGTGTTAATTTTGTTCCTCACATTCATTCACACATTCATCTCCAACTTTAATCACATTATTTGTGGCCTGAGATCTACCCTGTTCCCTCAGGAGTCACAAGTTAATGTTGGAAATTGAATTTATGGCTGCTGAAGGGTGACAGATTAATAGCACTATAAATTAATCTACTCACCCATATACAAAGAATAGAAAACCTACAAAGAGGCAGTTCAATCTAACACTGTTTATTATTAAGCCTTAAAACGTAAGCTCAGAGAAATGAGATGGAAGTTTATAAGCCAAGACCAAAGAGCAGGGGGCCTGAGATGGCTGTGACCACAGGGAATACCATGCAGTATTTGTTTTCCAAAACCCTCTCCGGAAGACATTTCCCACCAGGAATTTCCTACCTCTAAAAAATTACATTACATTATTATTGGATCAAATAGTGTTAAATTGTTTCATTGATATATAAAGGAAGCCATAATAAAATATGACTTATTCTAGTCTATTGTCAATAAGTAATTAGATAATTGTGGTGATAGTAAATACATACATAATAAGGAAGATGCAAGTCATTGAGAATTTCTCTTTTTTGCAAAGAAAAGTAAAGGGTAGCAGCGGGGGCAGGGGTATTTGAAAATTCCTTACTGGCTATAGCTTGATCAGTGTCATTGAATACATAGGATGTACGTCACCACCTCCATTCCACTCACATGACAGATGTTGCTAATCCATTGGCATTTTTTCTTCCACAATCCTCAGCCCAGGTGCCCCAGGCTACCACTCTGCAGCGGGCAACCTCAGACAACCTATGTTTCTGACAAAACCAGGTTCTTCCCGTTCACATCCATCTTCTATTCTCTCACCAGAGCTGTCTTCCTCAAAGTCAAAGCTAACCTAGAAGGACTAACCTAGAAGGATAAATCCCAATTTCTTAGTGTAGTTTAAATGGCCTTGCACAATTTGGACTCATATCCCCTCTATTTCTGGCCTCACCCAAATGCCCTTCTGTTTTCCATACCCTAATTGAAGACTCAAGCACCGGACTGCCCTGGTGGCACAGTGGTTAAGAATCCACCTGCCAAAGCAGGGGACACGGGTTCGAGATCCCACATGCTGTAGAGCAACTAAGCCCATGTGCCACAACTACTGAGCCTGCGCTCTAGAGCTCGCGAGCCACAACTACTGAAGCCTGTGCGTGTAGAACCCGTGCTCCACAGCAAGAGAAATCACCACCAGGAGAAGCCCGCGCACAACAGTGAAGAGGAGCCCCCGCTCGCAGCAAATAGAGAAAGCCCACACTCAGCAACAAAGACCCAAATGCAGCCAAAAATAAATTTAAGAAAAAAGGCTCGGTCACCTTTGAAGGGATTGATTTAATAAATAGTGACTTTTGGGTGTTTTAAGTGAAAACGTACCATAACACAAGGGCCGGAAGGGCTATGCCTCTACTACTCCCAGCCACCTCTAGTCACTGCAAATTCATTCGTCCGTTCATGATACAAATCATGGCCCTCTCTTGCTTACAACCTTCCAATGACACGCCAGTAACATGCTTACAAAACAGCAGGTACAAGAGCTGTAACACAGCAAGCTTATGGTTCGTGAAACAGAGGAATACTAGTGTTCCTGCTGCAGAGAAAAGGAAAGGGTCAGAAATGAGAATGGCGAACTAGGCACCAGGCAGATCATACAGGTTACAGAAGAAGGTAAGGACATTAGTTTTATTTCAAGTGAGTCGGAAAACCACTGGGTGGTTTAATCGGTGAGGGACATGACCGGACGTATTAAAGTCTGACTTTAACTTCTCCCTAGAGAATGGCTTGTAAGAAGGTGGCTTGTTTCTCACCTTTGGCTCACCTGACAGACCATAGAACTGAAAGAACACAGGCTGACTCCTGGAGGCCCAGGGGGCTTTGTCCCTCTCTTTGCCCTGGGGTAGCTGTCCTTTAAATATGCCCCATTGGGGCTCTCCTGGTGGTGCAGTGGTTGAGAATCTGCCTGCCAATGCAGGGGACACGGGTTCGAGCCCTGGTCTGGGAAGATCCCACATGCCGCGGAGCAACTAAGCCCATGAGCCACAACTACTGAGCCTGCACGTCTGTAACCTGTGCTCTACAATGGGAGAGGCTGTAACAGTGAGAGGCCCGTGCACCACGATGAAGAGTGACCCCCGCTCTCCGCAACTGGAGAAAGCCCTCGCACAGAAATGAAGACCCAACACATCCAAAAATAAATAAATTAATTAAAATAATAATAAATAAATATGCCCCATTCATTACCAAAGGGAATGAGTTCCAAAGTGGGATGACATCAGTACAAAATCAGTGACCTTTTTAGAGCAGCCAAGAATGTAACAAACCCCAAGAATGCAATGATCACGGACTTCACCACTCATGCATCCAAAACATAATTATAAAGTACCTGCTATGAACCAGGTATTATTACTCAGATGATAATTAACAGTAACTTGTGCATGTTGATATGTTTTATAGATCTTATTAAAGAAGTAGCATATGTTAAAGCCAATATAATGGCAATCATAGTTTCTACTGATTTTCTAGCTCAATGGGTGCTATCAAAGAAACTCTGTATACTCTCACCCAGTCAGCAACACAGCTTTCTCTTCAGGCCATCCTGAGTTTGGCAAGCTTCAGAGAGGGGATTATACTAGGTTGAGTCAGATGGGAAACTGGGAAAAGTCTGGGCAGAAAAGAGGGTCACTTCCTATTAGATAAATGCAGCCTGATCATTGATGATCAGGGATTCTCAAGAAGGAGGACCGTTCTATGTACCCAAACTTCCATGCAGCTTCCGGGTATTAATTGTGGAACATCAAAACCCTTGGTCCCACCCCCTTGTTACTTCCCCTTCCCATACATCACATCACGCTCAGGAAGAGAAAACTTTGCCCAAAGAACGCACCAAAATATTTCTGTCTCATTCTTACGCCAGCACCGTGTCAGAAGTCTGATGGTCACACCTCATGTATACATCTGCTCCTGTTTCTACAGAGGGTAATTCATTTCTACTTGTGAGAGCAGAGATTGCAAGGAGGTTCTCTGGTTTGAAATTAAGGAATCGAGTGAGAATGGGGTTATCAAAGAAACTCCTTTAGTATTCATCCTACCAGAGTAAAATCCAAATCAACGACAGCGATAAGGGAAGAAAGGCCTCTGTTGGTCTCAATCACTGGCATTTTTGTAACACAGAAGCTCCAGTTGATAGAGATAAGAAAGGATTCTTCCACTGCTTTCCTCGGATGTAATTTAATCCCTATTCTTGACACCTTAAGCTCCTTGATCTAAGGCACCAGGCTCTGCCGTGCCCTGTGCTGAATAAAAGTGTGCAGAATCCACTTTTCAGGTATCCACAGTCACCACTTACAAAATAACATTGCTCTCAGTTCGAAGGCAGGTGTCCAGCCATCTGATCAGAGGGCCAGGGTGCATGGCAGGGCCAAATGAGTATAAATCACACTGTTTGATACTTCTCACTCCCCATCCATTATGACAAATGTGTTTTGCAGGCACAATACAGAAAGACAGACAAGGTCCCTGCTCTCCAGGAGCTTATACTCCAGTGGGGAAAACACACAAAATTGAAATGAAGAGGCCAATGACCAAACATGAAATGAATAAACATAGAAACCTATGATTGACCATGAGGCATTTCATAAACTGCTATGAAGACAATAAAACAGAGTAAGAGGATGCCGCTAACATGGCTGGGGAGAGGGTTGTGGATGCTACTTCAGGAAGAAGGGTGTCTTAGTTTCCTAGGGCTGCTGTAGCAAAGTACCAAAAACTTGGTGGTCTAAAACAACGCAGATTGGGCTTCCCTGGTGGCACAGTGGTTAAGAATCCGCCTGCCAATGCAGGGGACACGGGTTCGAGCCCTGGTCCGGGAAGATCCCACATGCCGTGGAGCAACTAAGCCTGTGCGCCGCAATTACTGAGCCTGAGCTCTAGAGCCCACGAGCCACAACTACTGAGCCTGCACGCCACAACTACTGAGCCCGTGCACCTAAAGCCCGTGCTCCACAACAAGAGAAGCCACCGCAATGAGAAGCCCACGCACCGCAACCAAGAGTAGCCCCCTCTCGCCACAACTAGAGAAAGTTCCCGCACAGCAACCAACACCCAACACAGCCAAAAATAAATAAACAAATTTATTAAAAAAATAAAATAACGCAGATTTATTCTCTCACAGTTTTGGAGGCCAGAGGAGAGAAATCAAGGTGATGGTAGGGCCATGATCCTTCTAGCGCCTCTGGGGGAGGATCTTTCCTTGCTTCTTCCAACTTCCGGCAGGCAAAGGTGTTCCTTGGCTTGAGGTTTCTATGACAATGTAACTCCAATATTTGCCTCCATCTTCACAAGGCCATCTTCCCTCTGTGTGTCTCTGTGCTCAAATTTCCCTTGTCTTATGAGGACACAAGTCATTGGATTAATACCAGCTCTAATGAGCTCATCCTAACTTGATTACATCTGCAAAGACCATAGAGGCATGCCTTGTTTTACTGTGCTTCTCTTTATCATGCTTCGCAGATACTACATTTTTTACAAATGGAAGGTTTGTGGCAAGCCTGCGTTGTTAGATGATGGCCAGCACTTTTCAGCCATAAAGTATATTTTAAGTCAAGAATGTACATTGTTTTTTAGTCATAACACTATTGTGCACTTAATAGACTACAGTATACCGTGAACATAATTTTATATACACTGGAAAAACAAAAGAAAAATCGTGGGACTTGCTTTACTGTGAAGCTTGCTTTATTTTGGTGGTCTGGAACCAAACCTGCCATATTGCTGAGATCTGCCTGTATTTCCAAATAAAGTTACATTCAAAGGTATCAGAGGTTAGGACTTCTACATTCCACTGGGGTGGGGGGGTGGGGGACGGGATCACAATTCAACCCAGAAGCAGCAGTCAGGAAAGGACTCTGAGTAAGTGCTACCTGAGCCAAGCTCCACAGTAACGGACAGCAGCTGGCCCGGCGACAATTCAGGTGAAGAACCTTCTGAACGGAAGTGCACCTGGCCCCCACCTGGAGGATGTTGCTTAGACGAGTTCTCCAGAAAGAGAAATACATATGAGGATGTCATAAGCCATTTGAAGCAAGAAATCAAAGGGATAAGAAAATAATCATGGAGCTTCCCTGGTGGCACAGTGGATAAGAGTCTGCCTGTCAATGCAGGGGACACAGGTTCGAGCCCCGGTCTGGGAAGATCTCACATGCCACGGAGCAACTAAGCCAGTGCGCCACAAGTACTGAGCCTGCACTCTAGAGCCCACGAGCCACAACTACTGAGCCCCACACGCCTAGAGCCTATGCTCCGCAACAAGAGAAGCCACCGTAATGAGAAACCCCTGCACCGCAACGGAGAGTAGCCCCTGCTCGCCACAACTAGAGAAAGTCAGCGCGCAGCAATGAAGACCCAATGCAGCCAAAAATAAATTAATTAATTAAAAAAAATAATAATAATCATGGACACAGGGAAAGCTGTCTTCACATTTCCCTGTGGTAGCATTACTTGTAACGGTAAAGCAGCAGGAATTCACATGAGTAAGAGTCAGGGAATGGTACAGGGAACTGAAACATCTATTCTACAGTTACCTAAGTTGATATTTGTGAAAAAGATGCAGAATAATGAGGAAACACTTATGATATGTTAAATTTTAAAATGGGACACATTTAACGTATTTTGATTAAATGATGTCAATACACACATACCTATCAGACTACTAGACTATCAGGATTGTCATGACATGAAATCATTGTGGTTGTAAAGTTGTTGACATCAGGAGTTTTATCCTCTTTAATTTCTGGATATTTGGGTTAATATTCCTTTTTATAACGAAAACATTTTGTAGGAAAAAAAGGCAGCATTTCAAAAAATCCGTAATGAAATATTTAAGTGTAACAATCATGTACGTACTACAAGATCTACCTAATCTCAGCATCTTTTTATATTTGTTTCAGATTTACTTTCCAAGAAATAAAGTATTATAGATATCACTGAAGCCCCCTGTGGAAAGATGATGCTTTCAAACCAAGTATTCAAGGCACAGAAAAATTTCTCATAATATTTTTAAAGCTATGTGGCTTTGTGAAATGATTGTAGTTGTCACCAGTTTTATGAAACAGAGAGGAAAAACTTCCACTGTACTTGAAATTATTTCTCGAAGAGAAAAGCTACTGGCTCCCAGAACAAAATGGTTTTTACCCTACTATAAGAAAGCTTATATACTATTCCATTTCCCACATTTTAAAATGTATTATATGCCCACATAATGACTGGGCTGTGTCTACGTTTCTAAAAGAAAGAGTAGGGGTTAATGAAAAGGGTTGGGGTGAGGCTGAAAAGACTTCCCGGCTCATCATCACAGGTGTTGATCAACAGTCTTACCAACTGAAACATAAGGTATGTGTCCGGGGGAATCTTCTTTGCATTTGGGAAAAACTGTGTAGCGAATAAACGGCATTTAAAAATACCCCATTCTCTAAAGAGGTTCATCAAAAATTTTAGTAAAAAAATAAATTACTCTCGTCTGACGATACAATAAAATACATCTAACCTAGGGAGGAAACGGACTTAAGAATCAGTTCTAAAGACTGTGAATGCCCAATTATAAAATGAGAAAGGTGAAGTGGGTCCCCATTCTGGTTTACCAAATCTAAGTACTTGTGTTCTGATGAAGTTAGCACTCAAGCAAAGCAAACACATCCATTGTTTCTACCTACATATTTCTCTACGCATGGTTCAGGTGAGATTTTTATGTTATTTTGTACCTCGTGAAGCCAGTTTTATAAAACCAATAAGTCAAAATATTTGGATGTTTCAAAGCACATTAAAGAGAAGTACGCTGCTAGCTTCTTTTAGTATGCTTGGTCGGTCAGTATTTAGTGCCCTAGATTAGTCAGTATTTAATTGAGTGACCTTCAGCAAGTCATAGGCTCTTTCCACCTCAGATAAAATTTGAAATTAGAGATGATCACACCTACTTAGCATACGGGGAGGATCAAGTAGTATACAGAACATGAAATGTCTCTGTAAACTGCAAAGTGTTATAGGAATAAAAGTAATTTCTAAAGGTGGCAGTGAGTATCAGGCAATGGGAAAACCCACCCAGCAATCTCCAAGCACTTAAACTTCATTATAAGGCATTATACACTGGTAATGATATTGTCATTCACTTCTGAAGTTTTCATTTTCCAGAAAGTAAAGGTCTTATCCCATCTCTCTATCACTGTAGGATCAAACATCAAATAGTAGGAATCCAAAGATCTATTCTTGACAGTCTTTCACTTGGCAGTATTCAAATTTTCTCAGTCATTTAACCTTCTGGAAACCAGAAATTACTGATGAAAACTTTATCTATTCAACTCTCAACAGAGTTCCCCCTTCAGGCATTTTTAGCCCAAAAGCCAAACCAATAGATCTTATTTTCAGAAGCAAACTGTGTGAAGGTTGAACCAAGAAATATCTTTTTAAAATTGAATGTTTCGCCACAGACGATGTTAACTTGTGGAAGATATACATTCAAAGGAGTCTTTTTTTCAAAGCAGCCACCTTGTATGGCTGCCCATTTGTTTCAAATGAATGATTCCGCTTAGTGCAATTTTGGGGTTTCTTTTTCTGAAATCAGAGTCATTTTGAAACGTATGCAACATTAGGTGCTTTACTTTTTCAAGTCATATCATCCTTCACATTCAACAGCTTGGTCGGGAGTGACTTGTGACTATGTCCAATAATCTAATTCACCTGCAAAGGGAGACAATTTGCCACCCTTGTCGGTGTTCAAAAGAACATGCCGCGGGCTCTAGACGTACTGCCCTAAGGGAAACCGCAAAAACATATTGCTCAACGTAAGCATCTTTAGAAAAAGTGATTACCTACTGCCATCACTGATACACACAGTAGGACATACCAGCTCCAAATGTGTTTATTAAATACGGATCACAGAAACCATTCTAAAATCATGTTTTTGCAAATAACTTATAAGAAAATGCTTACAACAGACTAATACCTGAAAAGAAAAACAGAATAGAAACCGTGTATTTGTTCTTTCAGATAACCATTATTTATTGAAGCCCTGTGTGCCAGGCACTGCTCTAGATGCTGAGGACCCAGCAGTGAGCACATTTATAATCATGTACCAACAAAGAGATTGATAAACAGCTCAAATTTGACACAGTATTCCAGGCTCTGTGTTAATAAGCGTGGAAGTAATTTATCACTTGGTCTGTGTTACAACACTATAAGGACGTACTATTTTACCAATTGTACAGATAAGGAAATTGAGGCACAGATCAATTAAGTAACCAGACCAGGGCTTCCCTGGTGGCGCAGTGGTTGAGAGTCCGCCTGCCGATGCAGGGGACACGGGTTCGTGCCCCGGTCCGGGAAGATCCCACATGCCGCGGAGCGGCTGGGCCCGTGAGCCGTGGACGCTGAGCCTGCGCGTCCGGAGCCTGTACTCCGCGGCGGGAGAAGCCACAGCAGTGAGAGGCCCGCGTACCGCAAAAAAAAAAAAGAAACCAGACCAATTTAATACAGGCAGAGGGGTAGAGCTAGACCTGGAATCTAGGTCTCTTCCCTCTTACCTAACTCTATGTTTCACTCTTTTGTACCCACATGACACACAGTTCCCCTATAACAAGTAAAATCTCCGGCATCCACTCCTCACAAATTTAAAATAATCCAGCAGACTTTTCCACCTAAGCAAAACTGGGGCACATCTGAGAACAGCAAGATCCAACCTTGACACCCAGAAATTACATCAGTGTTAAATCCTCTAGTCCTTTCTGCAATAAAACTTCAACAAATCATCCCAGTAAACTCTAGCACTTATTCAAAATTCTGTCTTGTTTAGTTAATTCCTTACACTGTGCTTCTCTCTGCCCGCCAATTTTCCAATACAGTCCCAAAGGCCCGGTGATCTAAGGCTCACTTGGGTATCCCTCACTGGTAAGCATCAGGGTTTCTCCATCTTTAGATAAATCACCATGCAGAAAACGGAAAACAAAAACCTGGGATTAAAGATGCAGATCTGGTAACATTTTGTGTCAATCAACGTAATGTGAGCTGCCATAGCAGATGAACCCTGAAACCTCAGTGACGGAACATAATATTGGTAGAAATTTATTTCCTTCTCACAGATAGCCCAATGTTGGTGTATCTGACCTACAACGTGGTCCTGTATGTATCAGAACCACCTCTTTTCTATTTATGCCCCAACTTCCTCTATTCCTTCAAGCCTTCCTCGTTGAGATGGCAAACAAAGAAAGACCATGGAGAGAAGACAAGCCTGCCTTTTTTTTTTTTGGCCATGCCATGCAGCATGCAGGGTCTTACTTCCCAGACCAGGGATCGAACCCGTGCCCCCCACATTGGGATCACGGCGTCTTAATCATTGGACCACCAGGGAAGTCCCAAGCCTGCTTCTTAATCTCTTCAGGAAGTGACACATCACTTCTACTCACATTCCATTGGCCAGACCTAGTCTTACAGTCCTGCCTACTGCACAGGGTGATGAGAAATGCAGTCCTGCCCAGGAAACCACTTACCAGCTAAAAGGGGATCATGAATCTTTGGAGCTCAGGTAATTTGTTGACCACACATCCTAACCAGACGGTATGGAAAATTACAGCAGCAAGATCTACAAAGAATCCAACATGTAAAAGAGAGGAAAGAGCAAATAGCAGAATAAAGGCTGGAAAAATTAGGATCTGTAAGTAATATAAGTCTGAGGAATGGGCAAGAAAGAACGTCTGGACCACGTGGAAAGGTAACATCAAAAGAAAGTGAAAAAAAGATTCAGAAGTGAAACTGTTGGAAAAGAGGGAAGAGCTGAGGTTATAACTGCTTCAATCAATAATATGACAAAGGAAACTCCATTTAAAGCAATGTCCTGTTTCCAGAAATTGCACGCCACTTTACAAGCTGAGATATGGCACACATTTAATTGCTGTTTTTTTGGAAGCACTAACTCTCTTGATTGTGTTGTGAAAACAAAACTACTGAAAAAAATCTTTTTTAAAAGCCCTCAAAGAAAAATTAATATTCACACACAGCTGTCCATTTCAAACCACGCAAGGTTGAAGTCAATAATTAGCATGTCCAGGAGAGTTGCAGCAAGTGGCCTTATTTTGAGAGTATTTTCATACAAACCTTTCCCTCTTTAATAAATCCACTGGGCACGTATACGATGAAAACAGTGGGGTAGCTTAGCAAATCAGGTTCTCGTATGTAAAGAGTATATCATTCTGGGGACACCAACCATCTGAACTTGCGTTTTATCCAGTTAAATAAGGAGGACTTAAGTTATTTTTTTAAACCCTCATACTACTTAGAGCAAACTGGGCAAGGTTTTGTGAGTCACAGATCTCAGACTTTTAGGGATGAAGAACAGCTTTGCCTGATTCGCCCCATTCCCTATTTTTTGGATGTGGAATGGAGGCTTAGAGACAGTATATGACTTGGCCAAATCACAAAAATAATTAATGGTGAAACCAGGCCTGGAACTTAGGTTTGTTGACCAAGGACCATCCCCAAAACCACCACCCATACTAATTAGCCTTGACTTAAGGTCACTCCAGCAAAAAGCTCCACGCACAGCAGCGTCACATAGTCCTAAAATTCTGGGAAATCCAGCTTGAAAACAGATCCTTAGTGCAACCTTGAAACATACGGATCTCAACAATCAACAGGCCAATGGGGATAGTGACAAGATACCAGGAAATGGGCCAAACCGTGGAAGAGAAAACTACGGGGCAGCTTCCACCAGAGAAAAGTCAGGGCCTTAAGGAACACGCAGACCTAGAGATGGCAAGTGTCAGTTAACTTCTGATGTGCACTGACTGCAGATTCTGGTCTAACTTTGTGCCTGAACTAAATGGACTCTGATTTTGCTCTAAGGCCTGGGATTCTTCCAGTTACTACTCTTTGGGAAAACTATCTCACTGTTTATAATTTGTGGTGTTCCTGTATTCAACCATCCATTCCATTTCTGAATGCCTATTGGGAGCCAGTGGTCAGGTGTAAAAAGGCAAATGATGAACAACACACGTATTTTGCTTTTGAGAGGCTCAGTGGACTGGAAGAAAGAGGCACAGAAAAATACCAGCATACTCTGATTTTCCTACATGCCCTCAGGTAGAAGTACAGGCCTTGACCAAGTTGCTCAATAGAAAGGCAATATTCAACACTCAGGACCACATGGGCTTAAATTCTACCAAGAATTTAAGACTCCAATGGGTTTCCCTGGTTGCCCAGTGGTTAAGAATCCTCCTGC
Organism: Phocoena phocoena; assembly: GCF_963924675.1. NCBI lineage: Eukaryota > Metazoa > Chordata > Mammalia > Artiodactyla > Phocoenidae > Phocoena > Phocoena phocoena. The sequence continues at coordinate 10,853,790 of NC_089228.1, forward strand.
CAATACAGGGGACACGGGTTCGAGCCCTGGCCCGGGGAAGATCCCGCATGCCGCGGAGCAGCTAAGTCCGTGTGCCACAACTACTGAGCCTGCACTCTAGAGCCCGTGCTGTGCACCAAGTGAAGCCACAACAATGAGAAGCCCGTGCACTGCAACGCAGAATAGCCCCCGCTTGCCTCAACTAGAGAAAGCCCGCGCGCAGCAATGAAGACCCAACACAGCCAAAAGTAAAAATAAATAAATTTATATTTTAAAAAAATGAATTTAAGACTGCAAGCTCAGGGAGTGGCTCCTTTGGCTCAGGGAGTGAACTGAATTTTTTCTAGGTGTTTAGAGAACCTAGTGACCCCTAACATTCTCTTTAGACCATTTCTCTCTTGCAAGGGATAGTCATACCCATAGAAAGTTCCAAAAGAGATATTGCCCTAATCAGTTCTGTTCAAGGATGCCTTCAGCGTTGTCCATTCACAAGAACACTTTAGAAAATGCCCAAGATGATAATGGTCAATATTTTATCATGAATGCTAGTTCTAAGACCACTGGTAGAAAATTCTAAAAGTATTTTGGGAGAAGCAGCAGAGTCACTGGGAGAAAATTCCAGAAGTATATGAGGAGAAGAATGTTCAGCCTGAAACACCAACTATTTTCTCTGTTACAGACTAGTTACATGAACACTAGAGAGTGAGGTGACCTCTCCAAATTGTAGCCTTCTAGGCTATGAAATGAGCACAGTGGGCAATGTGTTGTCTTCAGCTCTTGCCTGACTAGGATTATATGATTTCAACTGTGATGTACACCTGGCAATTTCCTAAGACCATATAGAGACTAGCATGGTACTATCCAAACAGAAAGGATCTCTGAAAAAAATAAGGAAACAAGCATGGTTGGGAATAGATGGGAGGTGGGGGGGGGGGGGGAAGAGGTTAGAGGGAGGTACCGGAGGATGGAGTTGACTGGGGTCCAGGAGGGTTCTGAGTTATCGAAACAGATGGACAGGAATATTACCAGCTAGGAACAATTCCTATTGCTTCCCACATGATGAGTGAGGGTTGGTGCCCCAGCTGTGCCAGCAGCTGTCTGCCATGAGGCTATATACCCAGCTAAATGGGAAACCTTTTCTAGAATTGATGAGCCATACTCAAGCAGCAGCCGGAGCTCTGAAGCTCTACATCAATCATCTCACCTCTCACACATTCCTTTCCTTGAGTGAGAAAAACAAATGCAAGGGGGTCTGAACTTCACTAAGTCCTTCCCTCTCCAATTTGCATACTAGTCACACTACCTCTTGATCATAATACTGCCCCCTATGAGATATGCAATTTCCAGTTGACGAGTGTAGTATCTGAAATGAGGGAGTGTAGTAAACACTATTAATTCAAATCTCAGGGAATGACCTTAATCTTTGAATAAGAGAAGTATACCAGGGAACTAGAAATCTAGGTTCAGAGACTTTCAACATGGGAAGACCCCTTGTGGATGCTCAATTTCAATCTTCATCATTTTACAAATGAAGCAAGAGGGATCAAGGTCACACCACGTATCGGTTGGTAGGAATGACATTTGAATCCGGATTACGTTACCAGCACTGTAGCTCTGCTCCTGCCACTCTCTTACTAAAATGCATTCCGCCTTCTATTTGAAGACCAATTCTGGCAGTTATAGAAATTACGACTTTGGGAAAGTCACCTAACCCATCTCAGCCTCAGATTTCCTCATTTGCAAATGGGGATCATTACAGCTATGTTAAAGCAGGGTGAGAGTTAGTACAGGGAAACACGTCACGTAATTCCTGGCACAGAAGGGGCCTTCAGGCAACTGGGGGGGAGGGACGGAGTTTTAATATGACTGTACTTCTCTGCCACAAAGCTATTAATACCTTAGCATATTCCCCGCCGGTGGCTCTCCTCTAGTATAACAGTACTCAACTGTAATCACAGTTCACAGGTACTGTTGCATGTTGGTATACTCATGGTGATGTGCAATCTTCTCACTCCTCATCTAAATGGATTTATGATATTTCACTGAGTGGCTTACACCCTAACTGAAAGCACCATCACCCTACCGTTAGGTTGCTTCCCATTTCTTGCCTTCAGAAATTTATCTGCAACGAACTTTTTTATGCACCTTTTTTTTTTTTTTTTGATGAACCTTTTTATGGACTGGTTTTGTCCACATTTTGAGTCAGTTCCTCAGGCTCAATTCCCAAAAGTAATCACTTTGGTTTTTTGAACATAAATAACTCTCTGAAATTATATTTTGCTGTAAGAAATACTTAAGTCACCACAGTCATATACACAGAGCTGGGTTTCTCAGCTTCAAAATTCTTCCACACACACACAAATACACATATGTGCTCAAAAGAAACAACGTGCAAACCTCTCAGAGACGATAGCAAAATATATTTGGATCGAAACTATTCTGAGAGGCATATTTAAGCACAAGGGAAGAACAGGACCTATAAAGAATTTGATGGCTTTGTGGTAAAGGAAAGAACGGTGCAGACAAATGCAATATGGCTCAGCAAAGGAACAAAATGTCTGAGGATCGGATTTACAGGGAAAGATCTAAAAGTAATGCATATGTAGAGCTTGATTCCACCACAAGTAAAGGGAACCCAAACAACCTCTAAGCCTGAAGTAAACAACAGAGTGTCAAGGAGACATACATCCTGTTTTGCATTTCATCTATTTGCTTAAAAAAATTTAAAGAAGGTTCTGTAACACATTTCCCTCTACTCCCCCTTGCTCACTCCATTAATATTAAACTTAATTATTTGGCTTAAGTAAGAAAGGAGGACAGGAGTCATTGTTCTCACTCATCAATGAATCACATCTACTCCTTCCACTCTGATCCCTTCTCCCCTGTCAAACTATCAAAAAACAAGGAGCTGGTGAGGGAATGACCCGCAGTTATCATTTCACTACAGAGTTTCACAATCTAACAAATGTGGAATGACTGCTTCTTCCTCTTCTTTCTGGTACTCCTCACAGCCTCGGATGTGGACTGTGGGACAGGTTGGCCTGCCTTATAACCCCGAAGAGGAGACAATGTGAATGTGTCTGCCTTATGGAATGTGTCTTTTATACGACGTCTGGAAAGCATTCAATATACGTACTATCATGCCATTTGAACCTGCTATGTAATCGGTACATAGAGCTTCAAAACACCAGTCAGTGACAACTTTTAAAAAGTGAGACTCAACAATGCCATTTGACTCGTGTAATTCAGACAAAGATTATAAAACAGCAATCCAACACATTTTCATAGAAAGCACATCAAATAGCACCATTTGTAAGCGAAATCATAAAGGACGGAAACAATTCAAGAGAGCAACCGTGAAAAATAAAAAAAATACACAGACACAAATGTATTTGTAAAGGGCCATAGTCAAATCTATTTTACTATTTATGAAGTGGTTAAAGAAAATGAGAAATGACATATGACTCCGGTCCCTAAGGCCACGATATTAAACTTTCTGTAACCCCAGAACCTTTTCTCCATACAAAATCTTACTTAGACATTGAATGTATAAAGCAAGTCAGAGAGGCAGGGTGAAAGTCGGTGCATGAATTTTGGAGTTCCACAAACACAGGCTCTGAGTTAACCCCACAGAATCCCCAAATGTTTGGGGAACATGGCTTGAAACCAGAGTCCTAATAGAAGCTGGAAAAGGGATGAGTTTGGGGGTGGGAGTAGTGGCAGGGGAAGAAAGAGAATCTGGAGAAAGTACTTAAAATAGAAGGAAAAGTTAAATGGAAGAAAAAACACTAAGTAGAGAAAAGAGAGAGAACTTAGAAAGGTCAGTGTGATTTAATGTCAACTCTCTCAATTCCTTGCACATAGAAGGTGCTTTTAGATTGCTCTGATCGTTAGAACAGAAAATGCTTTTTGAGATCCGTGAAAAAATGGTGTCAGATGATGGCACTGGATCAGACAACTTAGAGCTAAAGCAATGGTAGAATAGAGCCACATTTCATGTACATCTCAGCTTTCAACCTTAAAAAAAAAAAAAAAAAAAAACCTTCTGAAATAAATGTAATGCTGATTCCAAACTCCAAGTTCAAGGCAAGGCCTTTTATACAATGACAAACATATCCCAAGATACATTCAGGAACAAACGTTGAAACTATTATCCCTACAATAGAAGCAGCAGAGCCACCAGTGATAACACTCAGCCGGGCATACAAAGCCCTTCACAAGGTGGGAATTTTGAAGGTCCCCCCCATCCCACTGCCCATACACCACTGAGCCAGCCACATCCACCCTCCCTGACCATTTGAGAGCTCTAACTCTCTTTGCCTAAAACACATTTCTCACATCTGTTTTGCCCCTTTGATATACCATCAAATATCAGGTACAGCTCCATCCTCAGAGGTGACAGCACACTTTGTCCCATTTGTCTCTATTATAGGGTTTATCATAATATTGGATAATCATTTGGGTCTTTTCCCTCTTTCATTAGATAGGAAATTGTACAAATACAGAGATTGTACTTTATTCTTGGTATCAGCTCACTGTCTGGCATATAGTGGTCATGAAAACTCTTGAAGAATGATAAAAAACAACATCTATTGAGAGTTTTTTATATGTCGGGCACTGAGCCTATGTACTTTACAACAATTATCTCATTTTATACTCATCACAAGATACTTCTTCTTTTTATTGCCATTTTACAAATGTGCAAACTACAATATGGAAGTATTAAATGCCTTGACCAGTTACATGGATTCACCGTGCTAGGACTCAACTAACCCTAACCTAAGCAGTCAAACTCCAGAGTCTGAGCGATTAACCACTAAGCGGAATGAGTAAAAGCCAGAAAGCAAATCAAGGTAAGACAGGGCAAGGTTGGGCAATGTGGGATCCTCCCGGACCGGGGCACGAACCCGCGTCCCCTGCATCAGCAGGCAGACTCTCAACCACTGTGCCACCAGGGAAGCCCGGTTGGGCAATTTTGAATATACTTTAAACCCAAATATTTTCTTGGGAAATTTTGAATATACTTTAAACCCAAACACTTTAAGTCCAGCATAATGTTAAAATTCTCCCTTTGAATCTTACAGCACTTCTGCCCTTTCTCTCCCTGTCTAGCCATCATTTTTACCACTGTGCCTTACATAAATTTGATGCCTTAAGAAATTCTGAAATATGGGACTTCCCTGAAATTCTGAAATTCTGAAATATGGCACAGTGGTTAAGAATCCGCCTGCCGATGCAGGGGACACAGGTTCAGGCCCTGGTCCGGGAAGATCCCACATGCTGTGGAGCAACTAAGCCCATGCGCCACAACTACTGAGCCTGCGCTCTAGAGCCTGCGAGCTGCAACTACTGGGCCCGCATGCCACAACTACTGAAGCCAGCATGCCTAGAGCCCATGCTCTGCAACAAGAGAAGCCACCACAACGAGAAGCCCACATACCGCAACCAAGAGTAGCCCCCGCTCGCCGCAACTAGAGAAAGCCCGCACACAGCAGCAAAGACCCAACGCAGCCATAAATAAATGAATTAATTTTTAGAAAAAGGAAATTCTGAAATAAGCATAATGCCTCTTCTCAACTCAAGAGCTTGAATGTGTAACACTACAGGTGACTTTGCATCTATTTAGCCAATGGATGGACGATGGATGGACAGATGGACGGATGGGTGGGTGGATAGACAGGTAGATGGGTAGGCGGGTGGGCGGAGAGTTGGGAGGGTGGCTGGATAGGTGAATTAGTGGATGGATGGGTGGACGATTAATGGATAACCCAGGGATCCCATCTCTGCCATTCCTCAAAATAAAAGGCCAAAGTTTTGGTAGAAGTAGCAAACGACACAGAAAGAAAAGCACAAAGACTGGCTTTGATTCTCAGATCCAAATAACAATAACCTCTCTAAATATTATTTTCCTTCTGGCTGTGATCTCAATGGCCATTTTGAGTTCAGAGTCCAAAACTGCATATATTCACGGGTGAGTCATTGAGTTCATGACCCGATGTGAGTCACTCTGCCTTAAGTGAAATGCTACTTCTGATCCCTTCCCTTTGGAAAGAGTTCTGAAATTATGAAGAAAGGTAAGGTTTACTTGCAAGGATACGTAGCCAGCAACTCTTGGCGCCTGCCAATCGACATAAACATAAGCTGCCTCTTTTCTGATTCAAAAAAACAAAGCGATTGTCAGCGATCAATAGCAACAGATATCACATGTCCTTTAGGTAAGACATTCTTACATGGAGCCAGCAGCAATTTTCAAGTACCACTGCTCTTGGGTGTCCTGACCAATAGCTTCCAAGGATCTGTTCTTTCCTGGCATTTAGAAGAGAGGAAGTAGCACACACACACACAAACAAACAATTATTCAGCTTCTATAATTGGCTGTGCTATGGGCTTTTGAGGATACAGTAGTCCATGAGGCAAGCATAATCTCTGTTCTTATGGAGCCTATAGTTGCATGAGAAATCAGCTATAAAGAGTCAGCAACGTGATGGGTGCTCTAGTAAAGACATTTAGGGTGATAGGTGGGTAATGTAACATTATGTAGCCAGAGATCCCACATAAAGGCCAGGGAAGTCCCCCACTGGGGACGTGACCCTTAAGTTAAGGATAAATAGGTACCCACTGGGCAGAGAATGGTAGAGAGTGGTATTCCAGGGAAAGGTTACAAGATGGGCAAAAGTGCTAAAGTTGGAAAGAGCAGAGCATATTTAGGACTCTGAAAGAAGTTCAGTGAGGCTAGAGCACAGAGCAAGTGGAAGAGAGGCAGGGAATTAGGCATCAGAGAAGGTTCATTGTTTATCAGCTGATCAGTATGAATGGATTGAGCTCGTATTATGTATAAATTCCTGTGCTGTATCTTGGTATAGCGTTAGAGGAATGTGAAACGATATATTAATTCAGTCTGGTTTGGGGCTTTCTTCCTTACCTCCTTGATCAACCTGCCACTGACGCCCTACTGATTCCGTGTGTTTTGGGCCTATCCATGAACAATGTTCTTTTTCCAAAATGCTTCCATATCCTGGGATAAAAGGAGTCAATTTTCTATAGACATCAGACCTCTCTGTGCTGTCACAATTTTTATAGAAGCAGCGTGAGTTCATAAAAACAAACAACCGAAGAGAAAACCTTGAGGCATGTCGCCTAAGTATATGGTATGATTATTAATTCCATATTTTCTCTATTTACCCTCATTTTTAGGCTCTGGGTGATAAAAAAAAATAATGTCTTATTTACAGAGTGCTTCATGTGTATAACATTTTTATATAGTATTTTTTTCTTTGATTTGAACCAGTCAACTTGGGGAGGCATTTTTATAGGTGGAGAAACAAATGTAACATGGTCACATAATTCCACCTAAGACCATGCTAGTAGAATAAGAAACAAGACTGGAACCTTCTCTCAGCCCCATATTCTTTCTTTTCATACAGGTGTTACTCAAAATGTGATCCATACAACATCTACTCAAAGCACGGGTTGCAGGGTCTTGCCACATAGCTGTCACCTCAAACATCTCCAGAGCTTTCTAAATAATTCTTTGGGCACATTGAGAGTTTTTGGACACTGCTATACACCAAAATCCATCAGAAGAATCTGTTTCAAATAATTGTCAGAACATATTTTTAAAAATACCATTGTCCAAAATCCATAGTAGAATATGCCTGACAGTATTATACGTAATCACCATAACCTGAAAACGATCCAAATGCCCATCAAGAATAAACATTGCTCTATTCACATAATGGAATACCACACCACAATGAACATGAAAGCTCCATAAAAACACGCATTCTTAACAAATCTCACAAACATAACATTGTATAAAATAAATTAGACACAAAGTAGTATACACTTTTTTTTTTTTTTTTTTACTATATAAACTCTGATTCCAGGTTTATATAGTAAAAAACAAGGCAAACCAGGCCAATGCTTTTGCAAGTTGGGTTGGTGGTTACCCTGGCGGCTGTGGGCATTTTGGGTAGCGGATGACCAGAGGGGGGACAAGAGGGCTCTGAGCATGCTGGCAGTGTTCTGTTTCTTGATTTAGGGGCTGCTCACATGGGTACGTTCAGTTTGGAGAAATCCATGCAGAAGCACACTTACGCAAGGTGAACTTTTCTGCACGTATACAACACTTCAGTGAAAGTAAGTCTAAAATGTAATAGAAGCTGTAGTACATATATACAATGGAATATTACTCAGCCATAAAAAAGAATGAAATAATGCCATTTGTAGCAACATGGATGGACTTAGAGATTATCATACTAAGTGAAGTGAGTCAGACAGAGAAAGATAAATACATGCTATCACTCATATGTGGAATCTAACTTTAAAAAATGATACAAATGAACTTAGTTACAAAACAGAAACAGACTCACAGATTTTGAAAACAAAGTTATGGTTACCAAAGGGCAAAGGTGAAGGGGGATAAAGTAGGAGCTTGGGATTAACATGTACACACTACCATATATAAAATAACCAACAAGGACCTACTGTATAGTATGGGGAACTCTTTTCGATATTCTGTAATAACTTATATGGGAAAAGAATCTGAAAAAGAAAGAATATATGTACAGGTATAACTGAATCACTATGCTGTATACTTGAAGCTAACATGACATTGTAAATCAGTTATCTCCAATAAAATTTTTAATGTAATAAATACCACTCTTAAGTTTCAAAGAAAAAAAACTAGAAATAAGTTTAAAACAAAAACTAGAAACAAGTTTACAACAAACACGGGGCTTGCCTCTTACAAGACTGACCCCCACCTATGAGCCAGCACCAATGATCCATAATATGCCAGACATCTATCTTCCTGATATGTCTGCCTCTATTCTTTCCCAGACAAGTCTCACCCTCATCGAGCAATAGCTTCACTACACCTTATTATTTTTATCAGGTTTTCCGGTTATAAAAGCAAAATCTGTTCACTGAAAAAAATCAGAAGCTACAGCTAAGCATAAAAGCTGAAATCCTATACTACCAGTTCTCCCACCACAAAATAACCACTATATACATAGGTGTTAGTTTATTTTCTTTCAAACTCTTTTTTCCTGTGCATACCAATGCACTTTTGACACAATTAGGATGGTCTTACTGATCATTTGATACCCCCATATTTTTCACTCAATGTTATATTGTATTTTCCAATTCATCACAAATACTTAAAATTATTATTTGGAGTGTTCGTTATTTATCAACTGATATTGTGAGTCTATTGAACTCCCATCACGTGTAAACCCCTGCCTTGTGTATTGTTTCAGAGTTAAAGACATAGGAAATCCAGGCCATAACCTCAAAAACTTTTTAAAGACTGTGTATGATCTTTGGTAAAAAGAAAAAAAACAATTCCTTAATCTCTCAGAAACTATTTCCTAATATCTATAAAATGGGGGTGTTAATACCATTTCAACAGGCTATGAGAGAATTGAGACAATACACATGAAACGCTTAGCATTCAGTAGGTAAAAAGTAAATATTAGTTCTCTTAGAGAAGTATGCATAGGGAAAAATTACTAATGCTAGGAAATAGACATAAAACTGGACATTTACCAGGACAGGAGGGAATGTGAGAAGAAAGGATTTACTGTAAGGTGGAAGCTTGCTACTCCCAGTATGGTTCATGGTCCAGTAGCATCAGCATCACCTGGGAGCTTGTTAGACATGTACAGCTTCCAGCCCTGCCCAGACCCGAGCCAGAATTTATATTTTAACAATATTCCTGGGTGACATGTATGCCAATTAAAGTTTGAGGAGCACTAAGGCTAGACAGGTTCTTGGTGATTGGCAAAAATCAGACACTCTAGGGGAAGATGGGGGCAAATGGCATTCCATGGATGGGAGAGAAGGGAAGAGGAGTCTCATACGTGAAAATACTGAAATGTTCTTAGCAGGTACTTTACTTAAAGCAGTGGGTTGTTAGGTAGTTTCGGGGTACAGTGAAAGATGAAGCTGGACTTATCAACCAGGATCATATTATCCATGGTCTTGGATTCTAGGCAAAGAGGTTTTGCCCTTATCTCTCTTCTAGTCTAATGCCTCTACACCTTTCCCTCACAAGTGCCTTTTTTCAATATAGCTACAAGCCTATAAAAACACAAATTTTAAAGCGTGAGCCGCTGACCAGCTGGAATGGAAACCTGGTAAGCTGGCTGGAAATATATATTCTTGGCTCCACTCCCCAACCTCTCCAAGGGCAGGGACCTATAACTGAAAGTTTGAGGACCACTATTATTATCCAGTGTCTCTCATAACGGCATACTTTATGCAGTAGCCACAGTTAAAAAAAAAAAAAATTCTCTTTAGAACTCCATTCCCTAACTTTAAAACAATCACTAGGAATTCCATCCATATGCATTCCTTAAAAATAAAGATCGTTACCAATTTTCTCTGTATGCATAATACCAAGAGCAGCAACTGATGTTCAACAAGCTTTTCTTGAATGGATAAATGCACGAATGAACCAATGACTAAGTAGTTGATTTCAGAGGTAACTGAAGTAAACAATGATGTATAGAAGTTACATTTTCATAATAAAAGTAATGAATAATGAAATTAACTGTATTCATTTTCAGAAAGAATAACTCAAAATTACCTACAACTAACTTCTCTTAAAAAAAAAAAAAAAAGACTTGAAATTGATCAACATCCAACCAGTTAAGATTTCTTACAAAATGGAACCTTTCCACTACGGATGAGAAAATATTGTTTCCGTTACAGTAAACAGTAGTTTGATTTGGAGCCTGGGGGATACTAGGAATTCCTCTGTAAAGCGTGGTGTGCATTTGAATGAGATTTTAACAAGGTTTCGGGTCGGGGCTCAGTGCAGGACCGTCAGGGTTCATCAACATGCCACTCTCCTTACCGTCCCAGGAAAAAGCAAAGAATTATTGATGTTATCTGGAGTTTTCTCAGATAATCATCTCAGAAAATAACAAGTATGGAGCAGGTGAAAATTCAAAGAATTTGGTATGTGTTAGAGTAACGGACAAGATAAAGGAGAAAATATTTCTTCACATTAGCAATGATGAATTGCATAGAACAAGAGGGAATTCAAGTCACTGTATTGAAATAGCTCACTTCAAGTGCTGATAATGTTTACTAACCAGTGTCAGCACCCCATTTAGGCAAACAGCAGCATGGGAGCCTACAACAGAGAAATAAATCTCTTGCAGTCTATGTCAGGATGCTTAGCTCTGCAAAGACAAGGAAGACGCAGCTCAAACTGCTTAAGCAAAAATGAAAATGAAACCATAAAAGTAATTCATGCCTCTCAAAACTGCAGTTTTTTTCAGGCTTTATGCAAAGCTTGACTTAAGCGTTGGACGTCATCAAGCCCCAGGATCCCAGTCCTGTCCTACTGCTCTTCCCCTTCTTGCCTTAACTCTCAGGCTCCATACGGTACCAAGATGGCTTCCAGCAGCTTAAGACCGCCAAAGCTTCGAAGGTTCAAGTCTAGTAAGAAATGAGCTTTTCCTCCCAATAATGCCAGAATTCACTTTAATTACGCCACTCTGCCCATCTTGAACTAACTACCTAGGTGAAATCACACTGACTGGCTGGACCTGGGTCATGTGTTCACATCCGAATGAACCACAAATATTTTAGCATGGGGATTCAGTGCCCTCAGAGAGCAGGCTCACATCTTCCACCTCTGGCCTCTGGAGTGGAGCCCCACCCAACAGTCAGGGACTAAAAGCAGGGTTGAAAAGAGTCCCCCAAAGGAAACTTTAGGTTTCATGATCAGAGGAGGAGGAAATAGATTCTTGGCCGGCAAAGAGAGCAAACATACTCTAAAATGGTATTCAGACAACAGCTTTTATAGGCCATATTTGACACCAGCAGTTATCCTAAGGCATTATATTTGGCATTCACGGTAGAAGGATGAGACATACAAACAGAGCAGTCGTCTTTCGTGGAATAACAGAGCACCATTCTCTGCTGCTTAAAATGCATGAATGGCCAAGACAAACTGAAACGTGTCCATGGGTCTTACAAGCTTAAAGACTTGGCCTCTGTTTCTCTCATCATTCTCCATGTGCCTACCCTACAGTCTACAACACTCAACTTTCTTTTCCTTGGAAACACTCCAATCTCTTCTGTTCTAGGCTTATGCAAAAGCTGTTCTTCTGCTTGACTCACATCTGCCATCCATTCTGTCTGCTCCAAATCCCTCACACACCTCACCCCTTCACTGGGATAACGCTTACCTATCACTCCGCTCTTCTCTTCAAGGAAGACTAAGTCTATGTCCACGTCTGCTATCTTCGCCCATAGTATCCAGTGCTTCACCTTTAATACCGCTGATCCCACTTAATAGAAAATATTTAATTGTCTCTTGCCAAACAGTATCATAAGCTCAATCGAGACAGGAATACCGTCCTCCTTCCTTCTTTTTTCCTCTCCAAAGCAAAATAAAGCTCCGGAGAAAAGTATTAAGTGCTCAGAAAATATTCATAGATGGATGGATGGATGGGTGGGTGGATACATGGATGGATCAAAGTTTGAAAGTAGTAATATGGGGACTCCCCTGGTGGCACAGTGGATAAGAATCTGCCTGCCAAGGCAAGGGACAAGGGTTTGAGCCCTGGTCCGGGAATATCCCACATGCCGCAGAGCAAGTAAGCCCGTGTGCCACAAGTACTGAGCCTGTGCTCTAGAGCCCGTGAGCCACAACTACTGAAGCCCGTGTACCTAGAGCCTGTGCTCTGCAACAAGAGAAGCCACCGCAATAAGAAGCCTGCGCACTGCGACCAAGAGTAGCCCGTGCTCGCTGCAACTAGAGACATCCCACGCGTAGCAACGAAGACCCAACGCAGCCAAATATAAATAAATAAATTTATTTTAAAAAATAGTAATATGGAAACATATACTAAAATATTCTAGCTCTACTAACTTACAGATAAATATGCATATATAATATTTATATGTAAATTACATATTTCCTGCATTAGATATTTATTGTAGGTCAACTCTGTGCCTGGTATGGTTTGAGGCACTGGAGATACATCAGGGAAAAGAGACAAAAACAGTGTAAAGACAGACAGTAACATCATAAATAAGTAAAGGATCTAACATGTTAGAAGATAGTAAGTTCTTTAGGAAACATCCATCAATTTAAGGAGGTTGAGGAATGCTGGGTTAGCAGAATACAGCTTTTAACAGGGTGGGCACAGTAAATATCACTGAGGACGTAATATCTGAGCAAACACCTGCGGGCGGGGGAGAGGGCAGAGCCATGCAAATGTCTAGGAAGAGGGCTCCAGGCAGAAGTATAGGCAGTGCAAGGGCCCTGAGGTGACAGCAGGCCTGGCTCAATACAGACTTGTACTGATCCAAATCACAACCATTCTATTACCAAGAAGAACAAAAACTACTTTCACCTAATTGCCAAAAGATCGTTTTTACCTATGTTTAATTATTTAATATGGACATACCACAGATATGCTGGAACCTTTTACCATGGTAGGCTGACTTTATAACACAAGTGCTTTTTCCAATCAGCCAAAAACTTGAGAAAATAGGAAACAGAAAAAAAAAAAAACCAAAAACATTTTCAGCCAGTGTGTACTGACTTAAAAATGTTCATTTACATTAACTTTATTCATCTGAGAATTTAATGGGCAAGCTTTATTCAAAGGGGCCAATGCCTATTAAAATGTGGGAAAAATCATGTAATGGCTATGATGAGTTTCCTTTTATTACTGTTTTAATAACTGCAAACTTCAATGGCCCCAACAATTATATTACTATTCATGCCTATTTTATTCATTAGAAGTTGAGAAACGTCCAAACATCTAGCTTGAATATTTAGTTTTACCCCTGGGAATGATAAGCTTTCACATTTGCCTTCTTCCCATCCGGTTTGCTTCAAAAGAATGATAAAGAATAGGGTATAATGAAGTTAATTGCGTGAGCCATGTTTCTAAGACCCATACTCTGGTAATGAGGACAAGTTCAGACCCATATTCCCAAACTTGCTTAAGAGTTAGTTACAGAATAAGCCTCTTCCTTTATTCTAAACTTCCTGAAGTGGGTCCAATGATTCTGAGCAAAGATGTCTCTTACAAAGATTGAAATCATATGTCAAACGGCAACAAAAACAATAAGCTCACGTTTATCGATGCTTACTCCGTGCCAGGTACTGTCAATTACTTCATCTAAGCTTTGCAACACTCCTGCTAAAGGAGGTACTAGTATTACTCCCACTAGACAGGTAAATAAACCCTGGAAGTTACTCTCTAGGCGGTGGGAGCCATGCGGCACCCAGTGATCCCACCTCTCTTGGCCGTTATGGATTAAGTTTGGGTAAGTGTCTGATCAAAGCAGAACTGACCAAGACTGACCCTCCCAGGAGAGATGAGTTAATTAGTGTCTGCAGCTGGCTGGAACCTCCTGTAACCTGGAGACAGAGAAGCAGAGGAGAGCTCTCTGCTATGAGAATAGAATGAAGCAGCAATGGGAGAGAGTGTGGAGAAGAGATGCCTGTTTGGTACCTGTCTCCATTCTTTCCGGACCTCCACCCCTCAGCTCAGGATCTGTACACCATACGGCCTAAACTATCTGGGGAGCATTTCTACTGTTTGCACATAAGCACATTCTTTAGTGTGGACTTGAATTCGTCTGAGAATTTAATGGGAATGCCTTCATCGGGAGCCTTAACACGTCCCACCGAACACCAACACTGAGAAAGAAAAGTAAGGACCAGACAGGTCAGAGGCAACAAGTTAAAAATGAGTATACTACCAGGAGTATTTTTTCACACGATCTCTCATATCCAAGTCATTACTCGGCATTAACTCTGCATTCTATGGAAATGGCATCAGGACTCTAAGCAATAATAACCCCTTGAAATCTGATATGCAAGGCATCATGCTATTTAAACAGCTTTTCCCAAATCTAACACCAAAGAAAGGGCTTTCAATTTTCACACACAGATATTTTTTAGTACTCGCCATGCACAAGCGTTCTCCATTAGTTTGGCTTTCATTGTATGCTGTAGTTTTCCTCCGTTAACACCTATCACGGCTATAATCAAGTAATTGAATACGATTCATTTATTTCTCATCTGTCTCCCTGCTGGACCGTTAATTCCATGTGGGTAGACTAAGTATGTCTAGGGCAATAGCTGGTATAAAGTAGATTCTCAGAAATTTTTTAATCAATTAATTAGTCCTCTTTCTTCTCCTTATCCCCATTTACAGGAGCTCAGAGACTGTAAGAAACCTGCAAGTGCTCTAGTACATAGAAAACTGATGTAGAAATCCAGCTCTTCCTACTCTGAAGTGCAGTATTTTTCCACTACACTTTCATTATCCCCCCAGAAATGCCCACATTGTTTTTTAACTACATAAAATGCCCACTGTCAATGGCTGTAACATTTCAACAGCCATTTAATGATGTTAAACTTACATAATATTTTTGGCAAAAAAAAAAAAGTAGCAATGTAAAATACTCACATTTATTTTCACCTCCAAAATAAAATTCTACATGCTATTGCCTAAAGATGTAGAACAAGAATTAGATATGCTACAAACCATCTTTACTGCACAGGTTCTCTTGAAGCATCTTTTAAAATCCTCTTTTAACGCAGGAATAGTTACGGACATATTGAAACTAGTTTCTAAATATGCCTCAAAGCAAGGCCAACAGGTAGAAATGAATGGGGGTATTTTTCTTCAAATCTCACTTTGCTAGACACTCAGCCTCTCCTTCCAACTTCTGGTATTTTAGATTGGTTTTGGAGCCTAATGTGGTAGATAAAGCAAATGGGAAAATTGAAAGGACTAGGAGAGAGTTGATGGTAGAAAAATTTTAAGAAAATATCCTAACAGATTTTGCCTGATCTGCCAGTGTTCAAAATCTGGCAACCTACCAGACAGACAGAAATCTGATCTGGGCTAGTACCTTCTGTTTGAAAAATTAAATATATACCTAATATTTACACATAGCTCATCTGACATAAAATTTTTGATTTCTTACTTCATTTCAAAAATTCTGAGTCCTCTTTAGATGGGACGCTTGCTCTCCAATTTGCCCTATTCCCTACCATCCACTCCTTTTTTCCAGACTTTACTCATTTATAAAACTAGCTGGACTATGGATTTTGACCCCTCCAGTCTGAAATGACAATTCTCTTCCCATATTCTGAAAACTCCAGCCACACTGGCTTTCTTTCATTTTAATCAACTCACTAAGCTTCTTCAAACCTGTATCAGTCGATGTTTTGTAAGAAAACAGAAGCCATTCTAATTATTTTAAGCATATAAGAATTTAGTATCGGAATTAGAAACAAACTTTTAAAAGGCTAGGGAGAAAAGATTAGGGAAATGGCTGCCAACATTTAAGAAATCAGAAAGTGAAAGAATCACAAGAAACCGCCCATCCTGATTATCAGCTACAGAATTGGTGATTCTCAGGAGAACAGTTGGAATCTGCTGGCCCATCTCTCATCTGTCGTCTGATCACACTTACGCCCTGTGCACAGTAACTGCCAGAGAACAGTGGCTTCTCCTTCTCTTCTGTAGTTCAGATCTCACACAGCACCTCTCATTGTTGAAGTCTAAATGTCAAGAAAGGAATCCTGCTGGCAAGGAAGTCTGGGGAAAGACGTTTCCAGGCTTCTGGTCTTTGTTCTTCAAGAGAACCCCAAGACAACCAGGGACAAAGCTGAGTATAAAATAGAATTCCCAGCACAGTATCACCAGGCCTTTGAAAGTATGCTTTCTTTGCTAGAATGCTCTCCCCACCCCATCCTCAAATCAGGTTAACTTTGTGAGAAAGAACTTCTGGAATGGCTGAGGAAGGACCTCAAAAACTCCACTCCTAAATAAGATCAGTGAGGACAGTGGAGGAAATTATCAAAACCAACGTTTTCAGAACTCTGGAAATTAACCAAAGGCTGTTAACAATCCAAGGTAAATTTATCCACCCAAAAAGTAGCTCAATCTCAGCTTTTAAAAAATGTGAACTTTGAGGTTTCATAATTTTCCCTACCTACTTGCCCCTCTCTACATTTTCGTCTTAGCCTTGAAAACTAACAGCCTCACCATTATGGCAGCCATGAAAACCAGCAGCCTTGTAGCCACTAGACGAGAAAAAAACATGTTTGAAGTTTCCTTAAAAGCCTAATTCCTGGAAAACTGTCATTATTTGATTTATCTAACAACTTGTAAACCCTCATTCACAGCACTTGTTTCTATTTGGCCTAAAACTCAGAGCTTGCTCAGTACAGCCTTTTCTCTAGGATATTTGTCCAAAAAAAAAATCACTGGCAATGATTTAACACAGCATCTGCCTGACAAGGTAATAATAGTTCGGAAAAAAATAAGAAATTGAGCAAAAAGTTTAAAAGAAAGAGCTGGGCAATGGGATGTCCATGAGAGGCTTTGAAAAGCTCTACAATATACCTGGAAATTTAAAAGGCTATAGGCATGTGCAAGGCTGTACACATGCCCAGGAAAAGCTTGAGAAGGCCTCATCTTTCTTTCTCTGTCTAATCATTAGCTGACCATTAAGTTAACCAAGAGACTTCAGTGGCCACGAATGTAAAGCATACAGACTTAACGTAATTTTTTCAAGAAAGTCACTAAATAAAGAACAAGAGAAAACCCTAGAGAGAGAAGGTATCCGATTTCCAGAGTTGTCACATTATTTACAATAACCAGTTTCCAACAAAATTTACAAGGCACGTAAAGTAACAGGAAAGTTATAGCCTTACACAGAGGGAAAAGGCACTCCATAGAAAATGCCTCTGAGGTAATTCAGATTTGGATTTACTAGATGAAGACTTCAACCATTTCAAATACTTTCAAAGAACTAAAGAAAAGTATGAGAATTGTCTCTCACCAAATAGAGAATAACAATAAGAGATCAAAATCTAAAAAAAATAGAAATCCTGAAATTAATAGGTACAACAAGAGGGGTTCAACAGCAGATATAGCGAAATAGCAGAATAAATAAATAAAATACAAAATAGAACTATTATAGGTTCTGAGGAACATTAGAAAAATGAAGAAAAATTAACAAAGCCTCAGAGACCTGTGGGACACCATCAAGCATAGCAACATATGTACAAGGGGACTACTAGAGAGAGAGACAGGAGAAGAATATTTGAAGAAGTAACAGCTGAAATTCTCTGAAATTTGTGAGAAAACAATCTACATATCCAGAAGCTTAAAAAAGTTCCAACTATCTTAAACATAGGAGTCCACACAGTAAGAGATACATTAATGTATTAAGTCCACACATTAAGAGGTCCACATCTAGAAGCATCATAATCAAACTAGAAAGACAAAATCTTGAAAAAAGAAACAGCTCATCACACAAAAGGGATATTAAATATTTAACAGCTGATTTCTAATCAGAAACCATGAAAACCAGAGGATACTGGGATGACATCTTCAAAATGCTGAAAGAAAAATACTGTCAACCAAGAATTCTGTATTTAGCAAAACTATCCTTCCAACATGAATGAGAATGGCAGTGTCAGCAGAATTAATGGCCAAATAAGATGTCTCCTACTTGTAACCTTCTCTCAACAACATCATATGTCATCCAACCACAGACAAAAATGCCTTGAGAAAGCTATGGTAACCAGCACCATATGCCAAGGGACCAGGTGGAATCTCAGCCATTGTGCACTGGGTAATAAGCATAGAGAATGTGGTCCTAGATTTAGACCCTGAAGTGACCCATGAACTGGCTCCAGCCCCTCTCAGCTGTGGCCAGGAGAGCCCCTGGAGAACACTGACTGAGACAATCACCTGTGGATGAGACGGAGTCTTTGTGGAAGTCCAGGAGTCCAGTAGGGAAGTTCCAACACACCAGTGGAGCAAAAAAAAAATCCAAGATTGGATGCACTGGAGAGGGTAAGAGGAACAGTTTGACTTTATCCACATCACCTATCCACCAAGGCAGTACAACTCAGTCCCAAGGGAGCCCTCCACTGGGGAAAAGTGAGAGCTTGTGAGTGAGCACCCCACTTCCCCAACTGTGCAAGGCATTGCCAAAGAGGCCCATTTCTCTCTCACTCCATCCAGAGTACTGAGTTGTAAGCTACATGATCAGGGGTTGGTAAGCAGCTAGAGGAGCAAGAGTCAGAATGTTTAAAAAAAAAAAAAAAAAAAAAAGATTTAGGGGTTGAAAAGTAACTGCATATGCAGATAGGTATTGCCAATTTTCGCTCCAGAAAAGATGTACCAACCTGACTTCTCACCAGCAATGCATGGAAATTGCCTGTTTTCCCACAATCTCACTGAGAATGTGATGTCATATTTTCCCACTTTTGTCAGTTTCATAAGTAAGAAGTGCTGTCTCAGTGTTTTTTGTTTTTGTGTGTGTGTGGTACACGGGCCTCTCACTGTTGCAGCCTCTCCCATTGCGGAGCTCAGGTTCTGAACGTGCAGGCTCAGCGGTCATGGCTTATGGGTGCAGCCGCTCCACGGCATGTGGGATCCTCCCGGACCGGGGCACGAACCCGTGTCCCCTGCATTGGCAGGCGGACTCTCAACCACTGTGCCACCAGGGAAGCCCAGGGTTGTTGTTTTGATTTACATTTTTCTAATTATCAGAGACTTTAAAATTTGAGTACCAGTTAAAGTTTTTTTGTTTGAGGACCATTTTATTCTCTTTTTTATTTAATTGCTTACATCTTTTTCAGATTTTTCTATTAAGTGTTTACTCCTTTGCCACTAAATTTTAAAGAGTTCTGTATGTATTAGAGACATCATTCTACAGCTTATGCTGCAAATATTTTCTCCCAGTTTTTCAGGTGTCCTTTTACTTTGTTTACATTGTTTTTTTTTTTTTTTGCAGCAAAACTTTTTTATGTAGTCAGTTCTTTTATTGCCTCTGAATTTTGAGTTATAATTAGCACAACAAAAGAAACTATCAACAAAAGGAAAAGGAAACTTACAGAATGGGAGGAAATGTTTGTAAACCGTATGTTCTTAAGTGGTTAATATCCAAAATATATAAAGAACCCACATAACTCAATAACAACAAAAAAAAATCTAAGTTTTAAAATGAGCAGAGGACCTGAACAGAAATTTTTCC
This sequence comes from Phocoena phocoena, assembly GCF_963924675.1. Classification (NCBI taxonomy): domain Eukaryota; kingdom Metazoa; phylum Chordata; class Mammalia; order Artiodactyla; family Phocoenidae; genus Phocoena; species Phocoena phocoena. The sequence continues at coordinate 10,873,821 of NC_089228.1, forward strand.
ATAAAAGACATCCAAATAGACAAGTGGTACATGAAAAGATGCTCAACGTCATTAATCATCAGGAAACGCAAATTAAAACCACAATGAGATATCACCTCACATGTGTTAGAAGGGCTATCATCAAGAAGAGAAAGCAAATACTGCGAGAATGTAGAGAAAAATGCAACCATTGTACACTGGTGGTGGGAAAGTAAATTGGTTAACCACTACAGAAAACAGTATTTAGGCTCCTCAAAAAAATTAAAAATAGAACTACCATATGATCTAGCAATTCCATTTGTGAGTACATACCAAAAGGAAATGAGAACAGGACATTGAAGAGATATATGCACTCCCATGTTTACTGCAGCATTATTCACTATAGCCGAGACAATGGAAACAACCTAAGTGCCCAAAGTGTCCATCAATGGATGAATGGATAAAGAAGATACACACACACACACACACACACGTATGTATACATGCTCATACATACAATGGAGTATCAGTCATGAGAAAGAAGGACATTTTACCTTTGTGACAACATGAATGGCCCTTGAGGACTTTACTCTAAATGAGGTAAGTTAGACAAATACTACATGATATCACCCCTATGTGGAATCTAAAAATGCCAAACTTGTAAAAACAGACAGTAAAATGGTGGTTACCAGGGGACACAGGAGGAGGGATAGGACAGATGTTGTTTAAGTGTACAAACTTGCAATAAGTAGTAATAAATCCTAGAGATCTAATGCACAATATAGTGAAAATAGACAACATTGGATCATAATCAAACTTGCTAAGAGACTAGATCTTAATTATTCCAGACAGTAAAAAGAAATGATAATTATGACTTGACAGAGGTGCTTATACATCATTATAATTATCATTATAATGGCAGTCATTACAATACATATGTGTACAAAGTTAACATATTGTACATCTTAATATATGTTAAATGTATTTCAATTTTTTAAAAAAGGAAGTCTTTTCCTATACTAAGATTAAAGAAGAATTCCCCTCTATTTCCTTCTAATACTTAAATGGTTTAATTTTTCACATTTAGGTTCCTCATCTATTTGCAGTTTATTCTTGGGTATTACGGGAGATATGATTCTAACTTTATTCATTTTCCAAAGAGCCACCCAGTTGTTCTAGACCCATTTACTCAATGATCTATCTTTACGCTATTGATTTAAGAAGCCACTCTTGTCGTAAGTTTCCATGTGCATTTGGGTATAATTCTGGACTTTCTGTTCTATTACATGAGTCCATCCATGTGCTAACAACATGCTGTCTTAATTATCAATGCATTAGGGTATATTTTTCTAGTAGTCTTCACTATTTGTGCGTGTTTGCTTTTCTATGTGAACTTTAGTAGCAACTTGTCTAAATCCATAAAACAGTTGGTATTTTAACTGAGAATGTTTTTTACCCTTAACTTTGAATAGTATATTTAAGAGATCCTGAGAAACTGTGGGTATTATCCCTAAAACTTGACCTCTCAAAGGAAAAATGGCTAAATAAGATATTTAAAAATACATTTTGACAATAGAATTAAAAATTATCCATTCAGCATGATAAGGGGTAAAAATCAAAAAAAAAAAAAAAACCAAATTGGTTTTTAGGGGACGCACTCTGGAGGTTAACTTCTTTTTAATGTACATGTACTTTTAATGTCACCGAGACTTATTCTTTCTCCTTAGAATTGTTTTTTGACTATATCTCCTATTTTTGTAACCACTGTTACTACCCTAATTCAGCCATTCTGCTTTTGTCTCTTGCACTCTGGCAGCAAAAGTCCTAAATGTCAGATGATCTTCAGAAAGCATTGGTAGTCATCTGTCTAAAACTTACATCTCATATTATGACATCACAACTTAAACCCCCACAAAAATTCCCTGCTGCCTTCAGGAAAATTTCTGCATTATTAAGTACAGTATTCAAGGCCTTTCATGACCTTAGTCTGCTCAGTTTTTTAGGTTTATCTTCTCCATCCTCTTTCACCTGTGTTACACTGCTCATCAACGATCTCCATAACTTTGCCTTAAATGCCCTTAACACGCTTCTCCCATTGAAATTTCTTCCATATCCTTTAGGACTCAACTCAAAAGGCAGACTTGCTGGGAAGTGACTCTGGCTTCCCTCTGTGCCACGTACGTATTTAAGCCGCACACTGATCAACACTGGAGGTGAATTCCTAGACAGCAGGTGCCTGTAGAACTCACCCAGCCTTCAGTGCAAGACTCAGCACATAGTACAGTCCCCACAGCTTAGACAAATCGACAAAGGGCGCTAGTGTGGAAGATAACGCAAAATTAACATCAGATAACCATGGTCTACTAGAATGTCATGGAAGAAAATAAGGCAGAATTTTCCCTGCATGTGTAGAGCAACAACAGCCGGACATTGCTATGCTTCATGCTTGGAGCCCTAGTAGAAATGATGGTAGGCGGCAGTCCAGGAGTAGAACATATCAGTTCCTCTCCTGCTCACATCTTCTTTACCACAGAGAACAAGGTCACTGCTGTTCTTTACTCTCTGCTAATGCAAATTGGAAAAATGTCATAATAAATATTATATACACTACATAACATGTATATTTTTAATATAATTACATATTTTATTTAATACATTAGTATACAGTGTGTAATATAATTATGTATGAGTTTAAGTATTATCTGTCTATATTGTATATAATAGAGTACATGTTATTAGCATAAATATACTAACCTAGGGGAGGCTACATCATGAATGACACCCTCTAGAGCTGTGCACAGAACATCCTGCCCAACCACACACAGTGGCTCTAAGAGCAAATTCTCATCTATCCAATAAAGATAACATAATTATAGCTAAGAGGGACCAGAAGCCTGAGATAGCTGAGGAGGACGTCTGTGGCTCAGAAGGCTAGGAGAGCAAGGCTCACAGCCAAGGAACATACATTCAGGTTTTGGCAAGAGCGTGCAGTTGTTACACAGGTGCGCTATTAGTAATCCCTGAATATGTGGAATGGGAAAGCTTCCAGGAGAAAGAATGGAGCAGAGGATATTTTAAAGAGAGACCATTGCCTAGATGTTGGTTGTCTGCAAAAATTCCATAAGAGTTTGTGTGGGTTTTTTTGTTATATTCACTAGTTTATTTCTTAGACTCCACATTTAAGTGTCAACATATAGTACATGGTTACCAGTGGGGAGAGGTAAGTGGAGGAGGGACAAGACAGGGGTAGGGTATTCAGAGGAACAAACTATATAAAATAAATAAGCTATAATGATGTATCGTACAGCACAGGGAATACAGCTAATATTTTACAATAACTATAAATGGAGTATAACCTTTAAAAATTGTGAATGTTGTACACCTGAAACTTATATATCGTACAACTATACTTCTTAGAAATTATATACTTAGAAAAATAAATTTAAACAATTCCATTAGAAATATTTTTAAATGTTTGGAGAGCATTTAAAATTATAGTACCCCTCTCTTGAACATGGCTCCCCTAAAATCAAATCAGGCTGAACTAGCCTCATTGTCTTTGTAATAGGTGGTTACCCTACCACGCTCCTTTTCATTTTCACATGCAACTGATGTCTACTGAGAGACCAGAGAAATGGCTTAGACAGATCCGGATTTAAGCCAGCTTTTTTACAATCTATTGTGATAAGTTTCAACCTAAGATGAAGGAATGTGGACTAGTTAAGGGTAGAACTACCTAAGGTTATTTTTTGTAAGTGAGGTCTCTTTAGGTACTGTATGCAAAGGGTCAGTGTTGCAAGACGTGTTATTGAGTAGAAAAAAAAACAATGTTAAACCAGTATATATGATGTCAGTGATGTATGAGAGAGGGAAGTATGATTTCATCTGCTTATATATACATTAAAAACATCTCTGGAAGCACATAAAAGAATATACTACCTTTGGGCTTCCCTGGTGGCGCAGTGGTTGGGAGTCTGCCTGCCGATGCAGGGGACACGGGTTCGTGCTCCGGTCTGGGAGGATCCCACATGCCGCGGAGCGGCTGGGCCGGTGAGCCATGGCCGCTGAGCCTGCGCGTCCGGAGCCTGTGCTCCGCAACGGGAGAGGCCACAGCAGTGAGAGGCCCGCGTAATGCAAAAAAAAAAAAAAAAGAATATACTACCTTTGTTTGAGGATAATGAATAAGGGGCCGAAGGGGGACAGAGGGGAGAGAGAATCTTTTTGCTGTGTGACACTATAATTTTTATTCTAAAAGCCCATGTGAGTGTATTACTGACTGAAAATAAATACAAATGAACAAATATACACATCTACAACTAGGCAGATTTACAGCTCATTTAGAAAAATTATTGTAAAACTACTGAGGGCTCAATGTACACCTTCCCAGAGGGAAGACTCTAATGATAATGTCCTCTACCAAAAGATCCTCACGCAACACTGAGAAAAAATCACGTGGAAAGTGAGGCTGTCTCAGCCAAGTAAAAACCCTCGGTCAGCTAAGCAAGATGAGAAAGTTCTAGAGCTCTGCTGTTCAACACTGTACTTATCATCAACAAGACTGTAACATATATTGAAAATGTTGTTAGAGGGTAGATCTCACGTTAAGTGTTCTTACCACCAAAAAACAAATTTAACTTAGATAACCAACCTTATCCATTCTGTACTTCTTTGTATGGACCAAGAAGAAAAAGGTTAGTAGCTAAATTCCAAGGAAGTCATCAGTTGGAGGGTAAAATGAGAAAGTAACATGACCCTGTGGATTAACAGAAGTGACGGGAACAAAAATATGCTAAAAAGTAGTCTAAGTCCAAAAGAAATTACACGAACACTTTAAGCCTACTCACGTGAGCTGGCAGCTTCTAAAATATCTAATGATTATGAATATGCAACTCACCAAACTTTATTATTGGTTAAGTAGAAAAATGTTAATCATACAGCAGTCTCATGTTAAGTATATGAAGGTTTCGTAACTCAACTTTCATGTGCTTTCTATCTGCAGTACTCACCTAGCTCTACCTTGCTGCAGAAAGTCTGTACTTTGTTCTTTTTGTTGCCAGTTAATCATATTAGAATAGATCTATTAAGTAAACATATTTCTAAACTTTAGTATCATTTACTGTCCGGGGAAGCAGGAACTTTAGTGTATGATGTGTTAAGGTGTAAGCCACGGAATCAAGTGTTGAAAGCAAAGTATATATGTCTCCCCCTATACTATGGCATATGAAATCTAGGAATTTCAGAGTTTGCAGTGTGCGGCATGGGGTGCTGAGGAATCTGTCATGGGCCATTTGTAATAACAAAGAGCAAAACTGTGTGGACAAGTTCCCTGCAAAGGCTGATCCAGAAACCTTTCCTCCTGTCGCTTTTGTTTTTGTCAATTACCATGATGGTGGTGGAACCAACCACTGGAAAGACACCTGGGAAAGTTCTATTAGAAAATCCCTGTGCACACTTCTCTTTCTGTATCAGGAATGGACCTGAGCATTAATTCCTTCATTCCTAGGGAATGTATGGAGTCATGATACTAATAAATTCTAAGAGATTCTGCCTCATACGGTCTCTGTCATATTTTAAGTTACCCCCAGAAATCAAAATCTTCTAGCAGTCATCACTGCTACGGTAATAGTCTGAGTATGAACACATATTACACCTGATGCTATAACAGCCTTCCTAAAGATCTCAGCGACATCATGAGCTGGAGGGATTACTTGCTACTCAAGACAATGTTACTATAAATTCACAGAATTTTACTGTGATATTAAAAAAATAACCCCTTGACCTAACTTTACTTATATGGGTTTGATTTCCCAGAAATTATTAAAGCATGTATAATTGGTCCCTAATTTTTTGTTTCTGAAATATGAGGAAAAGGTATCCCAGCCATACTTTTCCTAGCTCAGGATCACATAGCTCAGGATACATATATTCCCTTAGGATGCACACCACTGGAAGCATTTTTGTCAGCTCAACACGTGCACACACGTACACACACACACACACACACACACACAGCATCCACACAAAAATTCACAACAGGGAGAGAGAAAAGTAAAGGAAATTATTTACTTCTCTTTTACTTTGAAGTGTTGTAATTATATTTACACTGAATGTATTGACGAAAGAAAGTCAAAGATAATGTGAAGTCCCAAACCCATTATATATAAGTCAGAACCACATGATCTCTAAATAAGGTATACAACCATATTTAACAGCTCAGTGGATCACTGCCATGCCTGAGTCTAACAGTGATGAGCACCTGCAGCAGCTCTGTGAGTAAATGGCAGACCCTCTTCTGTGAAGATTTGGTGGTGAAAGTGGGGGTCCTCAGAGTCTTGGAAGCACTCTGTCCCTTTGAGATCAGAAGCTCCATAAAGTATTGGGGACTGGACTACCTTTATAGAAACTCAACTCCTCTTGATATGACAACAAAGGGAACTCTAATATAATACTGAATAGAAGTGGTAAGAGGAGAGGGCAGACAGCAGAAGCAGGAAGAACTACAATCCTGCAGCCTGTGGAATGAAAACCACATTCACAGAAAGACAGACAAGATGAAAAGGCAGAGGGCTATGTACCAGATGAAGGAACAAGATAAAACCCCAGAAAAAGAACTAAACGAAGTGGAGATAGGCAACCTTCCAGAAAAAGAATTCAGAATAATGATAGTGAAGATGATCCAGGACCTTGGAAAAACAATGGAGGCAAAGATCAAGAAGATGCAAGAAATGTTTAACAAAGACCTAGAAGAATTAAAGAACAAACAGAGATGAACACTACAATAACTGAAATGTAAACTACACTAGAAGGAATCAATAGCAGAATAACTGAGGCAGAAGAACAAGTAAGTGACCTGGAAGACAGAATGGTGGGATTCACTGCTGTGGAACAGAATAAAGAAAAAAGAATGAAGAGAAATGAAGACAGCCTAAGAGACCTCTGGGAAACATTAATGCAACAACATTCACATTATAGGGGTCCCAGAAGGAGAAGAGAGAGGGAAAGGACCTCAGAAAATATTTGAAGAGATCACAGTCGAAAACTTACCTAACATTGGAAAGGAAATAGCCACCCAAGTCCAGGAGTGCAGAGAGTCCCATACAGTATAAACCCAAGGAGAAACACATCGAGACACATAGTAATCTAATTGGCAAAAATTAAAGACAAAGAAAAATTCTTGAAAGCAGTGAGGGAAAAACGACAAATAACATACCAGGGAACTCCCATAAGGTTAACAGCTGATTTCTCAGCAGAAACTCCACAAGCCAGAAGGCAGTGGCATGATATACTTAAAGTGATGAAAGGGAAGAACCTACAATCAAGATTACTCGACCAGGCAAGGATCTCATTCAGATTCGATGGAGAAATCAAAAGCTTTACAGACAAGCAAAAGCTGAGAGAATTCAGCACCACCAAACCAGCTCTACAACAAATGCTAAAGAAACTTCTCTAAGTGGGAAACACAAGAGAAAAAAAGACCTAAAAAAACAAACCCAAAACAATTCAGAAAATGGTCATAGGAACATACATATCGATAATTACCTTAAACGTGAATGGATTAAATGCTCCAACCAAAACACACAGGCTTGCTAAATGGACACAAAAACAAGACCCATGTATATGCAGTCTACAAGAGACCCACTTCAGACGTAGGGACACATACAGACTGAAAGTGAAGGGATGGAAAAAGATATTCCATGCAAATGGAAATCAAAAGAAAGCTGGAGTAGCAATACTCATACCAGATAAAATGGACTTTAAAATAAAGAGTGTTACAAGGGACAAGGAAGGACACTACCTAATGATCAAGGAATCAATCCAAGAGGAAGATATAACAATTATAAATATATATGCACGCAACATAGAAGCACCTCAATACAAAAGGCAACTGCTAACAGGTCTAAAAGAGAAAATCGACAGTAACACAAAAATTGTGGGGGAATTTAACACCTCACTTACACCAATGGAGACATCATGCAGAATGAAAATAAATAAGGAAACACAAGCTTTAAATGACACAACAAACCGGATAGGTTTAATTGTATCTATAGGACATTCCATCCAAAAACAGCAGATTACACTTTCTTCTCAAGTGTGCACAGAACATTCTCCAGCATAGATCACATCTTGGGTCACAAATCAAGCCTCAGTAAATTTAAGAAAACTGAAATCATATCAAGAATATTTTCTGACCACAACACTATGAGATTAGAAATCAATTACAGGGGATAAAATGTAAAAAACACAAACACACGGAGGCTAAACAATACATTACGAAATAACCAAGAGATCACTGAAGAAATCAAAGAGGAAATCAAAAAATACCTAGAGACAAGTGACAATGAAAACACGATGTTCCAAAACCTATGGGATACAGCAAAAGCAGTTCTAAGAGGGAAGTTCATAGCTATACAAGCCTACCTCAAGAAACAAGAACATCTCAAATAAACAATGTAACCTTACACCTAAAGGAACTAGAGAAAGAAGAACAAACAAAACCCAACGTTAGCAGAAGGAAAGAAATCATAAAGATTAGAGCAGAAATAAATGAAATAGAAACAAAGAAGACAATAGCAAAGATCAATAAAACTAAAAGTGGGTTCTCTGAGAAGATAAATAAAATTGATAAACCATTAGCCAGACTCATCAAGAAAAAGAGGGAGAGGACTCAAATCAATAAAATTAGAAATGAAAAAGAAGTTACAACAGACACCGCAGAAATACAAAGCATCCTAAGAGATTACTACAAGCAACTCTATGCCAATAAAATGGACAACCTGGAAGAAATGGACAAAATCTTAGAAAGGTATAACCTTCCAAGACTGAACCAGGAAGAAACAGAAAATATGGACAAACCAATCACAAGTAATGAAATTGAAACTGTGATTAAAAATCTTCCAACAAACAAAAGTCCAGGACCAGATGGCTTCACAGGTGAATTCTATAAAACATTTAGAGAAGAGCTAACACCCACCCTTCTGACACTCTTTCAGAAAATTACAGAGGAAGGAATACTCCCAAACTCATTCTATGAGGCCAACATCACCCTGATACCCAAACCAGACAAAGATACTACAAAAAAAGAAAATTACAGACTAATATCACTGATGAATATAGATGCAAAAATCCTCAACAAAATACTAGCAAACAGAATCCAACAACACATTAAAAGGATCATAAACCACCATCAAGTGGGATTTATCCCAGGGATGCCAGGATTCTTCAGTATACACAAATCAATCAATGTGATACACCATATTAACAAACTGACAAAGAAAAGCCATATGATCATCTCCTTAGATGCAGAAAAAGCTTTTGACAAAATTCAACACCCATTTATGATAAACACTCTCCAGAAAGTGGGCACAGAGGGAACCTATCTCAACATAATAAAGGCCATATATGACAAACCCACAGCAAACATCATTCTCAATGGTGAAAAACTGAAAGCATTTCCTCTAAGATCAGGAACAAAACAAGGATGTCCACTCTCACCACTATTATTCAACAAAGTTTTGGAAGTCCTAGCCACAGCAATCAGAGAAGAAAAAGAGATAAAAGGAATACAAATTGGTAAAAAAGAAGTAAAACTGTCACTGTTTGCAGATGACATGATACTATACATAGAGAATCCTAAAGATGCCACCAGAAAATTACTAAAGCTAATCAATGAATTCGGTAATGTTACAGGATACAAAATTAACGCACAGAAACCTCCTCTATTCCTATACACTACCGATGAAAAATCTGAAAGAGAAATTAAGGAAACACTCCCATTTACCGTTACAACAAAAAGAATAAAATACCTAGCAGTAAACCTACCCAGGGAGACAAAAGACCTGTATGCAGAAAACTGTAAGACACTGATGAAAGAAATTAAAGATGATACAAACAGATGGAGAGATATACCGTGTTCTTGGATTGGAAGAATCAATATTGTGAAAATGACTATACTACCCAAAGCAATCTACAGATTCAATGCAATCCCTATCAAATTACCAATGGCATTTTTTACGGAACTAGAACAAAAAATCTTAAAATTTGTATAGAGACACAAAAGACCCCAAATAGCCAAAGCAGTCTTGAGGGAAAAAAACAGAGCTGGAGGAATCAGACTCCCTGACTTCACACTATACTACAAAGCTACAGTAATCAAGACAATATGGTACTGGCACAAAAACAGAAGCACAGATCAATGGAACAAGATAGAAAGCCCAGAGATAAACCCACGCACCTATGGTCAAGTAATCTATGACAAAGGAGGCAAGGATATACAATGGAGAAAAGACAGTCTCCTCAATAAGTGGTGCTGGGAAAACTGGACAGCTACATGTAAAAGAATGAAATTAGAACACTCCCTAGCACCATACACAAAAATAAACTCAAAATGGATTAGAGACCTGAATGTAAGACCAGACATTATAAAACTCTTAGAGGAAAACACAGGAAGAACATTCTTTCACATAAATCACAGCAAGATCTTTTTTGATCCACATCCTAGAGTAATGGAAATAAAAACAAAAATAAATAAATGGGACCTAATGAAACTTCAAAGCTTTTGCACAGCAAAGGAAACCATCAACCAGACAAAAAGACAACCCTCAGAATGGGAGAAAATATTTGCAAATGAATCAATGGACAAAGGATTAATCTCCAAAATATATAAAGAGCTCACGCAGCTCAATATTTAAAAAATGCATAACCCAATCCAAAAATAGGCAGAAGACTTAGACATTTCTCCAAAGAAGACATACAGATGGGCAAGAAGCACATGAAAAGCTGCTCAGCATCACTAATTATTAGAGAAATGCAAATCAAAACTACAATGAGGTATCACCTCACACCAGTTAGAATGGGCATCATCAGAAAATCTACAAACAGCAAATGCTGCAGAGGGTGTGGGGAAAAGGGAACCCTCTTGCACTGTTGCTGGGAATGTCAATTGATACAGCCACTATGGAGAACAGTATGGAGGTTCCTTAAAAAACTAAAAATAGAATTACCATATGACCTAGCAATCCCACCACTGGGCATAAACCCAGAGAAAACCATCATTCAAAAAGACACATGCACCCCAATGTTCATTGCAGCACTATTTACAATAGCCAGGTCATGGAAGCAACCTAAATGTCCATCGACAGGTGAATGGATAAAGAAGATGTGGTACAAATATACAATGGAATACTACTCTGCCATAAAAAGGAACGAAATTGGGTTATTTGTTGAGACGTGGATGGATCAGGAGACTGTCATACAGAGTGAAGTAAGTCAGAAAGAGAAAAACAAATATCGTATATTAACGCATATATGTGGAACCTAGAAAAATGTTACAGATGAACCGGTTTGCAGGGCAGAAATTGAGACACAGATGTAAAGAAAAAAACGTATGGACACCAAGGGGGAAAAGTGGTGGGGGGGTGAGAGTGGTGGTGTGATGAATTGGGCGATTGGGATTGACATGTATACACTGATGTGTATAAAACTGATGACTAATAAGAGCCTGCTCTATAAAAAAATAAATTAAAAAAATAAAATCAAAATAACAGCTCAGTGTTTTCTAACATATTCTGGGCACCTGTTTCAAATACAGCAAGGTGCTACCTGCTGGGGGGCAACAACGCTGAATTATTGGGATCTTTTCACTCCAGCAACTCCCCAGTGGCAAGTGGGGGACAGAAGAGGGTTGTCACCTCTGCCGAAGTATATCTGATGCAAAGCATGAAGTGATGTACTGTCATATTTGAAGCTCAAATAAAATCAATTTAAAAACATTTTTACGTGATCCTGTTGGGAGTCCATTCACATCTAAGTTTGCGTTTTGCATTTGCGATAAAACAAGCAATACCCAAACCCCACCCAGAGATGCTAAAGCAGATCTGGGCTTGAATTTAGAAGTAAAGGACCTGCTCCTCCCCCCAGTTTTCACCATCTCAGGAAATGGCACCGGTCACCCAGTTGTCCGACCTCCAAAGACAAGAGTCCTTCTTGGTTTTTTTTCTTCAACTCTCACATCCAATCCTTCAGCAAGCCCCTCAGGCTTCCACTCCAAACTATATCCCGAACCTGTCCTTCTCTCCTAATCTCACCTAATACCATCATGGCACAAGCTACTATTATCTTTTACTAGATTTACTATCAGAGCTTCCTTTTCAGTCTCACGCTTCCATCCATTTCCCCACCTATAATCTTCACACAGTAGTCAACATGACCTTTTAACAACTGAATCAGCCACCTGGTTTTAAAAACACAGTTTGTTTGGAATATAGCCATTTGTTTAAGTATTGTCTATGGCTATTTTCATGATACAGCAGCAAAATTAAGTGCTTGTGAGACAGTATGGCTTAGGGAGCCTAAAATACTTACTATCCAATACTTAACACTTTACTAAGCTCTCCTTTAAAAAATAAATCAGACCAGGTCACTGCCCCTTCCAAAAAGGCTCAAGAGTTGCTCTTTACACCTGGAAGAAAATCCAATTGTCTTACTTTAGCTCACAAGACCAAAACTGCTCGTGATATAAATATGTTAAACAAACGGGAATAAGTCCCACTGGTTCATCCACTTTGACCTCTTTTCTATGCCAAGGGTGCCACATTCAAACAGTGAGGAATGTATGTCTAAAAACGCATTATTCAGGTTTTAGGAAAACTACTTAGATGAGGTAGGCAAACCACAGACATCAAGATCAGGGTCACATAAACCAGGGTTGCACACCCAGCTTGAGCACTTGCTGTCACTGGATTCCTTTTCCCATCTGCCAAACTGGAAGAAGGCTATTTATCTCAGGGAGTGCTAGAGGGAATTAAATGAGATTATTATGTAAACACACTGGTTTACAAACTTCGGTCATGTCCAAAATGAACACTTCACTTTTCAACCTGTCCTCATATGGGCCCTGGATATTAAAATTCTATGTGCTGCAGAAAGAAATAAACTACCTTGAAAATTTTTCATGTCTCAGATGAACAAATTTCATTTGTTTTTCTTTCTTTTTTTTAACTAACTGAACCATTTTCTTCTTTGGGAACTTACATCCTTCATGGAAATCACATACAAGCTCCTCTTTGCCAACCAGCCAAGACGAAACTACATGCTAATATTTTCACTTCTAGAATCTTTTTTTTTTTTTTATAAAAATGTTTGGCAGACACAGTAATGAAGCCAACAGGGGCTTTTCTATTGCTTCAGATCCAAGCAAACCCCTTTCGATGACACCTATGTTACCTTATGATGCATAGAAACAGGATTATTCTTGCAATACTCCATCTCGGGATACATACTAGTTAAGCTCATCCTGAGCCATTAGTCAAGAAAAGGGGTCTGGAAGGAAATACTTCAAGTGTGTGAACTTGGTTCTGGTTCAGGTTATTTTAAGACAGGATTACAGCCAGACCAGTCAGCCATCTTTGGCTGACCCCACTGAGTCACAAAGTGTGGCCTCTTCCTAAGACCTTGAGATGGAATTTAGGTTCAATTAGTTTATTTGGGACAGAATGCTAGCAAACACCAGTGGGGGAATAGAGAACAGGACAGGTAAACAAAAACAGTCAATAAAAGGCATGTTTCTATGCAGACTAACTGGAATTTAACGAGAGCCAGAGAACCTCCAAGTTATCCCCGAGGGGTGAAGAAGCCAGGATACTAACAAACTAACTCCAGTAAACCACTGGATGAAGGCTGTACCTAGGGGCGAGGACAAAGTGGACAGACTCAAACCATTGAAGAAGCAGGAGCTGCCAGTTGGTCCACGTGAATGATAATGGAGGCCCAACAGGCCACAGGAAGGATGCTGACACATTCTTGCGTGAAGCATGTGCCATGCAGGCAACCTCAGTCCCCAGTCCTGGTTGGGTACGTGCAACCCTACTCCGATTTAATGCTGAGGCCAAGGTACAGAAAAGAAGGTAGAGACAATGTCAGTCCCAGGAGCACTGATTCACTCATCAGATGTTAATTGACAGCGTACCGCAAGACAGAGGGCCTAGTCGTGAACCAAACGTTTGCAGCCCTGGCTTACTTTCCCCACTCCACCCCCTCTGCACAGCCTAACCTCAGCAAGTCACACTCCTTCAAGGGCCAGTGCATCCTCACATGTTCTGCTGATAACTTTCTCCCTGAAGGATCCCTGTTCCTTCTAGTCTCAGCTCAGCACTCAGCAACCTCGGCCCCTGGAAAATTTTGTGTCCATCTCTCCTAGACTTTATCCAGGGGTATCATCATCAGTTCTTTCATGTCTATCTGCCCCTACCAGGCTCTGGGCTCGGTGGGTCACAGAGACTAGGCACCAGCACAGAACTCAATACACGTTTCATTGAACCGCACAAAAGGAAAGTGCAAGCAACAGAACCAAACCTGGATGACGACATTTTCAATAGGGTAGAGTATGTTTAGAAACATGGAAGTATGCTCATAAAACATTATCTTAAATATACACAGAAAAAGTCTAGACAGATAATAGACGACCACTTTTTAAGTGGTCAAAGGTAAACCAAAGGTCAAAGACACTTTTTAAGTGGTCAAAGGTAAACCAAAGGTCAAAGACACAGACCAAACTGTGTCTTTGGTTTACCTCTATTTTCTAATTTCACTGCCATGAAGGCATATTAACTATATTATTTAAAAGTTAAATCAACCTTTAAGAACAATGCAAGGCTTACTGACAGAAAGTCAGGGTCAGGCCAGTTATAGCTCACAGATTTCAAGGCCGGTCATGGAGGCCAGTGAGTAACTGAACAGGCAGGATCCAGGCAGAAGAAGGCTTTGAAATTGAGGCAGCTCCTCCCTCTGATGGGAACCTTCACCCATGACAGGGTTCTCAGACAGGGACCATTTGGGACTATGTGGGAGCTGGCATATTAGGTTATGGGTGTGGATGCGGTAAGAGAACCAGGCCAGAGGGGACGGGGGATTGGAGATGAGAACATGGATCCTCACTATTTCTTGACCCCAATTTCCTGGACTACTTCTCTTCCCTCTTGTAAGCAGCCTCAGCTTTAGCAACTGAGTTATTATCTGCAGAGCATCAAACAAGGCATGGGAGCCAAAATAATCCCACCTCTGATGATCCATTCCTCTGTCTCTTTAAATACTGGACTACCAAATTAGAAAAACTTGAAAGTGATAACCCTTCACACTCATTTTACAGACGGGAATATCAAACATCAAAGAAGAGGAACATTGTAAAGCAGAAGTCATTATTTCACTGAGCATGCCAACTCACATAGATTGGGAGTATCTGGTAGAAGGGCTATTTAAAGACTCTGAGGCCACAGTCAGGCTTGATGATAGAGAAAATTGTCATTGATTAGTAATGTCTGCATGGCACCAGATAGGGAAGAAGTGACCCACATGCCATTCTCTCCCTAGCCCTTAGCAGCAGCAGGATAATCAGCATTTATGATAGAAGTCGCACACAGAAGGAAGATGATATGGCACCAAAGACATTTTCTAATTTTATAATATAAGGAAACATACTTTGATAAAGTCATTTCATCTTTCAAAGTAACTAAGCAAGTAAGTGATAGAATGAGGATTCAAATTCCTATCTCCCCAACCCCAAAACCCATGCTCTTTCCTGCTGTCCTTCAAGGTCCCCCTTGGTGACTGCCTCTTTTCCATTATCCCCCAAGGCCACCCCCCTCACTCAGCTCTGACAGCTTGGCTCCTAAAATAGCCTCAAGACTCACCTGCTTCTAGTTTCAACAGCTAGTGCTCTTTGCCTCGGACACAAAGACACAATGCCCCAAGTCTTCTCTTTCAGGTCCCCCATTGTCACTTTCCACACTTCACCACTGAACATGTCATTTGGCTTCAGCCCTTCCTTTCAACCTGCTCGATCTATTCAAATGTGCAAGAAAGACTCACAAGTTACACGAAGACAAACCAAGCTGCGTGCCAGAGATAATTATTTCCAAGTAATTAAAATGAGCTATGGGCTGCCAAATTAAACACCAAAACGTGGTTCTGTACTTTCTCTCATCTGCCTGGTCCGGTCTCTGGCTGTCAAAGGAAACTGCTTGCTCCCCGGCCCCAATACATTAACCATTACTGTTCGGCAGCCTTATTAAAGGATCGCCTCTGCATGAAAGACTTTCTACAGCTCAAGAGAGAACCTCTGGTCTGTAATGAAAGGGCTCCAAGGTGACCACTTATGCCACATGCTGTTGGTGAGCTCCCCAAAAACTGTCCCAAACATCTAGAACCAACCGAGATGTCATAAGACAACAGAGGCAGTGAGGAAAGAGGAAGGAAGTAGCAGAGATGCAGGGAAGGGAGGAGCTGTCCCACTCACTCATCTATTGCCTTCACTCTGAACCTTCTGGGGAGCTATCTCAAATTCCTCTTTAACTCGGGTCCAGGACTCAGAGACTCAGATTCAGAGACTCGCATGCAAGTTCTTTACTGAAAGAATACTCTCAGGAGAAACCTATAGGACTGTGAGGGAGGTGGGCAGGGGGAAAATCTAGGCAAAAAATGTGCTTCCATGAAACATCTCAGTCTGATCCCGTGAGGAGCTCAGAAGCATAAACTATATCACAGAGTATGAACCACTCAGAGGCAAGGCAACTAGGATATTATATGCCTTCATCAGTCAGTCATTGCTGAGGGCCAGCCCTTTGTGGGAATGACCGGGGGTTGGAGGTGCATGTCAAGGACAATCTCAGAGAAGAAGTGTATATATAAGCCATTAGCAGCCTGAACCCACAGCAGCTGGGAGAGGGGTCGCCCAGTGAGGCAAAAAAGACTTAGGCGGGGCGCTGCCAGCATCTGCTCAACTCTTGTATATTGTTTCATGATGTTTTGATAGAGAATGTTCAACCTGGAAGTGATCGCAAAGTGGGGGGTCCTGAACCTGAAGTTTATGGCCTCCATGATACCCACTCTTTTTTTTTTTTTGGCCAAGAGCAGGGTAATTTATTTAATCTGTTCACCTCTCTTATGTTTTACGCATTGCTGTGTAGCAAACTTCAGATGGACATATCAAATACATGAAGCATTATAAACCAATGGCCCAGATTATATATGATTGTTTAGTTCTAGGCTCCTATCCATAGCAGGTAATTAAAATTTTTTCAAACGACTGATGTTTGAAAAGCATGTTGTAAATCAGAAGCCCATCTTGCTCAAAGTTCCTAAATTTTTGACTTGTTTATTTTCATTACAAGTTATACAGGTTTTCTGTCTCCTTAGATACTGCATAACTGTTTAAAATTAACCCAATCAGAACAGAATGCAGGTGATAGGTTTTACCGGTTCCATGGAGATTAAACTAAGAATGTTACCAACTGTTTTTTATTCTTTCATCAAATATCAACCAAGGGTAAATAAAACAGGAAATAATGAAGGAAAGCCGTATGTGGCATATAAATGTATGACAAAAGATATCAACAAAATTTCGGAAAAGTCATCTAAATTTTTTATAGTTCTAAAAAATATCCAATTATTCTAAAAGGAAAAATAAAAATAATATAAAGACAGTAACGGAGAAAGCAGCACCTGGTTTTTTACATAAGAACTAATCCCCATAGTTTCATAAAATATACACTGGAGTCACAGTCCTGACATTCTATGTATTTTCGTTTTATATTTAAAAACTCACTTATATAAGAACTAAGGTCAATTATCCCCCACTGCATAATACCTTTAAAATTCTTCAATACATCTTTACCTTTTCACGTCTGCATCGTATGTCCACTTGTTACAATTTATGACTACCAATTAATATATGATACAAGAAATGCATATACCGTCAAAGTCGCTGACTTTGTAACTTTTTTCTCTACAATTTTCTATTTGAAATAAGTGAATCAAAGCCCTTTTTTTCTTTTTTACCTTATTGTTTTTTCTCTAAAAGCCACTCAGTCCTTAATAAAAATAAATAGTAAGTACTAGTTGTAAAATAATCTGTCAATCAATCAGGCACTTACACTTTGGGCAGACCACTCATGGAGGTTTAGAAAAGATTTTTTTTTAAACACAAATAAAGGAAAACCACAGTTAAATTAAATATGGATTAGAAACTCCATTTTATATTGATTTTCTTACTAGAATTTGGGAAGAAGCCTTGTGACTGTATTAAACTAATGTTGTAATGGGTGAAATGAAAGAGGCAATTAGAACCTTGGCCAGTTGATCATGGAAAAAGTGTTCCCCTGAGCCCTTCATTCAAGTACCTCGGAGGAGGAGACCATCCCCTTCTACTTAATTGGTCCCTGTAAATTTGTTTTTTAAACATCTTTATTGGAGTATAATTGCTTCACAGTAGTATGTTAGTTTCTGCTTTATAAGTAAGTGAATTAGCTATATATATACATATATCTCCATATCTCCTCCCTCTTGCATCTCCCTCCCACCCTCCCTTATCCCACCCCTCTAGGTGGTCACAAAGCACCGACCTAATCTCCCTGTGCTACATGGCTGCTTGCCACTAGATATCTATTTTACGTTTAGTAGTGTATATATGCCCATGCCACTCTCTCACATCATCCCAGCTTACCCTTCCCCCCTCCCCGTGTCCTCAAGTCCATTCTCTATGTCTGTGTCTTTATTCCTGTCCTGCCCCTTCAGAACCCTTTTTTTTTTTTAGATTCCATATATATGTGTCAGCATTTGGTATTTATTTTTCTGTTTCTGACTTACTTCACTCTGTATGACAGTCTCTAGGTCCACCCACCTCATTACAAAAAACTCAATTTCGTTTCTTTTTATGGCTGAGTAATATTCCATTGTATATATGTGCCACATCTTCTTTATCCATTCATCTGTCGATGGACACTTAGGTTGCTTCCATGTCCTGGCTATTGTAAATAGAGCTGCAATGAACATTGTGGTACATGACTCTTTTTGAATTATGGTTTTCTCAGGGTATATGCCCAGTAGTGGGATTGCTAGGTCATATGGTAGTTCTATTTTTACTTTTTTAAGGAAGCTCTACACTGTTCTCCATAGTGGCTGTATCAATTTACATTCCCACCAACAGTGCAAGAGGGTTCCCTTTGCTCCACACCCTCTCCAGCATTTATCGTTTATCGATTTTTTGATGATGGCCATTCTGACTTGTGTGAGGTGATACCTCACTGTGGTTTTGATTTGCATTTCTCTAATGATTAATGATGTTGAGCATCCTTTGATGTGTCTGTTGGCAATCTGTATATCTTCTGTGGAGAAATGTCTATTTAGGTCTTCTGCCCATTTTTGGATTGGGTTGTTTCTTTGATATTGAGCTGCATGAGCTGCTTGTAAATTTTGGAGATTAATCCTTTGTCAGTTTCTTCATTTGCAAATATTTTCTCCCATTCTGGGGGTGGTCTTTGCATCTTGTTTATGGTTTCCTTTGCTATGCAAAATCTTTTAAGTTTCACTAGGTCCCACATGTTTATTTTTGTTTTTATTTCCATTTCTCTAGGTGGTGGGTCAAAAAGGATCTTGCTGTGATTTATGTCATTAGAGTGTTCTGCCTATTTTCTTCTAAGGGTTTTATAGTGTTTGGCCTTACGTTTAAGTCTTTAATCCATTTGGAGTTTATTTCTGTGTATGGTGCTAGGGAGTGTTCTAATTTCATTCTTTTACATGTAGCTGTCCAGTTTTCCCAGCACCACTTATTGAAGAGGCTGTCTTTTCTCCATTGTATATTCTTGCCTCCTTTATGAAAAATAAGGTGACCATAGGTGCATGGGTTTCTCTCTGGGCTTTCTATCCTGTTCCATTGATCTATATTTCTGTTTTTGTGCCAGTACCATACTGCCTTGATTACTGTAGCTTTGTAGTATAGTCTGAAGTCAGAGAGCCTGATTCCTCCAGCTCCATTTTTCTTTCTCAAGATTGCTTTGGCTATTCGGGGCCTTTTGTGTTTCTATACAAACTGTGCAATTTTTTGTCCTAGTTCTGTGAAAAATGCCATTGGTAGTTTGATAGGGATTACACTGAACCTGTAGGTTTCTTTGCATAGTATAGTCATTTCCACAGTGTTGATTCTTCCAATACAAAAACATGGTATATGTCTCCATCTGTTTGTATCATCTTTAATTTCTTTCATCAGTGTCTTATAGCTTTCTGCATACAGGTCTTTTGTCTCCTTAGGTAGGTTTATTCCTAGGTATTTTATTCTTTTTGTTGCAATGGTAAATGAGAGTGTTTCCTTAATTTCTCTTTCAGATTTTTCATCATTGATGTATAGGAATGCGAGATTTCTGTGCATTAATTTTGACGATACGCACTCTTGACCTCAGGGATTATATGATCCCACTAAAAGGGTTTGCAGAACGTGTGCATATGAAATTGACAAGGAACAAAGAACATAGGTCGCATCTGATTCTCTGTAGAGTACGTGACCCTCTTGAGTTTAGAAATTCACCCCTGAACTTCCTCAGAGCACAGGGCAGCTGTCATTCCATGAAGCTTTCCCAAACTTCTCCCTTTTTATCTGGTGCATAGGCATAGTTGGGGGCCTGGGGAAGGGACAAGATGCCACCGTACATCTTCCAAAGGTGGGAACTGTGTTAATAATTTTGAAGGTGGTGATGAGGTCTATGAAAGCTAAAGTTTATCCTAAAGCTAAAGTTTATCATGTACTTTACATATGCCAGTTATTTTCGTAAACTTGTGTGTGTTCTCATTTAGTATTCAAAACTGTTCTTTGAAGTAGGACCTATTATCCCACTTTCTCCTATAAGAAAACTGAAACACTGAGAAATGAAATAGGTTGCCCAACTTCTGATAGTTCGGAAGTAGAAAAGTCAGGATTTTAACCCAGGCAGTCAGACTCCAGAGCTGCAAGGATGCTGAAGGAAGCCACATAAAATATGTGATTGAAGCATCAGGATTCAGATCATGAAGCAGCAAAGATAGACAAAGGCAGTGGCTTTTCAATGCTCTAGTCTCCCCATTACCAAGGGCACAGGTCATGCCTTCCCCCCTCCACCACCAGGACACAGCAAGTGCTCAAGCAACATTGGTTACATAAGTGAATAAATTAAATGGTTCAACAAGATAAAGTGAGTGTAAAAGTGCCTAGCTCAGTTCCTAGACTTAATGGGTACACAAGCAATGGTCATTTCCTTTCTATGAAAAGAAAGTTATTTTTACATCCTATTCCCCTAGCGACCCCACCATGCCTCAGAAAACAATGCCAGGTACAAAATTTACTGAACTGAACCGAATGGGTGTAACGAAGGGAAAGACAAAGAAAGGCAAATGAGAGTGGGAGTGCAGTGAGGAGGGAAAAAAGAAATGGGAGAAGAAAACCAGGAGATGGGGGAACGAAGCGGCCAAACTTCTACGGTTAGACGTACATCCCGCATGTCCAGTTAGCAGGACGCTTCCTGACATGTCCGCAATTTTATTTGCGAGAGCCTGACGTAGCTAGCATCTGTAATTGCAAGTTCCTATGCGACCTCCGGCTCTGAAACGGAGAATTGCTCACCTGCATTGGAGAGGCTCTGAATGAGGATGCATACTCATCTTGCCCTTCTTTCAGCCAGGCACACACAGTCCCCTGCTTCTCCATCATTTTTTTTTTTTCTCTCTGTAACGTTTTTTTCTCCTTTCATCCTTTAACGCCACAGCACCACCTACCGTCTCTGGATGCAGAGAGGTGAGACACGACACTCTGCTTGGACCTGAGGGAGATTTTAACATCACCGGCAAGCATGCTACCGGGGACCATTCGTCAGCCCTGTGACAAGCCTGGCCGACGTAAAATTGCCATTCAGCATTTCAAATTGCAGGCTCTCTCCTCTCCCCTATTCACTGCCAGGCTCTATCCTTCCCCCTAAAGCATTTTCTCACAAGACTAAATGGGTAATTCAAAGAGAAGGAAAGTCTCCCAGGAAATGAGACACAGTACGGGGCCAGCCATGGAGTTTCTTATACTTTTACTAAGATGACCTGTGGCTGAAAGGAAAAATGGCTCAAGAGAGATAATTACTCTGGGAAGTGCCCCAGGAGGCTGACGTGCCCCTTGATTTAAGACCGCACAGAGACTGCCACCGCAGAAAGAATGCACTTTACTTAAAGCCCTAAAATAATACCGATCATGACAAAATTGAACGCACGGTGCTTGCTGAAGGAGAAAAGTTACTCTCTCCTCAGTTACCCCATTCGGCTTCATTCTCCTCACAGGCAGCTGCCCACATCCACTGCCATGTCCACCTGGACTTCCACGCCAGCCAGAGAAACAGTCATTGTGCCTGTTATTTGCCCATTTTTCTCAGCCCAAGCCCGCCTTCTCCATCCTACTGTACCATGATGGCCTGGGAGTCTGCAAACTGGTTGCCAGGTGCCCCTGTTCTCTAGCCTCCAGTTAGGGTCTGCAGTGGACGGCCTGGGAGGATAGAGGGTGGGAAAGCGACTCTCTCCTGTGTTCAGCCCAGGTCGGCGTTATTCCAACAGCATCAGGTAGCTTCTGTGTTTCTCAGGATTCAGGATAATAGCCCTATAACATCCCCAGTCTACGGCGCCCCCAAGTGGGCTGAGTATCAAGACACACGGCAGGCTCTGAGCCTAAGCACCCAGCCCTGCAGCACTTCCTCCCCAGTCAAGTACCTAGAGCTCCGTAGCATCCCCTTTTCCCTGGGGTGATTACTGCCTCCTGTAGTTACTACTTCCACACTACTTCAGGGTGTTTTTCTTTCAGCCTTCCAATACCATGTAACCGGTTCCCTGGGCTGTATCCCCTCAGTCTGAAATGCCTGGGGTGGTCTCGGTTTCCTGACTGTGCCACGGGGATGAAAAGGTGAAATGGGTTTTGAGAGACTAAGGACTGCTTTATAAGTCCTGCCCACTTTTTCAGGAAGGATATCAACAGCAGTTAACAGGCACCAGAGAGTCAGACAGACTTGGGTTTACATTTTGGCTCTGCTGTTCACTGTTTGTAGCGTGTTAGACAAGGTACTTATAACAGTCTGGCCTTGGTTTTCTCATCTGTAAGATGGGAAGTCATGATACCTAATACACAGAGTCTTAGAGGGAATCACATGATGTATGATCCACACACAAAATGCTTTGTGCAGAGCCTGGCACATAATTAGCCTTCAGGAAAGATTACCTTCTTTTTTTTTTTTTTTAACCATCATCATCAGATTTCCTAATGCAGACGCATTTGGGAAAGAAATTTCCAGCTTCTGGGTTGATCTAGGAAAAGCTACCACTCCAAATACTCTGTGAATCCTTGAGCTGAGCTGATAGCAGAGAGATGAAATTCCAGCCAAGGGAAGCCCTGGCCAGGAGAGCTGAAACAAAGGAGGCGAGGACATGACCGATAATAACAGCTACCTTTAGTCACTGCCCAAACTATGCTAAATGCTTTACATGCATTTACTCATTTCAGCTGCATAACTACCACATAAGGTGGGTATTATTGTCTCCATTACACTGATAAGAAAACTCAGTTTCAGAAGTTAAAAAAAAAAAAAAAAAAATCTTGTCCCGCATCACGCCAGGAAGCAGTGGGACTGAACCTTGGCCCTTGTCTGACTGAGTAGTTCTAGGACGCATGCACTTTACCATTAAGCTACCTGGTAGAAGGAGAGAGAAGGTCACAAGCTAAGAGAGAACACAGAATAGAGCTGGAAGGAATATATGGAAGCACCACTTAGGACACAATGATAGCAACATAGAACACACTTCGGACAGCTCTTTTTTGTACATCTCAGGACACAGGCGGCGGTGTGAAGGCATCACAGGAAGCCGGGCAGCAGTCGTGTCTCAGCCAACATCAAACAGCTTAGCTATTATGCATTCAAAAGACCTTCAGTCACTAGGGTCCTCTGAGACTCTCAAACTGTGAAGAATTTAATATACAGAAGCCCACTGGGAAAGTCAGCTCCCAGGAGACTTTCCCCACCAGGCACTCAATAGCCAACTCCACACAGATCCCCCATCACAAACTCCAGCAATCAAAGCAGGTTCTGGGCTCCTTGCACAGAGAAAACTGCAGCCTCCTGCTATCTGTATGAGAAAGCATGTCAATCACTAGGCTCAGTGAAATGCATATTACGTACACGCTCTCAGTCTACAACTAAAGAAAATTATTCATCACTGCTAATAAAATAAGTAAGCACTTCCCGTGTCATAACGAACTCAGCCAAGGCTCAGTTCAGTGGAGCCCATCAACAGGTTTGTAGAGAGAGGCCTTTGGAACAAAAGAGCAGCTGAGAAAAGGTCCCACCAAACTTGGGCTCTGCCAGAAATCCTGGCAGCAAAATAAGGAAGTAGGGTGCGGTTCAAAAGACAGTCTAAAAACGACTTCGTTTGCCTTCATTTGCTGGAAGGGACGGTTTTACAAAATGCTCAGTGTGAAAGAAGATTCCCACTCGCGATCCCCTTTTGCTCATCTACCAGCTGGAAGAACTTCAAGGCCCCAGAGCAGAATAGTACAACAAGGGGGAAGCAGGCCAGCCTCCGAATTCAAGTACAAAAAATGACCCCCACCGGGATCACTGGAAAGGACTTTTATGTTACAGCAGTTAGCAGGACTAACCCTAACTACTATGTCACGAATCCTGCACAGAGGAATTCCCAACCCTTAATCCTTTTCCTCAGGTACGTTTCTAAAAAAATCACAAAAAGGACTTAAAAGAAACAGCAGGGCAGGTCTAGAATCCTCCTTCTGGAGGTTCCCCCGGGTGCAGGTTGGATTGTAAGTGGTGTCCACAGCTTGACAACAGAAGACAAAAGCACGTTGGAATGATAGAGAGCTGGACACTTTCAATTAAATAGCAGGCCACTTTGAAAGCACACCGAGGAAAAACATGTCTCGCTTGACCTGTCAGTCACTCCTTTTTATGAATAATAGAGTGTCCGTGCTTTGACTGCTGTCCTCCCGAGAATCAGAGGGAACGCTGACATGACTTCGTAGCATTTCAAGGTCAGCAATGTCTCAACAGCAGGTGACAAACATTAAAATTGAAAACAGAACACTCCAGTCAACTGGCAGCAAGGGCTTAAGAACAAGAAAAGAAATATTGCTCACATGACATTTTATCTGTCCGTCCAAGCACCAGAAGAATATTTCCCAACGCACAATACACTTAGCAGGGTTGGAACCCAGTGGAAGTGGGTATAAAAATGATTTTTTTTCTTTGGTAAGTATTGATTTTTTTAGCTACCCCATAGTAATCCTATTGCATTGGTGACACTAGCTGCTGTAACAGGTGATCTTGAAGGTGTCAGGAGCCTAAATACAACTGAATTCACACCTTGCTCAGGTAACAGTCTATGGAGGGTGCTCCTGGTCAGTGACCTGCTTTCATATACCTGGTGAATGAGGAAACCAGGCTACTTCCGACTGGGGCGCCACCATCCCCTAAGTTCTTGGGGTGGCTTCCAGCCCAGCTGGCAAAAGGAGAGAATGTGCTTAATACACAGACAGTTCTTATAACTCTGGGCTCAGAAGTGACACCTCACTTCCACTCACACTCCACTGGTGAGATCTAGTCTCTGGACCACATCTGGAAAGAAGGGAGGCTGGGAAATGCGTTCCCTAACTGAGGAACTTCCCAGAAACAGTTCTATAATGCGGAAAAGCAGACCCAAGTATCAGTGGACAACTATCCATGACAGTGTGCCTGAATTTCCTTTGCTATAACTGTAAAATTAATTTACTTTCAGATGAAACATAAGCTATCAGTCAATGTAACTTACAGACGGGATGTGACCACAATTTTGAGTGAATGAAATTTAGAAAACAATATGCAAAGTTATTACAAATATGAACCAAACCACCTTCTTGTTATTAAAAGAGGTGGCTTATTTTCCCTTCAAGTCTTCTACCCTTTTTAGAACAAAAAACAACTCTTTTTTTAATGAAATATTTGAGAACAGCATTTCAGTAAGTTAATGCAGGCGGAATTACCCACTGGCTCCTGTCGGCAACAAGTAGAGGTAATATTCCCTCCTAAGTACAGTATTTCCTTGGCTATTCGGGCTGGTGAAAAGAAAACACCGGCACACATAATCTACAAATATGTCAAGCCCAGACCCAGGGGCACACAGAAAAGTCTCCAATGATAGTTGCAACTTTTTAATAAACATTTATTTATCCAGGAAGAACTTATTATTGGTTTCCTCTTTATCAAATACATGTATCTATCTTCTTTGTTAACATGCTTTCATTTCTTACTCTCTTCCTTTTTTTCCTGTGAAAACCGACAGTTTCTTTGAGGGCTATTTCTTTTACTTCTATTCCCAGTATCTTGCAGAGAAACTGCTTTTTCCAGACAACTGTATGTACTGAGTGTATCTGTCAGCAATGTAGCCGTGTAATAAAAAGACCCTAAATTTACCAGCTCACAAAAATAAGCATTCATTTCTCACTCATGAGTCTGCAGGCAGGCTGTGACTCAACTGAGCTCGGCTGGGCTTGGCTCCAGGTAGCAATGCATTCTAATCAGTTCTACACGTCCCTTCGTTCTCCTTGAACCAGCTGCCTGCAACGTGTTCTTCTAATGCAAGAGTCCAAATCAAACCACACAAACACATGTAAGTCTCTGCTTACTGTCACATTCTCTCACATTCTGTTGATCAAACGAAGTTATATGGCCAAATTCAATGTTAACAAAATGGGGAAGTAGTCTCCTCCCTCTAAGGAAGCAGCAAAGTCACGTGGCAAATGACGGAGAAAGATCCCTCATTCTCTTACTGGGAGCCAGTAAAAAGTTGGAAAAAAAAAAAAAAAAACCCATCTATCTATCAGATAAATTTTTATTTCCAAAGTGCCCTGAGAAAACCCAGCACTCAGACAGCCATCATAACTCAAGGGGCAATGGAGTGAAAAGAAATGAAGATCTCTGAGAATCTGCTAAAAAGCCAACCTGCGACCTCACTTGGAAACACCCCAAACGTATTAGTATTTAACTTTTCATCAAATATCTCTATTTGTATTTCATAAAGCTGTCAATTTCAGATCTCAGAACTAAAGGTGACAGAAAAGCTCATTTATCTCAATCCACTCACATTTCATTCATGACATCTAGTCACACAGCTGTGTGGAGAAGGGAGCTTGGAAAATGGGGCTCCCTAGGGCACAGTGATAATGAGGCTCCTGAGGCCACATCTGGGTTCATCATCCGACTTTCCACAACAAGTTAATGCCTGAGGTTGTAAGGGGCAATAGCAACATATGAACATATCCATTTAAAGAAAAAATCATTATATAAGTCATAGTGCAGGTAGTTTGTGACTGTGGCCATAATCTTGAGGGTAACCAAAATTTGGAAAACTCTAAAGCACAACTCTTCAAATATTGGACCCAATCCTTCTACTAAAGCAGGAGATTTCATATACATGAAAACACTCAGACCCCAAACATAGTTGTTAAATCTCAGGAAATTAACCCAAGGATAATGCCCAAAGGAGATGCTTTATAGTGAAGTTACAAATTACAGCTAAGGAAGAAATCCAAAACTCACACTGTATTAATAGAACTATGGGCTTGAGATTATCAGAGGCAAGTGTCCCACCAATAAGCACATATATGGAAAATTACGTCCGGCTGGAATGCAACATTTTAAAAGCACACAAATGTGGAATCTAGAAAAATGGTACAGATGAACCGGTTTGCAAGGCAGAAATAGAGACACAGATGTAGAGAACAAACATATGGACACCAAGGGGGGAAAGTGGCGGCAGGGGGGTGGTGGTGGGATGAACTGGGAGATTGGGATTGACATGTATACACTAATATGTATAAAATAGATAACTAATAAGAACCTGCTGTATAAAAAATAAATTTTAAAAATCGAAAAATATAAAAGTACACAAGTGACATTATAAGTAGAGACCCAAACACTAAGAATTCTTCTATTCTAATCAATAAATTCTTTTAATTATACGTTTATATCCTTATCTAGCTTTATATTTAATATTTACATTAATATAATCAATATAGTTATAATTTTATTTTCTGCTTATTCACTTGCTGTGACTTTCACATATTTTCCCATGTTGCTACATTTTTTCCACATTATAAATGTTAACATTTGCTTAATAACCAATCAAGGTATTATTTGATATACCATAATATCATTTCCCTGTGTTAAGTATTTAAATCATTCCCATTTCTTCATATTGTATATAATGCTTCAATTAATTGGTTAAATTTTTGTGTACATATTACATTGAGATCTAGGGTTTTGTTCCCAATCTAATAAAATTATCCAAAACACAGAATTCCATGCATGGGACATGCTATTTGCCCTTTCCTTAGTGTTCTAATTCCCAAGAGATAAACCATTATGTTGGGGTATTTTGGGCACTCAACTGTATCACTGTGGTCAAAGCATTCTTCTGTAGAGAACAGCAACCAAACCTGAAATGGAATTTATAGTTGTATCATATATACTTGATCCCTTGACATTATCTTTCATCAGAAATCACACCAGTGGTCACCAAAGGGTGAAGGCTTGACCAGGTCTGGAGGATCAGCTTACAGAACAGTTTACTCACCCAGCCATAAAAAGGAACGAAACTGGGTCATTTGGAGAGACATGGATGGACGTAGAGACTGTCATAGAGAGTGAAGTAGGTCAGAAAAACTTAAAAACAAATATCGTGTATTAACGCATATGTGTGGAATCTAGAAAAATTGTACAGATGAACCGGTTTGCAAGGCAGAAATAGAGACACAGATGTAGAGAACAAATGTATGGACACCAAGGGGGGACATCAGGGGTGTGGAGGGGGACGGGGGTGGTGGGATGAACTGGGAGATTGGGATTGACATATATACACTAATATGTATAAAATAGATAACCAACAAGAACCTGCTGTATCAAAAACCAAACAAAGACAGTTTACTCACATGGCTATTGGCTGGAAGTCTCAGTTCCTCACCACATGGGTCTCCAGAGTAGGACTGCTTGAGTGGCCTGATGACAAGGCAGTGGGCTTCCCTTAGAGTGAGTGATCCAACACAGAGCAAGGAAATCACACTACCTTTTATGACCTAAACTCGAAAGTTGCCCACGCTTCTGGGCTTTCTTTTTCCTCCAATTCACTAGAAGCGCATCACTGAGTCCAGCCCACACTGGAGAGGAGAATTATTCTCCATCTCTCGAAAGCTGGAGTATAAAATAATTTGAGGACTTATTTTAAAACCACAACAGTAACCACTAAACTAACAGAATAATGGGCAAAGTATAGATTTTATAGTCACATCTTTCAAATTCTGGCTCTTCCAATTATTATCTATTCAACACCGAGCGAGTCGCTTGGTGCAGGGCCCCTGACCTCTCTACTCATTGCTATGCCAGGTATTATTTATTGTCTGCTTGCCTCACCTTATTATTTTGATACTCAAATAAGAAAATGTAAAATGGTGAGGGTTTTTAGGAGCCATAAGTTAAGACTGGATATCAATAATGGCCACCATGCAAACAATGATTCTAACTCAAGACTCTTTAGGTGACAGATACCTCTCACTGGAATCACACTCAACAGAAATTAGAGAAAAAATTGACTGTGCTGGTTCACATAAGCAGAGGTACCTCAGGAATAGCTGGATCCAGGGTCTTATGTTGGTACAACTCTTCTTCTTTCTGTCCCTCTTTGACCTCAGTTTTTCGCTATTTCCCTTTTTGTATTGGTTCCTTGATTTCAGTGCAATAACTTGCCTTTCTCCACACGGCTCCGAAGAGGATTAAAAGCTGCTCGATCTTATATCATCCACAAAGCTTATTATCCTAAAGGTAGAGAAGACCCTTTCTCTCCCAGCATGCGTATCATATCTCAGGGAACATTCTAATTAACGCATGTTCATCACTGCCATATTCAAAACCCTCCAATGCCTTCCCTTCACAATTCCAGTCAATCGATGTCTTCTCCATAGACCATAAGCTCCTCGACAATCTGGCCCCCACCTACCTCTCTGTCCTCATTCCCCATCACCCGGACCTCACTCATGCTATTTTAGTCACACTGCCCTCCCTGCTACAGCCTCACAGCATTTGCACCTGCAGTTCTTCCTACCCCAAAACACTTTTCTCTAAGATATCGATGTGGCTTATTCCCTCACTTCATTCAGACCAAATGTCACTTGATCATAAAGGTCTTCCATGAACCCCCTTTCTAAAATTGCTACCCACCATCCCTGCCTTCAATCACGCTTCAAGCCTCTCACATGCTTTTTAAGTTTTTAAGTAAAACCATTATCTGACACTTAATTGTATTCCTGTTTACAGGTTTGTTTTATGTCTTCTTCAACTAGAGTGTAAATTCTAAGCACAGAGACCCTATTTTACTTACTGTGGTATACACAACAAAACGTAGCACTTAACACATAGTAGGTGCTCAGTAAATGCTGCTGCATAAATGAATGAAAATGCTAATCCACAAACCAAACATTATGACTGGAGAATAGAGCATTCTGAGACAAAATGAATGACATGTCCCTCCAAGGGGATCAAGATTGATAGTAAAACCAGGACAACATGGGATCGGCAGTGGTCTTCCAAAAGAAAAGCACAGTAGAACTTATTAGAAGCAAAGGGAAGGAATGCAGGGCAGGCAGAAACCATAGCTATCACCAGATTGGATTTATCCCAATCCCACATGAAACCCTGCAAATAAACGTGAAAGGGCAAGTCAGAGAAAGCTAGAGTCGATTTTAAAGCTGTTATATATGCACTGTCCCAGGCACACAGCCAGAACCACTGTGAAGCTCATGCCAATTTCATCGACAAACACAAAGAACCAAGAAATACCCCAGTACACAATTTATCACAATGCCAAATGAAAATTCCAACAAGCCCAAGCACTCTGAATTAATGATCATAAACGAGGGGCACGGCATCAGAAAAGTGAAAGGCATTTTGTGCAAAAGCAGGCGTCAAGAGAGAGGCATTAAATCCAACCACAGTACCATGAAAAGGCAAAGTAGAGGTGGAAAGGATAATTTCTCAAAAAGTAAGCTTCTGACTCAGAGAATGGACCGATAGTACTATCCGCTATTTATAGGAAAGTTCCCAACAATGAACTTCCTCGTCATCGTGATCTAATATTGGTTCCGAGCTGTGACTCTCATTCATCACGTTCTATAACTGCACCACAGTATCAACAATATCAGGGATTTCTTCAGCTGTATTTCACGGTGCCACTAGGAAGAAAGGGGCGGATTTTGTATTCAAGCGCAAACCAGAGTGTTCCAAATCTATCTTGGCTCGTGAATACTATAAATGACCTGGTTTGGGGCACACAGACCAGCAGACCTGTAAAATGTAAGGCTGGTTTGCTCCAAGTCTCTCTTGCTCTAGAAAATGTACTTTTCTTTACCATCAGATGTAAATGAGGCTGCTCCACATAAAAGCAAATTGCTTCCGCTCACCGTCCAGGCTGTTCCTTCACGCTCCAAGACAACTCAACTCTCATCTCCCTCCTTCTTTGATCTCTACAAATTGTAGCTACCTTTTTTTGAGTGCCTGATACTTCCTGCTAAACTTCATACAAAGTCTCCAACCATCATGACAGCCCCTCAAGACAGACATTATCAACTCCATTTTAGAGGAAGGTCATGGTTCAGTGCTGTTGAGTTGCTTGAAAGACCTCCCCAAACTAGCACGTGGCAGAATCAATAATTCAACTTTGATCTGTCTGATTCAAAAGCCCATTCTCTCTCAATTTTTATCGTACACCCTCCACTGCCAGTTAAAAAGTTCTGCCATTACTTCCTTCAACTCTTTCCTGGGTTGACCATTCCAACTGCACTATTCTGATTCCAACCTTCATGGCCTTATGTTTAGATCACTACAATCACATCCTGCTTCACCCGCATAACACCCATCTCTTCCAACTCCAAAACCTCCTGAAACAATATTATCCTCCTGTCAGGAAACTTCAGTATTTCCCCAATGTTTTCAGATCAAGTGTAGACATTTCTGCTAGTCTGCTATTTTAACAGGAACTTCTGCCCTCTTATACTACTAGGCAGCAAAGGTCTCTGTGATCTGACCCTGCCCACTTCAGCCAGAGGGCACTTCTAGCTCTCTCTGCCATATTGGTGTACTGTCCTAAATCCTCTAGACGGGGCCAGAGAGACAGAGACAGAGACAGGGAGGGAGAGAGAAACTGACATAGAGAGGCAGAGGGACACAGAGACATAGACAGACATAAAGTGGGACTTTGAGATAGAGGGACATAGAAACATGGACACAAAAAGAGACACGGAGAGACTGGGACTTGAAACAAGCTGGATTCCAGAGTCTGTGAACTTCTAAGACAGCAATCTCCCCTTATCCATGGGGGAAACATTCCAAGACACCCAGTGGATGCCTGGAGCCACAGAGAGTACTGAACCCTATTTATTGATAGATTATGTTTTTTTCTATACATACATACCTATGATAAAGTTTAACTTATAAATTAGGCACAGTAAGAGATTAACAATAATAATAATAAAAGAGAACAATTATAACAATATACTGTAATAAAAGTTGTGTGAATGTGGTCTCTCCCTCAAAAAATAGAGAAGCAGAGACACAGAGACTTAGAGATAGCATAGCCATAGATATGGACAGAAAGACACAGAGAGACTAAGAATTAAAGATAACGTAGAAATAGATATGGACAGAGAGAGACACAGAGCAACAGTGAGATAGACAGGGAGGATAGAGACAGAGAAACAGATAGACATAGATACAGAAACCCAGAGACATATACAGAGACAGACACACAGGTATGTGTGAGACATAAAAAGATACAGCTTTAGATCAAGAGCCACTCACTTTCCTCCTCAGTGCTGTGGATTACCGAGCTCTCACTATCTTCCAGGAGTCTTAACATTTTCTTAATGTTGTCTTCAGCACCATTTTAGCATATATGTACTATGATTTTCCCCATTTTACAAGTGGGACATTAGACGATCTTACAGGTTGACTTGCCCAACTCATAAACAACAGAATCATATTTTAACCCAGGGGCGCACAACTCTTAAGGCCAAGATGGTGAATACCAGCAGCTCTGAACTGGTGATGATTTTTCTCCCCCAGAACCACGTTGCCATGTTTGGAGATGTTTCTGATTATCACATGGTAGAGATTAGGGAAGGATGCTACAGGAATCCAGTGAGCAGAGGCCAAGGATGTCGCTAAACATCCTACAACGCACAGGACAGGCCCCACATCAAAGACCTTCCTGGAACAAAATGTCCAAAGTGCAGAAGTTGAGAAACATTGGTACAAACACATAAGCTGATTCTAACAATTTTCCCCATCTAACTTGTACCAGTGCTTCTCTCCTAAACATCTAAATCACCTGATGTATTTATTCATTAATTCAATAAACACCTAATCAGTAGGCATTGAGGGGAAAAAAGAATGATTAGAGCATGGTTGCTTACAGTCTAACACAAAGACACATAAGCAGTGTATGCACATAGAGACTCGAGTCAGTGGGTCAAGGGCCATGATAAAGATGTGTGCAAAAGACCATGGGAGCACAAAAAGAGGCATTTAACTCAGGAAATACAGGGCCAAAATTCTTAATTCGAAATCCTGAAAAGTTTCGAAAACTGAAATGACTTTTGCAGAGCAAAGCAGTCAACAAAATGCAAAGAACCACATACGAAATGGGAGAAAATATTTGCAAACTATGTATCTGACTAGAGGTTAATACCCAAAATATATAAGGAACTCGTACAACCCAATAGCAAAAGAAAAAAAACATGATTTTTTTTTTAATGGGCCAAGAACCTGAATAGATGTTTCTAAAGAAGACACACAAATAGCCAACAGGTATATGAAAAGGTGCTCAATGTCACGACTCATCACAGAAATGCAAACAGAAACCACAATGAGATATCACCTCACCGGTGTGAAAATGGCTGTTATCAAAATGACAAGAGGTAAGCATCAGGGAGGGTATTAAGAGAACCCCTTGTGCACTGTTGGCGGGAATACAAACTGGTGCAGCCACTATGAAAAACTGTATGCAGGTTGCTCAAAAAATTTAAAATAGAACTACCATATGATCCAGCAATTCCACCTCTGGGTATTTGTCCAAAGGAAATAAAATCAGCTTCTCGGAGAGAGATCTGCACTCCCTCGTTCATTGCAGCGTGAATAACCAAGATATGGAAACAGCGTAAGTGTCTGTTGACAGATGAATTATTAAAATGTGCTGTGATATATAGATAGATATATAGAGATAATTATCATACTTTTATGTGATAAAAATATATGACAGATTATCATTCATCCATAAAAAGAGTTCCATCATTACCACATGGATAAATCTGGTAGATACTACGCTAAGTGAAATAAGCCAGACACAGAAAGTTAAATAGTGCATGATGATTTCCTATGTGGAATCTAAAAAGTCCAAACTGATAGAACAAGAACATAGCAGCAGTTGCCATGAGGTGGAGGTTGGGGAAAATGGGGAGATGATGGTCAAAGGGTACAGACTTTCAGTTACAAGTAAGTTCTGGGGATCTAATGTACAGCATGGTGACTGGTTAATAATACCATCTTGTACACTGAACATCTGCTCTTAGGAATTTCAAGGGCTCTCACCACAGACACACACAAAATCAGTAACTCTGAGGTAAGGGATGTGTTAACTAACTTGAATGTTGTAATCACACAGTGTATACATTGTGGTAATACACAACGTATATCAAATTGTTACACTGTATACCTTAAGTATAGTACAATTTATTTGTCAATTATACCTCAGTAAAACTAGAGAAAAACTGAAACTAGAATTCTTTAAAACTCAAAGATTTTTTTTACCTTAAGTTTAACACCAAAATCATCTGTCAAAACCCAACCTGAACTGAAGTGAGTCGTCAGTTCCATACCAGTGACCCTGCCAGTCCTAAGCACCTTTGCTGTCTCTGCTATTTTGTAACTTTTGATTTAACTACATTATGAACATATCAGAAAGAACCAAATATATGCCAGTGGATTACAGTGATGAGAACAGGAAATACCATGACCAATAGCACACAGCTAGAGTCATTGCAAAAGACATGGATGGACCTAGACATTATCATACTAAGTGAAGTAAGTCAGACAGAGAAAGACAAGCATCATATCACTTATATGTGGAATCTAAAAAAGTGCAGGCTTCCCTGGTGGCGCAGTGGTTGAGGGTCCGCCTGCCGATGCAGGGGACACAGGTTCGTGCCCCGGTCCGGGAAGATCGCACATGCTGCCGATTGGCTGGGCCCGTGAGCCATGGCCGCTGAGCCTGCGCATCCGGAGCCTGTGCTCCGCAACGGGAGAGGTCACAACAGTGAGAGGCCCGTGTACCGCAAATAAATAAATAAATAAATAAATAAATACAAATAAATAAATAAGTGATACAAATGAACTTATCTACAAGACAGAAATAGACTCACAGACATAGTAAACAAATTTATAATTACCAAAGGGGAAAGGGGTGGGGAGGGTTAAATTAGAAGTCTGGCATTAACAGATACACACTCGTGTATATAAAATAGATAAACAACAAGGACCTACTGTATAGCATAGGGAACTCTACTCAATATCTTGTAATAACCTGTAATGGAAAAGAATCTGAAAAAGAATATATATAACTCAATCACTCTGCTGTACACTTGAAACTAACACAACATTGTAAATCAACTATACCTCAATAAACAGAAGAAAAAAGTTTAATCAAGGTCTATCTGTAAGACATCTACAGATAAATATGGTGAAGAATCTATATGACTAAAAGAAAAAAGATGAGCTATGTGAGTTTTACAATGATAATGACAGCCAAGCACTAATGACAAATGGGAAAACATCACAAAGCTTAAAAACATGAAGATCTGGACAATGTGTTGAATGGCTTTTTGTTTATCCAAGAGTGGACCTATGCTACTGACTAGTCTTTTGGTTTTGAAGCATGCTAGAATGTACTTTGAAGAAGTGAACACCAACAAAGTGTGACTATTCCAAGTATCAGCTGCAGAAGAATGACGCGTGCCATAGCATAAAATATCGTAATCACAGAGATACACGTTCTGCTGACTGTGAGAACTACATTGACAAATTTGCAAAGATAATATCTGATGAAAACCTTAGTCCCGAACAGATGTGCAAAACTCGTAAGACAGCTCTGAACTGGCACGGTGTTCTGAGAAAAAGATTAACCACGGAGAGCATGAAGAGAGCTTAAGAATGCCAACAAACACGTCGACTCTGCTTTCATGTGCCTATGCCTCAGACGGTTTTAAGAAAAAAAAAATGGCAGTAAATGAAAAAAAGCCAACATCCATGATGCTACAGCATCGGTGTCATCTGAAACCATTATGCTAAGTAAAGAAGCCAATCATAAACCGCCACATATCATACGACTGCATTTATAGAACATATCCAGAATAGGGAAATGTAGAGAGATAGAAAGTAGAATTGTGGTTGCCAGGGACTGGGGGAGAGGGAATCAGGAGTGGCTTCTTCTAATGGGTACGTGGGTTCATTCCTGGATAATGAAAATATTCTGAAATTAGATACCACCGACGGTCACACTACTCTGTGAATATACAAAACACCATTGAACAATTTCAACTGGTTTTGCATGGTAAATGGATTCTCTCTCAATAAAGCTGTTAAAAGATAAAAACATTAGGTAATCAGAAAAATCTTTTTCTGACAGATTAAACCATACTTGTACCAAAGGCCTAAGTTAGACTAGAAGCGAATTTTATGTCTGCGGGTCTCTGGCAGAGGGACCCTGTGAAAAATAAGGTCTTTGTCTCTTACTTCCCCACAATGTGGCATCTATAATATAGCCCCACGACCAAGGAATTTTATGGTCTGTAAAGAATAAATACAAATACTCTTTTAAAAATTCTATGCTTGCTACATTGAACAGGGAACTAAGGAATTCAAGATTTCCTTAAATAG
Source organism: Phocoena phocoena (assembly GCF_963924675.1). Taxonomy (NCBI): domain Eukaryota; kingdom Metazoa; phylum Chordata; class Mammalia; order Artiodactyla; family Phocoenidae; genus Phocoena; species Phocoena phocoena. The sequence goes on from NC_089228.1 coordinate 10,910,621, forward strand.
TTCAGTCTTGAAGATGCAATTTACACAGTCGTTAATGTCAGAACAATGTTGATCAATCAAAACATTAACAAAGGCTTGACACAGATTGTGAAAATGAAGTTTTGAAAATGAGGTTGCACGGGAAGATTTGGAGGACTCAATGCACATAATGAAAAGAAGATAAACAACCTTGCTTACCAAAAAAATAAGAAAATGAAAAGGAGCTGTCATTGAATAAGTGCTGAACTTTAACCATAATACACCAGATACGCTTTCCTTGGGTGACAAGGAAATGGTGGTGTTAAATACAAGTAACTGTAAGGACATTTAAAATGATGACGACGATGCTACTGTGGATCCAGGTGAAAAAATCCATAGAGGTGAGTATGATGAACAAGTAGCATTATGTAATAGTCGGCTTTGAACAATGTGTACTTGTCAGCAAGAGATTAAGGAACTTCACTCAATGAACAAGCTACCACCCGATGAAAGCTTATAATGAAAACGATGATATTGGAAAAAAGACTGTTTTAAGGCCATCAATTACAGTGACGATTTATCACTTAAGAATTCTGTTTGTGCTCATCAGAGGTCCAGCAAAGGCAAAACGTATCTTCCTCAAACAAGCAGATTGAAGAACATTTACCCAACATATAAGTACAGGTATTTTGCTTAGTTTGAACTCAAACGCATTTGAAGTTTAACTGAAAAGTTCTGTTTCAAATATAGTCCATATTTATCAATGGTCTATTTCTTCCATTCTTTTACCCCTTCCTATTTGGCAAGCTCTACTCTACATTTCCATCCCATTAATAGTTCCCTTCCCTTCTCTAACATAAATAGGTTTCAAAAGCATGGTAGAACCCTAGAAAGAGAAAATATTTGATGTATCTCCAACTTCATTTTTAAGTCAGTGAAGGTTGACTATTGTTATAAAAATACAATTCATCTCCACCATATCCTGGTAACCAGCAGTAAAAGTGGTGAGAATTCACTTTATACTCTCTTGATCTCCCTTAAGTGGCTATATTCCAACCTCTACTCTTCCATGATTTAATGTGAAACTTGAGAAGGTTGCCTGCATTTGATGTATCTAAATTCCCCCTGTGTAATGGCTGTATCAATACCTAGTGTACCTTGTGGGAAGGTCAGGAGAATTAAATGACACCGTGACTATAAAAGTGTGTTAATAAAGATAAAACTCTACATAAAATAAAACCTAAGTTCTACTTATCCCAAGACATATTCCTCAGAACGGTAGTCACAGAAGATAATTTGAGGGAAAAAATGGTTTCTGAAAATATGCTTGGAAAATGGTGTCTGACCTACCTTTCTTTTGGAGATTCCAATTGCATATAAAAGTATAAAAAGCTTTGGGGGGTTCTAAGTATAAGAAAAAAGCCTTGTGATTAGAGCTTGGCATGAGGCTCAGACAGACTTCAGTGTGACTCTTAGCTCCCCCACTTACTGGCTATGAATTTTGAGGAGATTGCTGAACCTCTCTGAGCTTCTAGTTACTCACCTACAAAAATGAGAATGACGTAATCCCTCCCTCATAAAATTGTTGAGGAAATTCAATGAAGTGATGTGTATAAAGAACTTAGCAGAATGTCTGCCATCTGGCAAGTCCCTGATACATGGTAGCAATGATTCATTTTGCCTTATTATTATCAAGTTTTGCCTAACTCAGCTTTTTCCATAGGTTTTGGCCATGGAACTTCGTTTTTCCTTGTTACACAGGAACATAGTTCCTTCGGCATAGCTTTGGGAAGCCCTTATCTTAGGAAACTAAACTAACACATTCTCCATTTCTCCTTTCTTCACTTTATAAATTTTTACCATCATTAGTCTTAAACCAACAAGGAGAGCTCTCCAGAGGGGAATTGCTCCTTTGCCTCACGATATGAGAGGATTCTTCCTGAAAACAATAAACAATCCCAAGACAGTATGTAATTAAGTGCAGGTGAGTGTTTCTGAGAACAAGAGTACAAGGGTTCAGAGGTGGGAATGATCCCAGGAGGATGCATATCCCAGCTGTCCTGGGGCATGGGAGACTTGGGTGAGTTCTGAGGTGCGCTCGGACTTGGGAACTTGAGAAAGATGTGTAAGAATAAGAAAACACTTTTTAGGACTGCATGTAAGCCCTTTCAACAGATTTTTGCCCCATAACAGAAGAAAACTTAAAGCTTAAAATGTTTCCCATACATAAGCTACCTGACTGCACTGATTGTCCCTAATACCTATTTCTCTTCTCTTAAATCAGCAGGAGTGCTTTCCCTTGTAATCTCTGTCTGTGTGGGTTCCCAAGAAGAAAACCACTGGGGACACACCACCCAATGTACCTATTCCTGAAAGAGGCTTCTCTCCTAAGCCTGTGTGCTTTGCCGTCTTCATCAAGAGGGAGGTGGTGGGAGCAAAGTCTTATCATTTAGAATCCCATGAGTTGAGTCCACGTTCAACCATTTCTTTTTCCAAAATTCTAGGACAAGAAAAGTCAAATCATTTCAATTCACATGCCAATTCATGATCAAGTTTTAGTGGCTGCTTAAAGCATTGTGTTGAGAAGGATAGCAAGGCCACACCTGAGCCCAACAAGGAAGGATTCTGTGATCAATTTAGTGCAGTCGGCTGAGAACGCAGGAGGGAGGGGTAGCAGTCAAGAGCATCCCATGACTGTCATCCACACAGGAACAAGAGCCCGTTTTCCTATCCCCTGAACTGGACCACAGACGCCCAGAGCCAAGGACCCTGGTAATGTGAAGGCACAGAGCATCTTCCTCCTCTCCCATGACACCCATACACATCCTCCTTCGTGTTCAGTCATGTTCACCCGCCTTGAAGAAGCTGAAGCAGAGGCGGGTGGAAGAGTGTCCAGAACAGCCTGCTCAGGTGGCCTATCCCAGTAACTGCCTGCAGACAAGACTCACATCCGAGCTGGAATATAAGCAGAACTTGACAAACTCAGATTCATCTCTGAGACCTGACCGCATACCTTGCAGTAGAAGTAGACCAAGGTTCAAGGGCTTAAACTAGCACTGAACTTTTCAGATTTCTAGTACTCTTTACGGTATTTATCTAAATATCAGCTTCTCTGAGAGGCTATGAGATCCCCAGGAAAAATGCACCAAGTTTTCCTCCTGGCAACCTCTAAATCCCCACTGCTCTTCTATTGCAAAAATAGGTGGTGTTGTATGTTTTTATCGCATCTCTTCATGAACGGTCCTCTCCAGGGCAGGGACTGTTTTATTTCTCTGATTCCTCCTGAGTTTAACCTTGAGACTGGCACACGATAGAGCTCAATATATGTATATAAAGGGATTGAATGAAACAAAAAATCAACTCATTATATACAAAAGCAGGAACGGGAAACTCCTTCTAGTGGAAAAGTTTCCTATACTCGATTTTTAAGTAGAGGAATCTTTTGGTTCTTGAATTTATGAGAATCTACCACTTTATTCTGATTGAGAGGTAGCAAGACGGATGAAAGATATCAGGGAAAATAAGAAGCTACCCTGAAAAGGGATACAGAGCTACAGAAAAGAAGCATGGTAATTGTTGCCCTGAGTCACACTGCTAAGGCATGACGTAGTTCTCATGATGCTGAGAATTATAAAAATCTAATAACAAAGACATAGAGTAAGAAGTGGTACATGTATCCAGAAAATGTATGTTCTGGCTTAGGAACTGTTAAGTTAACCCATAAACCTGCTGTCGTTTTAGTCTATAATCATAAATCCTTAGAGATATTTTTGGCATCGTAATTTGTTTTAAAATTTAGAAGACACAAAAGGCTTCTATAAAAATGATATGCCACTTATAAAAGACCATGCAGATGGCTTGGGATGGAGTACGGAACAACCAAATGGAAGAGCAACTTATTTGAAATGGAAATTCATTTACTGGGTATTGTCTCTAATATAGGAAACATCCATGTCTTGCAAAGTTATGAAAATTTGGACATCTGTAAACATCCATCTCATGCTTATTGTTTTCGGCTTTCTGTGAAATCTGTTTTTGATAAGTTAGTTTTCTGCTCTGTATAGTTATGACATACAATCAATTCAGTAACACAGCACAAAATTTTAAAATAAAGTTAATGTGCTTTGATATTCACAGCATCAACCTGATTCGTTTTCTCATCCTGAACACTCGCCTCTCAGATGAGATTTATTTTTCCTATGCCAAGTATGGATTTTAAAATCAAAGTAATTGAAGCCATTCCATAGAGAAAAATACTTCAGGGTCCCTTATAACATTTTCTGTAAATGCATTCTGAAATATGAAGCCCAAGCTAGGTATAATCTTGAATGTAAATGCCTCCATGAACTCATACAGATTTCTGCAGGATAAGAATGGCCATTGGCCAGTCTCCTTTTACAAAGAAAGTAGCTCAAGAAAAATGGCCCTGGACTTCCCTGGTGGCGCAGTGGTTAGAAATCCGCCTGCCAATGCAGGAGACACAAGTTCGAGCCCTGGTCCAGGAAGATCTCACATGCCGTGAAACAACTAAGCCCGTAAGCCACAACTACTGAGCCCGTGTGCCACAACTACTGAAGCCTGTACACATAGAGCCCCTGCTCTGCAACAAGAGAAGCCACCACAATGAGAAGCCCACACCTGCAACAAAGAGTGCCCCCGCTCACCGAAACTAGAGTAAGCCTGGGTGCAGCAACAAAGACCCAACGCAGCCAAAAATTAAAAATAAAGAAAAATGGCCCAAAGAAGTTAAGAAATGGTCAAGGTCCACAGTTAGCCAGAGCCAGAAAAGACTCCAAACCTCCATCTTAGCCCAGACCCTCTTCTCTACAGTGTACTGACTACACTCTACAAATAAGAAACCCCCCAAAATTTCTAGGCAACCATAAAAGAAGGTTTCTATGAGTTATTTATTGTTCTTGCAAATGATAACCAACTGCAACACAATATAAACTCTATGACACAAACGTGCATCTGCTTCGCTCACTGATATCTCTAGCACCAGAATAGCGCCTGGCATACAGCAGGTACTCAATAAACTGAGGATGTTTTGGTATTAAGCATTCACTATGTGTTAGACACTGGGATAACACTTCACATCTATTTCCTCATTTAATCGTGAAAATACACTTATGGGCTAAATTGTGTCCCCCAAATTCATATGTTGATGTTCTAACAGCCAATGTTACTGTATGTGGAGATGGGGCCTTTAAGGAGATAATTAAAGTTAAATGAAGTTATAATGGTGGGGGCCTAATCTAATAGGACTGGGGTCCTTACAGGGAGAGGAAGAGACAACAGGAAAACACACAGAAAGGAAAGCATCCTGTGAGGACACAGCAAGAAGGCCTCTGTCTACAACCTAAGGAAAGAGGCCTCAGGAGAAACCAACCCTGCCAGTACATTGGTCTTGGGTTTTATAGCCTCTAGAACTGTTAGAAAATAAATTCTGTTGTTTAAGCCACCTAGTCTGTGGTATTCTCTTATAGCAGCTCTAATACATATCCTATCAGATCAGTATGATTCATTCCAATTTTTAGATAAAGAATCTGAGAGATTAAGTAATTTCACTAATGTTACCATTACTCGTCTCTGGTTTTCTAGAAGGCTGGTGGTTAGACAATGGGTGTCAAAAGCAAAGAGAAGTAGATAAATTTTTAAAGAGTTTACTGAGCACTGGAATCTATTTAAGTCTCACTGAAAAAGTACATAAAGGAGGGGAGGAGACTGTTCTTGGTAAGAATAAAGTAGCTTTTGATTTCCCAATTTTCTTATTCTCCCCAAATTTTAGGTCCCACATTATCATGACCTCTTCTCCTTTCCAAGATGGCACTGTTAGGTTTGGGGATAACACGTTCTGCATGGCATCCTGACTGGTAATGGGATTAACTTTGACATTCCAGAAGGATCCTACACACTTAGCACTACTCACAAGAGCAGACTGTTTTCTGGATCAGTAACCAAGGAAGAACATTATTCTCCACCTGAATCTACCAGCTACCAAACCCAAACCAAACTGTTTAGAGTCAAATACGATACTCTGTTCCTTGAAGTTTCCCAGTACAAAACACTGGAAACGCTTCGAGTTATTAACACTGGAAACCCTTACGTATTCATGTAAGTCAATTTAACTAGAAGCATAGCATCCACTGCATGATTTCTGAACAATGGCTTACTAATAAAAACTCTAGTTTTAGGCATTAAGCAAAATGGAAACTCTCCATACTATCTTCATCCTGAGTGCAGGACTCTCCTTGCTGTATGAGGTGGAAGATTAATTCAGATGAATCTGAAGATTCAGATCAATGTCCCATGTTTGGGAGGGAGATGCAAAATGTGGACAAATCCAGAGACAAACCCAGAGACAAAACAACAGCCATTCTCCATGAGCACAATTCACTTTTGTCAATAAGTAATGCTTTTTTTTTTTTTTACTAGAGTATAACTGCTTTACAATGTTGTGTTAGTTTCCACTGTACAGTGAAGTGAATCAGCTATATGTATACATATATCTTCTCCCTCTTGGACCTCCCTCCCCCTAATCCCACCCATCTAGGTCATCACAGAGCACCAAGCTGAGCAGCAGGTTCTCACTAGCTTTCTACTTTACACATGGTAGTGTATTTATGCCAAACTTAATCTCCCAATTCATCCCACCCTCCCCTTCCTCCCATGTCCACACATCCATTCTCTAAGTCGGCATTTCTATCCCTTCCCTGCAAATAGGTTCATCTGTACCATTTTTCTAGATTCCACATATATGCATTTGACATAAATCACAGCAAGATCTTTTATGACCCACCTCCTAGAGTAATGAAAATAAAAACAAAAATAAGCAAATGGGACGTAATTACACTTAAAAGCTTTTGCAGAGCAAAGGAAACCATAAACAAGATGAAAAGACAACCCACAGAATGGGAAAAAGTTTTTGCAAACAAGGCAACAAAGGATTAATCTCCAAAATATACAAACATCTCATGGAGCTCAGTATGAAAAAAAAACAACACGATCAAAAAACTGCCCGAAGATCTAAACAGACATTTCACCAAAGAAGACATACAGATGGCCAAGAGGCACATGAAAAGATGCTCAACATCACTAATTGTCAGAGAAACGCAAATCAAAACTACAATCAGGTATCACCGCACACTGGTCAGAATGGCCATCATCAAAAAATGTACAAACAATAAATGCTGGAGAGGATGTGCAGAAAAGGAAACCCTCTTGCACTGTTGGTGGGAATGTAAATTGAGACAGCCACTATGGAAAACAGTATGGAGGTTCTTAAAAAACTAAAAATAGAACTACCATATGACCCAGCAACCCCACTACTGGGCATATACCCTGAGAAAACCATAATTCAAAAAGACACATGTACCCCAATGTTCACCGCAGCTTTATTTACAATAGCCAGGACATGAAAGCAACCTAAATGTCCATCAACGGATGAATGGACACAGAAGATGTGGTACATATATACAATAGTATATTACTCAGCCACAAAATGGACTGAAATTCAGTCATTTGTAGAGATGTGGATGGACCTAGAGTCTGCCATACAGAGAGAAGTAAATCAGAAAGAGAGAAGTTGATGCTTTATTAAGTGATGATCCAGGATGCAACCAAAAATGTATACTACAAAGTGACTGTAATCTTTCTTGGAAAAAGAAAAAGATGATTTCTCAGGAAATATTTTGAAGCTTCCCAAAGGTAGGAAGCCAGCATTCTGCACCCATAAATTGGTCCCATTATAACTCTGCTACAAAGCAACCCACAAAAAAATCATACACCCCAAATTATACTCTGACGAGCTTGGAAAAGGGGAAACCTGAAGGAGGCAAAAAAATAGAGAAGCCACCCAACAGGGCAGACAGCAAAAGCAAGAAGAATGACAATCCTGCAGCCTGTGAAACAAAAACCACATTCACAGAAAGACAAGATGAAAAGGCACAGGGCTATGTACCACATGAAGGAACAATATAAAACCTCAGAAAAACAACTACAGGAAGCGGAGATAGGCAACCTTCCAGAAAAAGAATTCAGAATAACGACAGTGAAGATGATCCAGGACCTCGGAAAAAGAATGGAGGCAAAGATCAAGAAGATGCAAGAAATGTTAAACAAAGACCTACAAGAATTAAAGAACAAACACCTAGAACAATTAAAGAACAAACAGAGTTGAAAAATACAGTAACTGAAATGAAAAATACACTAGAAAGAATCAATAGCAGAATAATGGAGGCAGAAGAACAGATAAGTGACCTGGAAGAAAGAATGGTGGGATTCACTGCTGCAGAACAGAATAAAGAAAAAAGAATGAAAACAAATGAAGACAGCCTAAGAGACCTCAGGGACAACATTAAATGCAACAACATTCACATTATAGGGGTCCCAGAAGGAGAAGAGACAGAGAAAGGACACAAGAAAATATTTGAAGAGATTATACATGAAAACTTCCCTAACAGTGGAAAGGAAATGGCCACCCAAGTCCAGGAAGCACAGCGAGTCCCATACAGGATAAACACAAGGAAAAACAGGCCAAGACACATAGTAATAAATGGGCAAAAATTAAAGACAAAGAAAATTATTGAAAGCAGCTAGGGAAAAACGACAAATAACATACAAGGGAACTCCCATAAGGTTAACAGCTGATTTCTCAACAGAAACTCTACAAGCCAGAAGGGAGTGGTACAATACACTTAAAGTGATGAAAGGGAAGAATGTACAACCAAGATTACTCTACCTGGCAAGGATCTCATTCAGATTCGACAGAGAAATCAAAAGCTTTACAGAAAAGCAAAAGCTGAGAGAATTCAGCACCACCAAACCAGCTCTACAACAAATGCTGAAGGAACTTCTCTAAGTGGGAAACACAGGAGAAAAAAAGGACCTACAAAAACAAACCCAAAGCAATTAAGAAAATGGTCCTAGGAACACACATATTGATAATTACCTTAAACATGAATGGATTAAATGCTCCAACCAAAACACACAGGCTCGCTGAATGGATACAAAAACAAGATCCATATATATGCTGTCTACAAGAGACCCACTTCAGACATAGAGACACATACAGACTGAAAGTGAAGGGATGGAAAAAGATATTCCATGCAAATGGAAAACAAAGCTGGAGTAGCAATACTCATATCAGATAAAATAGACTTTCAAATAAAGAATGTTACAAGGGACAAGGAAGGACACTACATAACTATCAAGGGATCAATCCAAGAAGAAGATATAACAACTGTAAATATATATGCACCCAATATAGGAGCACCTTGATACATAAGGCAACTGCTAACAGCTATAAAAGAGGAAATCAACAGTAACACAGAACTAGTGGGGGACTTTAACACCTCACTTACACCAATGGACAGATCATCCAAAATGAAAATAAATAAGGAAACACAGCCTTTAAATGACACAATAGACCAGATAGATTTAATTGATATTTATAGGACATTCCATCCAAAAACAGCAGATTACACTTTCTTTTCAAGTGCGCACAGAACATTCTCCAGGATAGATCACATATTGGGTCACAAATAAAGCCTCAATAAATTTAATAAAACTGAAATCATATCAAGAATCTTTTCTGACCACAACACTATGAGATTAGAAATCAATTACAGGGAAAAAAATGTAAAAAACACAAACACATGGAAGCTAAACAATACATTACTAAATAACCAAGAGATCACTGAAGAAATCAAAGAGGAAATCAAAAAATACCTAGAAACAAATGACAATGAAAACACGACGATCCAAAACCTATGGGATACAGCAAAAGCAGTTCTAAGAGGGAAGTTTATAGCTATATAAGCCTACCTCAAAAACAAGAACATCTCAAATAAACGATCTAACCTTACACCTAAAGCAACTAGAGAAAGAAGAACAAACAAAACCCAAAGTTAGCAGAAGGAAAGAAATCATAAAGATCAGAGCAGAAATAAATGAAATAGAAACAAAGAAAACAATAGCAAAGATCAATAAAACTAAAAGATGGTTCTTTGAGAAGATAAACAAAATTGATAAACCATTAGCCAGACTCATCAAGAAAAAGAGGAAGAGGACTCAATAAAACTAGAAATGAAAAAGGAGAAGTTACAACAGACACCACAGAAATATAAAGCATCCTAAGAGACTACTACAAGCAACTCTATGCCAATAAAACGGACAACCTGGAAGAAATGGACAAATTCTTAGAAAGAATCCTTCCAAGTCTGAACCAGGAAGAAACAGAAAATATGAACATACCAATCACAAGTAAGGAAATTGAAACTGTGATTTAGAAATAAAAAGAATACAAATTGGAAAAGAAGAAGTAAAACTGTCACTGTTTGCAGATGACACAATACTATACATAGAGAATCCTAAAGTTGCCACCAGAAAACTAATACAGCTAATCAATGAATTTGGTAGAGTTGCAGGAAACAAAATTAATGCACAGAAATCTCTTGCATTCCTATACACTACTGATGAAAAATCTGAAAGAGAAATTAAGGAAACACTCCCATTTACCATTACAAAAAAAGAATAAAATATCTAGGAATAAACCTACCTAGGGAGACAAAAGACCTGTATGAAGAAAACTATAAGACATTGATGAAAGAAATTAAAGATGATACCAACAGATGCAGAGATATACCACGTACTTGGATTGGAAGAATCAATATTGTGAAAATGACTATACTACCCAAAGCAATCTACAGATTCAATGCAATCCCTATCAAATTACCAATGGCATTTTTTACAGAACTAGAACAAAAAATCTTAAAATTTGTATGGAGACACAAAACACCCCAAATAGCCAAAGCAGTCTTGAGGGAATAAAACCGAGTTAGAGGAATCAGATTCCCTGACTGCAGACTATACTACAAGCTACAGTAATCAAGACAATATGGTACTGGCAGAAAAACAGAAGCATAGATCAATGGAACAAGATAGAAAGCCCAGAGATAAACCCACGCACCTATGGTCAAGTAATCTATGACAAAGGAGGCAAGGATATACAATGGAGAAAAGACAGTCTCCTCAATAAGTGGTGCTGGGAAAACTGGACAGCTACATGTAAAAGAATGAAATTAGACACTCCCTAACACCATACACAAAAATAAACTCAAAATGGGTTAAACACCTAAATGTTAAGACTGGAATCTATAAATCTCTTAGAGGAAAACATAGGAAGAACACTCTTTGACATAAATCATAGCAAGATCTTTTTTGATCCACATCCTAGAGTAATGGAAATAAAAACAAACAAATGGGACCTAATGAAACTTAAAAGCTTTTGCACAGCAAAGGAAACCATAAACAAGACGAAAAAACAACCCTCAGAATGGGAGAAAATATTTGCAAATGAACCAACGGACAAAGGATTAATCTCCAAAATATATAAACAGCTCACGCAGCTCAATATTAAAAAAAACAAACAACCCAATCCACAAATGGGCAGAAGACCTAAATAGACATTTTTCCAAAGAAGACATACAGATGGGCAAGAAACACATGAAAAGCTACTCAACGTCACTAATTATTAGCGAAATGCAACTCAAAACTACAATGACGTATCACCTCACACCAGTTATAATGGGCATCATCAGAAAATCTACAAACAACAAATGCTGGAGAGGGTGCGGAGAAAAGGGAACTCTCTTGCACTGTTGGTGGGAATGTCAATTGATACAGCCACTATGGAGAACAGTATGGAGGTTCCTTAAACACTAAAAATAGAACTACCATATGATCCAGCAATCCCACTACTGGGAATAAACCCAGAGAAAACCATAATTCAAAAAGACGCATGCACCCCAATGTTCATCGCAGCAGTATTTACAATAGTCAGGTCATGGAAGCAACCTAAATGCCCATCAACAGATGAATGTATAAAGAAGATGTGGTACATATATACAATGGAATATTACTCAGCCGTAGAGATGTGGATGGACCTAGAGTCTGTCATACAGAGTGAAGTAAGTCAGAAAGAGAAAAACAAATATCGTATATTAACGCATATATGCGGAACCTAGAAAAATGGTGCAGTAGAACCGGTTTGCAGGGCAGAAATTGAGACACATGTAGAGAACAAACATATGGACACCAAAGGGAGAAAGCTGCTGGGGGGTGGGGGTGGCGGTGGGGGGGTGATGAATTGGGCGATTGGGATTGACACGTATACACTGATGTGTATAAAATGGATGACTAATAAGAACCTGCTGTGTAAAAAAAAAATAAAAATAAAAAAAATATAGAGAAGCCAGTCCTGCATTATACATGTTCATGAATTCCAATATTCTGCATAATAGGCTTGTGGTAATTAGGGGAAAGCACAGTTTAGTGGACACCCCCACACGCACATTATTATAGGCTTAAGATTCTTACACATGCCAAGCAGAGGGGGCAGCATAATACCACCTAGCGAAACAACTCACAAACAGCACTCAGAAAGGCTCTCCCAGCCACTCTCTTCCAGAAAAAGTTCTGCCTCCCTGAGACCTAAGCTTATGAGTTGAGAAAACGTTTTGGCTAAGTGCCTGTTTATAGGAAATGCAAGATCACTAACCTGCTAGCTGAAGAATTATACGCCAGCTCCCTCTAATAGCAGTGAGAGTCTCCATTTTCATCTGAAATAAGGAAATAAACGTCTTTCTAGGTGAACATTATCCCAGACCCCGTATCACACAGCAATGGTAATTGGCATCCTACCTTTAGCAATATCGTGCTCAGGGAAAGAAGACATCCATCTTCTTGGAATACTTTTGTAGCCCATTTGAAAGTGGAGCACTGAGCTGAAGAGCCACTCAAGGAGAAATCTGAGAGGGAAAAAGGGCTTACAGCCATGATTATGCTGTCTTTCCAAGCTGCAAACTTGCCAAATGGAATCTTTGAAGGGCAACTGAGACATCAACGACACACAGATTGTCATCTGGACCTCTCAGGAGTCTAAGGCATACTGTTACCATATGACAACATGGTATATTACCACATACCATAAGGTGTATTACCATCAGGCAATATCCCGTACGTAGAGGTATACTGTCTGAATTCATACTGGCTTATTTTCCCCCGATATAATTTAAACTAACCTAACAAAGAACTTCAAATATTGGCTTATATTCAATTTTATTAACAAATGTATTGAAAAAGAAACCACCGAAATCTTACACTGTTCTGTCTGATGCTCCCCACTTTACACTAATAGCTATTCCACCAGAAACCACAGCAGTGTCTGTTAATGGCAGGTGGTAGAGTGGATTGATTAACAATATGGGCTCACGAGTAAGAATGCCTAGGTTCAAATCTGCCCAACACGACTTTCTGAAATAACAGAAATGTTCTATGTCTATGTTGTGCAACATGGTGGCCACTGGCCCCATGTAGGTATTGGGCATTTGAAACATGGTGCAGGTATCTGAAGATCTGATTTTTAAATATTTCTTTTTCATTAAATTGACACAGCCTCACGTGACTAGTGGCTCCTATATTGGACAGCACCATCCTATACCCTTTACTCACTAGTGATGGGCCTTTAGACATGCAACTTTTATGGTTTCCTCACCCCTAAAATAGAAATAAAAATAAAACCTCACAGAGTTGTTGAGGAGACAGAATAAGGTAAACCATGAAAGGGTCTTGGCTGAGTACCAGGGACTCAGGACATTCTTCTGCAATGTCTTTTCACTCCTCTCTCCTCTATGTTCCCACAATGGTCACCTTTGTCAGACTCCTATTGTGATCACATTATCAAAAACCTCTTAACTCACCTCACTCTTTCTAGTGAGTTCAACCCCCAACCCTCCCAACAAAATAAAATCAATAAATGTCTCTAAAATACAATTCTTAGCACATTAATCTTCTAACATCAAAATCTCATATAGATCCCTATGACCTTCAACAGAATATACAGTCTGGCTTTTAAGGATCTTTATAATCTGACCCCAAGCTTATGTTGAACACCATCTCCCACTGCTCCTCAGACACAATCTACAGGGTCAACCAGATGTCCCTTCTCAGACCACCTGAAGCTGAGTGGGACCCTATGGTCCTTCCCCTCACCCCAACCATGTCCTCCACCTGCCTTTCGTCTCCAGAAAAACTTTAGTGAAAGAATAAGTTTAGGGCTTCCCTGGTGGCGCAGTGATTGAGAGTCCGCCTGCCGATGCAGGGGACACGGGTTCGTGCCCCGGTCCGGGAAGAGCCCACGTGCCGCGGAGCGCCTGGGCCCGTGAGCCATGGCCGCTGGGCCTGCGCGTCCGGAGCCTGTGCTCCGCAACGGGAGAGGCCACAACAGTGAGAGGCCCGCATACCGTAAAAAAAAAAAAAAAAAAAAAAAAAAAGAAATTTAATCAGAGAAGTGAGAAAATACAGAAACAAAGGAAAACAGTCAAACACGACAAAATAATAATAGTTTAGTTATTAAGCAAAGTCAAGGACTTTTAGTTCCTCCCTCAAGGGCTATAGAGAACATTCTGAGCCATATCCTTTGAGCTTTTTTATAGATAGCTATCTTATAGAAGCCCCCACCAGGTGGAAGAAGTTCACTGCATCATGACCAGACTCTGTAGCCATGCCATAAGCTGCCACAATTCTGAGAAATGACCTTAAAAAAAAGGGAAGAGGGCTTCCCTGGTGGCGCAGTGGATGAGAGCCCACCTGCCGATACAGGGGACACGGGTTCGTGCCCCGGTCTGGGAGGATCCCACATGGGCTGGGCCCGTGAGCCATGGCCGCTGAGCCTGCACGTCCGGAGCCTGTGCTCCACAACGGGAGAGGCCACAACAGTGAGAGACCCGCGTACCACAAAAACAAAAAAAACCCACATGAACAAAGACGCTATTCGACTGGAAATCTCTCTAATTTAAACCACTGAAATGCCTACCTCAAAATAACTTCTCATTTTGAATAAACACCACAGAAAGAAAATTTGGGCAAATATTTATCGATGATTAAACCAAGGTATGCCTGAAATAAAACCCTCAATAGTTCCCTGCTGTCCTTCTGAGTCCTGCTAGAGAAACTTCCCAAGGATGATTTAAATTTGTCCTTCAATCTCTTTCAGCGTGTGTTTTGTTTACAGACTGAACTACATTTACATCTGTTCCTGAACCCCACCTTCACTTACAGTCTTGACGTTCCTAAACCTAACTTCCCTACTCTGGACTCCCCTCCGGTCCTCACAGTCACCCTCACTACTGGAGAACTTTTCCAGACTTTGTCAGCCAACTCATCTCTCACTCTTAAAAGCCTCTATAAAACCCCATCCCCAACTCTTTTATCCCTGTCCAATGAGAAGACCCTGTCATATTTCCCTTAGCTAGCAGATAGTTGAAAAAAAGGCAAAGATGAAGGTAATCAGAGAGAAAAGGTCCTGAAAGCTCACTTGGGTCAGAGCTTTACTAGTGGTCTCTGGCACAGAAGAGAGATCTTTGATCTCCGGGAAAGTGCTCTACAAATGAACACTCCAGATAACTTTTTGCAATTTGTACTCCCTTTACAGACACTATCGTGTTTTGGTTCTCAAACTTCAGTGCGCTACAGAGCCATCAGGAGTACTGGGTAAAATGCTGATTTCTGGCCATGGCTGCTAAGGAATAAAAGCCCATGTGTCTGGGGCTAACAGAAACCTGCATATTAATAAATACCCACCTCCCTCTCTCACAAGGTCAAGACCACACTGACCAACACTGCAAAATGTGTCCTCTTCCTCTCTAAGCCAGTTTTCTGTTCCCTCCCTGTACACCAAGAGAGCATGAAACACTCACCACCACAAAAAAAAGACTTATATCTCCTGGAAATAACAGACTCTTCCCAACGAGGGTAATTTGGTGGGCAAGCTGGGGCAGAACAAGGTCATCAGGCACAAAAGGTAGAGATCAAAAGGCTCACAGTAACCGGAGGTCAAACAGCAAATCACAAGTCCCAGGAGAAGACCTGGGAAGTTCAGTACAAGACGAGGGGCAGACATTTTTTTTTAATCTCTATTATAAAATCTTACCATGTGTAGAACATCACATGCCAATTCTTAGAAGGGAAATGCACCTTTTAACATAAAGTATCTAAGTTGAGTCAGATCAAGTAATGTGGCCCAAGACTCAACATAGCAGGTCATTTGCTGAGATCAAAGAAAGGTGAGGGCTTCCCTGGTGGCGCAGTGGTTGGGAGTCCACCTGCCAATTCAGGGGACACGGGTTCGTGCCCCGGTCCGGGAAGATCCCACATGCCACGGAGCGGCTGGGCCCGTGAGCCGTGGCCGCAGAGCCTGTGCTCCGCAACGGGAGAGGCCACAACAGTGAGAGGCCCGCGTACTGGAAAAAAATAAAAAAATAAATAAAATAAAATAAAAAAAGAAAGGTGAGAAAGATGAAAGGGTGATTTTTTTGGCCTAGGCTGGGTCCTGCCTTATGAAGCAGGAGAACAGAACATTTGTAGAAAATTAGAGGCATTAGTATGTAAGAGAGAGAATCCTAATAATAATAACAAGAATGGCCGCAAATCCTTGGATACACCCTGTTTATACCTGTTGTCAGTCCCTGTTAATACCTGTTGTCCCAGCACGGTTGTTAATATCACCCACTTTCCTTCCCAAGAGTCCTGGTTTAGCAGTAAATTATACAATCACCCTAATAACAGCTAACAGGCAAGTACTAGGCATTGTGCTCAGTGCTGTTTGTATCATTTAAACCCTAAACACGAAAGGGACCAACGTTAACATTATTATTACACCCATCACTGAGCTAAGGAATGGGTGAAGTCATTCGAAGTTAAATTACTTGTCTAAGACCAAACAGTCAATCAATGACAAGACCTGAACACCTGGCAGGAGAAGCAGTTCTTTTAACCTGGGATTGGTAAACTATAGCCCACAGACCAACCCCAGGTCACTATTTGCTTCTATAAATAGAACTTTATTGGAAAACCCCATTCATTGGCGTATTGCTTATAGCTGCTTTCACACTAAAAAGCAGAGTTGAGTAGTTGCAACAGAAACCTCATGGACGGATCTCGCAAAGCTGAAAATATTTACTATCTTGCCATTTACAGAATGGCATTTCTGCCATTTACAGAAAACATTTGCAGATCTTGATTTTTCCTGACACTCCAGGGAAAGCACCCAAAGCACAAACTCACCAACTTGAATCTTCCACCAGGGATGGCCAGAGGTCAAGGAAAACAAGATAAGATAGTAGAATAATCTTTCTGATTTGGACGTTTCACGTTTTGGGCAAAAAGGTTGGTGGAGAGTTTCATTCAGTTTTTTTTTTTCCTTACCTTAAGGTTTATAATACACTGAGCTATCAATGGTTGCAATAAACAAAACATTCTATGTAATGAGAACAAAAAAAAATAGAAAATAAAAAGTACTCCATAAAGCCCAGAATAATGGGGGTACATCAAAGGGGCATAGAAACCAACTGCAAGAGCTTTCAATGGCCAAACTTCAAACAATTAGGGTAACAAAATAAATATTGGGTTATAACCCAAAGTATAAATATTTAGGAGTCCATAGTGATATCAATGATTGCTTGATTGACTGAATAAATAGGGAAGAGAAAACTCGTGTGCAGAAGAATTCCAAATAATTTTTGTAGATATTCCATCCTAAAGAAGGAAAGACCTAACTCCCCATTCCTTAAGACGGGGCCACACAGGATGACTTCCTCCCAAAGTTACTGTGAAAGGGGTGGGGGGAGATTAACTTTACAGTGAAGTTACCTAACAAACGCAATCTCAACCAGGTGGACAGTACATACCCTTGATATGATATTCTGAGAACTGGGCTTTACCGCTGTGCTATCCCTAACCAAGACCCACAAGCCCAGTCTCATCACGAGAATACATCAGACAATTCCCAGGAACTTTCCCCTACAAAATTCCTGACAAGTACTACCCAAAACAACAAGGAAAGTCTAAGAAACTGTCACAGCCAAGAGGAGCCTACAGAGACATGACAACTAAGTGTAATCTGGGATCCTGGGACAGAAAAAGAACATTAGATTCTTAATTTCCGAGGTTAAAACTGGTATGGGGTACATGGGAACTCTCTCTACTTCCTGCATGGTTTTTCTGTAAATCTAAAACTATGCTAAAATTAAGTTTATCTTAAAAAAATTGAGTATAAAAAAAATAGCACCTACTTTTCCACATTTAAACTCACAGGAGGATCTAATTTGGGAGAGATTTCCTTGCCCTATGTGGTTTACACACTGTATTTCTATTTTTGTCTGAAAGGTGCAAAAGATGAATTTTTAAATTAGTCCCACATAAGTAATTCAGTTTGTGATTAGAGCCAAAAAAGGATAAATTAAAGGTGGTACAGATTACCAAGTTACTCTGAGCAAAATTCTGGAGAAGAAAAACTACACTTGGCATAAAGGAAACACTGGTTAATGGAATCCCCAAAAATGTAACTGGGCATTAACAGCATAAGTGGCCACGTCTACTTTGTTGGGCTTCTGGATATACACAAATAGTGGTAGTATCAACCACTGTTCAAAAAGTGATCCGTCTCAGAGAGGAAAATTCTGCAGGAAAGAATACACCCAGCTTCAAACCTCCACACCTTACTGTCTTCTCAGCGCTCAATTATCTACAAATTTCTCTACAGATGGCCGGCAAGAGTTGTATGACCCATTACACTAAGGAAATCTGTGACCCAGCTCCTAACCGTCTCTCCCAACCGCAGTGAATTTATCTTGACTGCACGAATAGGCTAAATTCTCGTAACATACTTTTCGGATCTTTTATATCACTTAATAAAATCATAGCAAATGTTTGTGTACTTATTCATTGAATATCCATCTGTCATATTAAACTGAAAGCCTTGTGAGGACCACTTCTATTTTGTTCGCTGCTATATGCCTAGGATTCTATGTACCCAAGTCCTGGTAAATAGTAGGTACTCAATAAATATTTGTTGAATGAATGAAGGGATTTATCAATCTTAGGTTAGCAGAGTTTAGCTCAAGTCTACAGATACACCCAAATAACTTCAAAGCCATGCACAGTTCATTTATGTATCTGCTGTGAGAAACTTCACCATCTTGCCTTTGGCTCATGAGCTGAGTTTGTGCTAAGTCAGTGCTATAGGTTCAAACAGCTCAGTAATGGAAGATAGACGTGATTAGCATTCTCTTCATGTTCAAAGTGTCAGAGAAAAAATATAGACAGCAAAGAGCGCTACGTGAGCTTCCAACTGTATGATCAATTTCTATTAACAACCTTACTTGTCCACAGGCTAATTTCTCCAGGCTTATTTTTTTCAGACTATGTTACCGCAAGCTTATGCTAATTCACATAGCTATTTAAACCACCATCTTATGTTTTAAATATCTACCTCCCAAGTAACACTCTCTCCAGCCCAGAATGTTTGGAATTAACTCAGATTCAGTGTGTTATCATGCAAAGAGTACACAACCGTATCTCCAAAGGCCTAATTCTAGTCTGGGCCTATTCCCTAGCTATTCATCAGCAAACGTTCACTGAACACTTTTAACAGACAGTGCAGTTATAGCCGAATCACTGAAGCAATCTCAACCTCATCTCTAAATTTAGATGCGAAGATTAGGTCAAATGTAGAATAAAGACTTCCCTGGCAGTCCAGTGGTTAAGGTCCCGCACTTCCACTGCAGGGGCACGGGTATGATCCCTGGTTGGGGAATGAAGAACCTGCATGCCGCTCAGTGTGGCACAAAAAAAAATAAAAAGTAGAATAAGCGTATGCAACCACTATTCTGCCTACTTGAAATTCCATAAAATAACCTAAAAGTTACTGGAAAACAAAATAAACCTGTATTATTGTTTGTTATTGGGGTACTCTTTGCCAGATAAAATTCTGCATTTAAGGTGTCAGTGGGCCAAAAACCCCAGGACTCCTTAAGTATAGAAAGCATATGGGATCAAATCTAAAGAGATCCAACCCCAGAAAAAAACAGGTAACAATGTGCTGTGAAGACAACTGACAAGGAAGTATATCTGGTTCAGAAGTCTAGATCCAGAGGTAATTAATACAACGAGGTGTTCACAGAACATGGTTAAGTGAGAAAGGAATCAGAGTGATAAATAGAAACTGACATTTTACTCTGTATCGTCAGGTATTTCTTAACTTGATTACATGGAGAATATATTTAAGAGTTATTTTTGCTTGTAAACAACACTGAAATGACCATATTAATAGAATTGAAGGATGACTCATCCCAGCTCTTTCTTTTCTGCTGAAGGTAGAATCACGAGAAAAGCAGAAGCCAATTTTCTAGCACTACTCAACCCATTACCTAGAAAAGAGGCAGCAGATGCAATGACAGTATGCACGAAGGTTATAAAATGCCACATTTTATAATCAGAATAAGAGCCTCTCAGTTCCTCAGATCCAGCACACATCTCTGTTGTTGCTTCTTTACAATTAAAGATCCCCTTTACAATCTGGGCAGAATACGCAGACTTGCCTCCCTTGCTCTGAGTTTAATCAGCATCCGCAGGGGTCATGGGACTTCTCCTAGGAGACAGCTGGTACAGGGCAAAGCAGGGAAACACTGCTTGGTCTTCCTCCCACTTGAGAGAATGGCTTTCCAAAGGCTGGCTACACTCAGCTCAGCCAAGCCTCATTCCAATTAACCTCTTTCTCTGATTACAGGTCATCCCACTGTGGCTCCCAGAGCGCCTAACAAAGGCACACCACAAGAAGAAAGTTCATAAGGACATGGGTAGAATATGACAACCACAGAGAATGAGGGGGCAGAGCGATTACCCCACAGTATGGATTTATTCATTGAATATCAAAAGGTCACTTTTCCTAATCTAAGTTCACCAGATCACTATACCACTCCCATCCACTACTGAACCATTTCAGATTCATACCATAAAATAGGCTGGAATAAGGCTGAGCATAAACTGTCTCTTAAATGTCTTTAGTTTTTTGTTAAAGAGTAAGAAAATCAAGAGTTAAGGCTGGCACAATTGGTACCTTGTCCCTGTTACCTTCCACATCATGGCTGTAGCTGTTTGTCGACAATATGGCTAGTCTCCTCAATAATTTATTTTCTGAATCTCTACTGGAACCTATTACTCTTTTTAACATAATTATCTTACTTCATTAAAATCTTACTGCCAGGAAGCATGGTCAAAAGTTTAAGTAAAGGACAGAGAGCTTTAAAAACAAACGTGAACGTGCACAATCTCTAAACTAAAGGCTCAGGAAATAAGCCTCAAACATCATCCTTAATAATCAAAGATAACAATAAGTGACACAGATTGGATATTTTGAGAGAAGCTAATTATACATTACAAGAGCTGTTTTGTTTTATTCTGAGGTGGCCAAGATGGAGGAACAGAAACCAGCTCTAATGTCCACCTTCACTAGAAAACTGAACAAAGTTAATGAAGCAACAAATTTCAGACAATAGGAAATGCAGAACTGTGATCCTTGAGAGAAGGAAAACAAATGAGGTGATCCTTACAATTGTCCCAGCTTTCTGGCTAGAGGCAGATTCCTGACCACAGAGCAGGTATGGGAGAACCCAACCAGAACATGGAGGTCCCACTGAATTGAGAAAACAGGAATTAGACCTCAGGGTATATGAAGGGGTTGGAGATTGAAGGCAAGAGTTCTACAAAGGAGAGTCTCTCTCTCTCTCTCTCTCTCTCTCTCTCTCTCTCTCTCTCTCTCACACACACACACACACACACACACACACACACACACACACAAAATAACTTCAGAAGCCTACATAGAGAAAACATGAAATAAGTGCAGCATACATATATATAGAGAGAGTGAAATTCCTTGATATAAGACAAAGAGCAACTTGGGGTCTATGAACTGAATGATTCCTAGGTTTGCCCAGATCTGGAAATCATTTGAATTTCCAACAGCCAGTAGAAGAGTCCTCACTGATCACTTGCAGCATTCATAAGATGCCCCCGAAAGGGCTAAAGTAGTGGGACTAAAAGTAGAAGCAACTCCTGAAAGTAGCAAAACATAATTATCCCTAAAATAAAGGTTACATTACACCTGACTAACAAAGCTTTAAAACAAGACTTGAAAAGAACAAACTGACCCACAGGCAGCTTAACTGTTTCTCACAACAAAGCCCAACACATTTTAAAGGGAGACAACAAAATCTAGACTCTCTCAAGTCAAATATACAATGTCTGGCATTCAATTAAAAATTACTGGAGAGTCAAGAAATAGGAAAAATGTAGCCCATAAATCAATAGAAGAAGACACAGAAATCATAGATATTATAACATTACAAAGACTTGAAAACATCTATTATATCTATGTTCATATATTTAAGACAGAACATGAACAAAGTTAGAAGTGAAAGATTTTCTAAAGCCCCGAAACTAACTTCTAGAGTGAAAAATGTATCGTCAAAAGAAAAACTCACTGGATAACGTTAATGGCATATAAGACACTGCTAAAGAAGTGGTGGGTGAGAATGAAAACAAAGCAAAAGGAACTACCCACACATGAAGCAGGAGGGGAAAAAAAAAGACAAGGAAGGAAAGAAGGAAAGATAGAAAGGAGGGAAAGAAAGGAAGGAAGGGAGGGAGGGAAGACAGAGAGAAAGAAAAAAGAAGGGAGAGAGAGCAAAAGAGAAAGAGTGAAAGAGAGAGAAAGAAGCGAGGGAGGGCGAAAGAATTAGTGACCTGTGAGACAATATCAAATAGTCTTATATACATGTAATTAGAGTCCCAGAATGGAAAAGCAAAATATTTAAAGAAATAATGGACAAAAATTTTCTAATTTGATGAATATTATAAACTCAGAGATCCAAGAAACTGAACAAACTCCATGAAGGATAAACACAAAGAAAAACACACCAAGACCCATCTATCATCAAATTGCTCAAAACAAGAGATAAAGAGGAAATCTTGAAATCAATCAGAGGGAGATAAACATCCACAACATAAAGAAAAACAAAGATAAGAATAAACAAAACTCTGTCAAAAAATACATCAGGGACTTCCCTGGTGGTGCAGAATCTGATTGTCAATGCAGGGCACATGGGTTCGAGCCCTGGTCTGGGAAAATCCCACACGCCACAGAGCACCTAAGCCCGTGCACCACAACTACTAAGCCTGTGCTCTAGAGCCTGCGAGCCACAACTACTGGGCCCGAGTGCCACAACTACTGAATCTTGCATGCCTAGAGCCCGTGCTCCACAAGAGAAACCACTGCAATGAGAAGCCCGCACACCACAACGAAGAATAGCCTCCGCTCGCCACAAGTGGAGGAGATCCATGTGCAGCAATGAAGACCCAACACAGCCAAACATTAAAATAAATAAATTTATTTTAAAAAATACAGCCAGAGCAAAACAGAACGTCTTTGAAATACTTAAAGAAACTGTCAACTTGCGAGTTCTATACCCAATTAAAATATCTTCCAAAATGAAGGTGATATATAGCATTTTTAAGATGAACAAAAGCTGAGAGAATTAACTATTAGCCAACTACCCTCCAAAAGAATATTAAAGGAAGTTCTTGAGTGGAAATAAAATCATACCAGACAGAAACTTGGATTTATACAATGAAATGAAGAGTGATGGGCATGGTAAATATGTGAGTAAACGTAAAAGGAAGAATTTTGTCATTCACATGTGTACAGAAAGAGCGAGAGCAAGAGTCTTGCTCTGTTTTGTGAGAAGAGGATCAATAAACAGAAGTTTCTTTCTTAAATGAAAAACACTTCTTGAAAAGACTGAGGGAGGTTATTTACATGCTAGTGAAAATTATGTTTCCCCAGCTCTATTAAGATATAGTTTACACGATATTGTATAAGTTTCAGGTGTAACATTTGCTGACTTGACACAATTATATATTGCAAAATTATTGCCACCATATGGTTAGCTAACACCTGCTTCACATCACATATTTACTATTTTGGGGGGGTTAGAACATTTAAGATCTACTCTGAGTAACTTTCCAGTGTATAGTGCTCTATCATTAACTGTAATCACCATGTTATACATAGACTCTCAGAAATCATTCATTTTCTAACTGGCCATTTATACCATTTGACCAATGTATTCCTATTTCCCCAACCCCTGGTAACAACCACCTACTCTCTTTTTATGAGTTCAGCATTTTTAGATGCCACATATAAGTGAGATCATACAGTATTTGTCTTCCTGACTTATCTCACTTAGCATGATGTCCTTAAGGACCATCCATGTTTACACATATAGCAGGATTTCCTTCTTCGTTGTGGCTGAATAATATTTCATTGTGTGTGTGTTTACATACACATATACCTATATCGAATCTCCTTTATCCATTCATCCACTTTTATTGGGGCTTGTATTAGTTAGAGCTGCCATAACAAAATACCACAACATCAGTGGCTTAAAACAAGAGAAATGTATTCGCTCATAGTTCTGGAGGCCCTAAGTTTGAAATCAAGGAGGTAAACTCCCACTGAAACCTGTAGGGATAACCATTCTTGCCTCTTCTAGTTTCTGGTATTTGCAGGCATTCCTTGATTTATCCATACATCATTTAGATCTCTGTCTCTGTCATCACGTGTCCCTCCCCCTTTCAAAAAATGAAACCAGTCATATCACATGGTAGATGACCTTATTTTACTTACATCTGCAATGACCTATTTCCAAATAAGGTCACTCCCCACATAAGGTACCACAAATGGTACTGGAGGGTTAGGACTACAACCTATCTTTTTGTAGGCACACAATTCAACCTGTGACAAGACTCTATTACACATGTGTGATTGACTGACTGCCCACTCACACGGCTGATTTCAGCTTCCAGGTTGACAGTGTGACCCAAAGCTGTCACCCCACATCACACTATTAGTTTTTCTTGTGTGGTGAGCCCTTGCCCTATGACTTTGACTGTGGCCAGTACCCACCCTAAACAAAAACATTCCTCTCAGATATGATACAGTTTATTTCCCAAAGCCGAGGACAAAGGCCAGAGCTCTCTTTGGCCACGTGCAAATTCTTTACTTTACAAAGCCTTAAAGAACTGTCACTAATTTGTCTTAAAGCATTAAAAAAAATAAAAGACATAAGAGATTTGGTATTTTGGAATACCAGAAGTACAGAAGAGTATAACAGACCTGTACAGGTAACAATATTACTCATAGTAGACAGTGGCAACATAGAAATAACACAAACGCTTCCTTGAATAAGCTTTAACAATCAGTGGATCTCTAATCAACGTTTTTAAGTTTGAGTTAAGGTTTAGTTTAAGATATAACAACTGGAAGTAATTACATTATTTAAGTGCCAAGAAGATAGCAAAGTCAGAGTGAAAAAGAAATTATTTAAGCATATTCTGTTCTAGGAAAACCTTCCTAGTTATTTTGTAGCAATTACTGTGGCATTCATGCTACAAAAGAAATTTTTTAAATCTTACATCTCATTTTCACAATCATCAATATCACAAGTTGGTTTGGGGCCTCAAGAAGCCATCCTGACATCGATATCCTTCACCATAGCTGTCCGTGAAAACCAAAGACCACTCTAAATTTGTGATATAACCTCCTTATTAAAAGGGAGGGGGCAGGTGTTGATGATGTTAACATTTATGACTTTGTCCCACATACAATAAAAAAATTGTCAGAGAATTTTAAAGGAGAGATAAAAGCAGAACAGTGCCCTCAGAATGAGGGATCCAAAACAAAGAGGAATCTGTACTTGAAGGAATCTGTACAGAATTTTCCTTGAGAATGAGAAATATGTATGTTGTTAAACTCACATGAGGCCAAGCACATTCCAGCTGAACACACAGGAATTCAGTTAAATGGGAGAGGTGAAGAGTCCTCTCGTTAATTCAGGAAACACAAATTTGACCAGGAAAATCATTTTCCAGAAATTAGATTTGGGACTTCCTTTAGAAGGGCAAAAGAGGACTACCCTGGTTGTGCAGTGGTTAAGACTACGTGCTTCCAATGCAGGGGCCGCGGGTTCAATCCTTGGTTGGGCAACTAGGATCCCACATGCTATGCGGTGCAGTTGGGGGGTGGGGGGGAAATATATATATACGCATATATATACACATATATATGTGTATATATACATACACACACACACACGTATATGAAGGCAAAAGGATCTAGAAATATCCAAATTCTCCATTCTGCCCTCTTTTCACACCCTGAATTTTATTGAGCTCTCTGAACATCAGACCACCCCATCCACCTCTTAGTAACAAGCACTGTCACTCTACACTGTCCAGTTACATGAGAAGAAACACAGTCTGACATTAAATGAATATGACCAGCTTCCAATTCAGGAAATTTGGGGATCTCAAGCCACTAATCAGCTCAACCTTTTGAGAAGAGAGTTTGAAAAAGCAGAAAAATTAAGAGTGTGAATCTGTCTTTAATCTCCCTACTCTTACTGCATGGCTAAAATGCCCTTTGTCAGATTATTTCCCTTTTGTCTCTCAGGTCACAACTAAGAAGTCATTCGCTCCAGGGACCTTCTTGATTCATGTGTCAAACCTCACCCCCCACAGCAGCTGGCACTCGCACCATCCCTGCAGTAACCCCTTCATAGGGCTTACCTATGTACATCAGAATTGCCTGTTTTCTTATCTATCTCCCTGTTGGACACCAAGTTAGGTATGGCAGACAATAGGCCTAACCTGATCCTAGGTTAGGGACTGTGTTAGGTCTTCAATACCTAACACAGTGCTTGGTACACAGTATGTGTCTCAGTCCATTCATGGTGCTTTAACAGAATACCATAAACTGGGTGCAGAAATTTCCTACAGTTTTGGAGGCTGGAAGTCCAAGATCAAGGCAATGGCAGACTCAGCCTCTGGAGAAGCCCACTTCTTGGTTCATAGACAGCCATCTTCTCGCTGTGTCCTCCCATGGCTAAAGGGACAAGGGAACTATTGGGGGTCTTATAAAGACATTAATCCCATTTGTGATTGTTCTACCTTCATGACATAATTACCTCCTAAAGGCCTGCCTCCTAACACCATCACATTGGGGGGTTAGGATTTCAACACAGGAATTTGAGGGAGACATAAACATTCGGTCCATGGCATACTCAAGATATGTTTGTAGGATGGAATGGAACAACATGATAGAAGTGGAATGCAATGCAGAGCAAGGCATGGAAGTCATGGAGTGAAGTGGAAGGACTATAGTCCCAAAGATACCACTTGTAGCAATTTTACTCCCCAGAACTGAATGTCTTAACCTATGAAGTCATCCTTGGGCAAAGAAGTAATTGCATCAGAATCAGCCAACAAAAGTTTAGTCTGATTGCATTCAACTTGGAGAAATGATGTAATCAACAATGCAACATGGAAAACAAGTTCAAGAACAATATTGCTCTTGCCAGAGATGGTGGGCATGAGTAGGACAGCAAGGCATACAGTAGTTCCTTTGGTTTACTTAGATAATTAGGCATTATGTCCCTTTACACTGAAAGCACTTCTCATGGACCCTCCTTACTGTATGCACATACTTTCCAAGTACACAGCACTTAGCCCCCTCAAGAGTTTTCACCTTCCCCAAAGTCCATCAGCCTGTCACACAACCTAGATGGAGAATTACTCATGCATTCTACAATTACGTACTGAGCTTGTAGGATGTTAGAGGTCCCTTGCTATTGTGACACACAACTACTCAGAGCACAGACTTGAGTTGCAGAGGAATGGATTTGAATTCTGAATCCAGCACTAACTAGCTCAATGTCCCTAAGGCAATTTTGAACATTTTTATATATCACTTTTCCCATCTATCAAGTGAGACTAAAAACCACCTACGTCATGGACAGGCCACATGTATTACTGGGCATATTGCTCAGCCCTGTTCCTAGAGGTTTAGGGAGGAACAAATGAAACACCAAGTGTCTGACTCAAGGTTAGCACTCGCAAGTGTTAACTGATATTATGATTCCAAGATGAATCAGCTGTGCACCTGTCCTCCAGGAGCTTACAGTGGAGAATGGGAAATGGTAGATGGGTAGACAGAAAGTAAAGCACATAAGACAATTGTCAGGGCAGATAAACGATAACTGAACCTGGGAAGAAGGTGACTCTTCCAGCTCATAAGACCATGTGGCAACTTCTTATTTACCATTGAAACATTTCTGAGGCATGAAGGATTAAAGGCAGGTAAGTGCCAGTCTGGGGGCTGCCAAAAATCAAAGGTTAAAAATTTAAGAGGTTGAAATCAATCACTGTGAATTTCCACATTTAGGACAAAGATCCTCATAGGCAGACGCATGAGTACTACGTCAAATTCTGAGGTCCAACATGGCTTCACAGGCGAATTCTATCAAACATTTAGAGAAGAGCTAACACCTATCCTTCTCAAACTCTTCCAAAATATAGCAGAGGGAGGAACACTCCCAAACTCATTCTACGAGGCCACCATCACCCTGATACCAAAAGCAGACAAAGACATCGAAAGAAAGAAAACTACAGGCCAGTATCACTGATGAACATAGATGCAAAAATCCTCAACAAAATACTAGCAAACAGAATCCAACAGCACATTAAAAGGATCATACACCATGATCAAGGGGGATTTATCCCAGGGATGCAAGGATTCTTCAATATACACAAATCAATCAACGTGATACACCATATTAACAAACTGAAGGAGAAAAACCCTGTGATCACCTCAATAGATGCAGAGAAAGCTTTCGACAAAATTCAACACCAATTTGTGATAAAAACCCTACAGAAAGTAGGCATAGAGGGAACTTTCCTCAACATAATAAAGGCCATATATGACAAACCCACAGCCAACATCATTCTCAATGGTGAAAAACTGAAAGCATTTCCACTAAGATCAGGAACAAGACAAGATTGTCCGCTCTTACCACTATTATTCAACATAGTTTTGGAAGTTTTAGTCACAACAATCAGAGATGAAAAAGAAATAAAAGGAAGCCAAACCAGAAAAGAAGAGGTAAAACTGTCACTGTTTGCAGATGACATGATACTATATATAGAGAATCCTAAAGATGCTACCAGAAAACTACTAGAGCTAATCAATGAATTTGGTAAAGTAGGATACAAAATTAATGCACAGAAATCTCTGGCATTCCCATATACTAATGATGAAAAATCTGAAAGAGAAATTAAGGAAACACTCCCATTTACAAAGCAACAAAAAGACTAAAATGCCTAGGAATAAACCTACCTAAGGAGACAAAAGACCTGTATGCAGAAAACTATAAGACACTGATGAAAGAAATTAAAGATAATACAAATAGATGGAGAGATATACCACGTTCTTGGATTGGAAGAATAAACATTGTGAAAATGGCTATACTACCCAAAGCAATCTACAGATTCAATGCAATCCCTATCAAACTACCAATTGCATTTTTCACAGAAATAGAACAAAAAGTTGCACAGTTTGTATGGAAACACAAAAGATCCCAAAGCAATCTTGAGAAAGAAAAATGGAGCTGGAGGAATCGGGCTCCCTGACTTCAGACTGTATTACAAAGCTACAGTAATCAAGACAGTATGGTACTGGCACAAAAACAGAAATATAGATCATTGGAACAGGATAGAAAGCCTGGAGATAAACCCACGCACATATGGTCACCTTATCTCTGATAAAGAAGGCAAGAATATACAATGGAGAAAAGACAGCCTCTTCAGTAAGTGGTGCTGGGAAAACTGGACAGCTACATGTAAAAGAATGAAATGAGAACACTCCCTAACACCATCCACAAAAATAAACTCAAAATGATTTAAAGACCTAAATCTAAGGCCAGACACTATAAAACTCTTAGAGGAAAACATAGGCAGAACACTCTATGACATAAATCACAGCAAGATCTTTTTTGACCCACCTCCTAGAGAAAGGGAAATAACAAAATAAACAAATAGGACCTAATGAAACTTAAAAGCTTTTTCACAGCAAAGGAAACCATAAACAAGATGAAAAGACAACCCCCAGAATGGGAGAAAATATTTGCAAACAAAGCAAGTGACAAAGCATTAATCTCCAAAATATACAAGCAGCTCAAGCAGCTCAATATCAAAAAAACAAACAACCCAACCCAAAAATGGGCAGAAGACCTAAATAGACATTTCTCCAAAGAAGATACACAGATTGCCAACAAACACATGAAAGGACGCTCAACATCAGTAATTAGAGAAATGCCAACCAAAACAGCAATGAGATATCACCTCACACCAGTCAGAATGGCCATCATCAAAAAGTCTACAAACAACAAATGCTGGAGAGGGTGCAGAGAAAAGGAAACCCTCTTGCACTGTTGGTGGCAATGTAAATTGATACAGCCACTATAGAGAACAGTATGGAGCTTCTTTATAAAACTAAAAACAGAACTACCATATGACACAGCAAGCCCACTATTGGGGAGATACATGAAGGAAACCGTAATTCAAAAACAGTCACGTACCACAATGTTCATTGCAGCACTATTTACAATAGCCAGGAGATGATAGCAACCTAAGTGTCCATTGACAGAGGAATGGATAAAGAAGATGTGGCACATATATACAATGGAATACTACTCAGCTATAAAAAGAAACGAAATTGAGTTGTTTATAGTGAGGTGGATGGACCACCTCTGTCATACAGAGTGAAGTAAATCAGAAAAACAAATACCATATGCTAACACATATATATGGAATCTAAAAAAAAAAAAGGTTCTGAAGAACCTAGGGGCACTACAGGAATAAAGACACAGACGTAGAGAATGGACTTGAGGACACGGGGAGGGGAAAGGGTAAGCTGGGGTGAAGTGAGAGAGTGGCATGGACATATATACACTACCAAACATAAAATAGATAGCTAGTGGGAAGCAGCCACATAGCACAGGGAGATCAGCTCGGTGCTTTGTGACCACCTAGAGGGGTGGGATAGGGAGGGTGGGAGGGAGACACAAGAGGGAAGAGATACGGTGATATATGTATACGTATAGCTGACTCACTTTGTGATACAGCAGAAAGTAACACACCATTGTAAGGCAATTATACTCCAATAAAGATATTAAAAAAAAACTAAAATTCTGAGGTCCAAACACGTACACATGGAGCAACAGTGGTCTAAATACAGTTTGGTTAAAACTTAATTTATTCTTAGAGACTCACAGACATAGAAAACAAATTTATGGTTACCGAAGGGGAAAGGGTGGTAGGAGAGGGGTAAATTAGGAGATTTGAGATTAATATGTACACACAATTATATATACAATAGATAACCAACAAGTACCTACTGTATAGCACAGGGAACTATATACAATATTTTGTAATAACCTATAAGGGAAAAGAATCTGTAAAAGCAACATATATATTAGCGTGTATATATATATTAGTATATATATATATATACAGGTATGTATAGATGAATTGCTGTGCTGTACACCTGAAACTAACACAATATTGTAAATCAATTATGCTTCAATTGAAAAGCAAAAGCTTAAGGGAAAAAACCTTAATTTATTCTTATTAAGGACCTATCACGTGCCTGACTTTGTGTATAAAAACTCTCTGCCCATCAGAGTTAGTACTCTCATAACGAAACTTTTCCCCAGTAGAGGATTGAGTGGGACAAGGTAAGTCAGCATGGTCAGCTTAGAAATGTAGCTGCCTAATCCAGCTTTAGAATGACAATCTCAACTCTCCTCGAAGGAAGAGTTCTGAGGGATGACAGCAGCGCACACTGTGAACTCAGACAATGTGTGGCTTTAAACTCTAGGCCGTGGAATTCGTCCCCTTCAACTCTTTATATATGGGTTTTTTTTTTTTTTTTTAATAAATTTATTTATTTCTTTTTGGCTGTGTTGGGTCTTCGTTTCTGTGCGAAGGCTTTCTCTAGTTGCGGCGAGCGGGGTCCACTCTTCATCGCGGTGCGCGGGCTTCTCATTGTCGCGGCCTCTCCCGTTGCGGAGCACAGGCTCCAGACACGCAGGCTCAGTAGTTGTGGCTCACAGGTCCAGTTGCTCCGCGGCACGTGGGATCTTCCCAGACCAGGGCTCGAACCCGTGTCGCCTGCATTGGCAGGCAGATTCTCAACCGCTGCGCCACCAGGGAAGCCCCCTATATATGGGTTTAATACTTATTTCAGCAGAATATGGAAGGATATTGCTCTATTTTCGTTCTCCTCAGCATGCAACTTTTTATGCATTACTAAAATATAAGTAACATTTCTAATTGTATGACAAAAACATTCCGTACAGCGACTGCTCTTAATAATAATATGCTTACGGTTGGCCATTTCATTACCTGATAATTACCACATCATTAGAGAAAATAATATATCCTTGTAGGATAAACTTATGGCAATAATTTAAGAGAAAGGAATAGGAAAGCTCTCTGAAAGTTACCAGTAGTTAAGGTGTAGAATTAGCTATCAAAGGAAATGAATATAAGTGTACTTTTAGAAAGTACAATGCAATGACATTTATAGCTAATTCTGGATCAGGAAATCAGAAAGGAAATGGCTGGCAGGATCTGGTCCAACTCCCACATTTTACAAGTAAGGACAACAAGGCCAGAAGAGTCAAGGGAGCACTACAGGCCAATAGAGATAATTAATGTAAGTAGTGTCAGCACCGCAATGGGTTTCTCATCCCTTATCTCAAAGCTCTTCCTTTTTTACTACCGAATCTTCTAAATGCAACATAGAGTTGGTTTTTTACAAAGCCGATTAACTGAAATATTGAGGAAATGCAGAGAACTGGTTAATCAGATTTTCTAATCAGGCTGGATACAGACCAAAAGCTAATTTTTCTGACTTGCAATCTTACAGAAGCTGGAGAGTCCAGATGTAGCCTGTCCAGTCTCTCTTAACCTGGTTCGAGGCAGTGCATCAGCCTAGGACACATTGCCACCAATTCCACTTGGCAGTCTCCTCCTCCTTCTTCCGATGGCAATTTAAACGCCCCTTCCTCAGCCAGGCCTTTCCTACGCTCCAAGCCAGGCAGGCTTCTCCCAACTTCCTTCAGCTCTGTCTCCCATGGTGAAATCATGTCATATTTATAATTATTCATTTAGTGTTTGTTCTTCCCCACTAGACACTGGTCCTCATACTTGCCCATCTATCAGAATCCCCTGGAGAGCTTGTTCAAATACAGATTGCTGGACCCCACCCCTCTAGTTTCTGAATCCAGTATGGGACGGGGCCTGAAAAACTGCCTTTCAAACAAGTTCCCACGTGATGCTGATGGCCCAAAGACCACCCTTTAAAAACCATTCAGCTAGACTTTAAGACCCCTGCAGCCAGGGGACATGGGGTCTTTGTTCTGCTCCGAGGGTCTAGCACAGTTCCTGATACATAGCAGGTTCTCAAAAAAGATTTGATAAATGAACAATTTTCTTCTTTGGAGCCAAAAGTTATGGCTCCGTAAGTCCAGAATATATTTAGTATGAGCAGAAGCCTGGTCAAGAGTATACAGGAGCTCTAGTATCACTGCAATTTTTCTCTAAGTCTAAAATTTTTCCAAAATAAAATGCTACGTATATAAACACATATACACACACGTTAGTCAGGGATCAACAACAACAATAATCCTAGGGTGGGTCAGGCATGTCCTTAAGACACATGCTGGGTATTTCCTTTTTCATTCCGCTTCCAAGAGAAATTGATTAGAAACTGATAGCTTTTCCTGGGTTCTCCTCTTGCTGGAGCAAACAGGCTGCACTCAAGCGCTGAATAATGAAGCATCCAGGGTTGGCGGGCTTTGGGTAAATAGCCACATCAGTCCTTTACCTGTAATTGTAGCAGACTCCTCTGACATCAGCTCCCCAGGACCAGATGAAGAACAGATATGCACCTGGACGACGCTTTCTATTACTCAGTGGAAATAGCCTCGTCGCCAGCAAATTCCTTCCCTAGTGCCTTTTGTGATCATGCAAAGCCTGGGAACTGCAGAAGCTGAGACAGCAACCACCTGTTACATGATTTATAGGCTCTAGGAAGGCCCCTCGGCTCCCAAATAGCCCCACCCCAACCTGCCACAAGGCTGGGATTTCCACCGGGACAGAAATGATCCTCAGCTTTCCAGCCTTGTCTCTCCCCAAGACCTCTGTGAAAATGCCAATGTGGCAGCACTTCCAAACATGATCCAGCATCCTGGCCCCGGCTGGAATTCAGTTATCAGACTCCTTTCTAGTACGACCGCCAGCATTAGGAGCCACGACAAAGCTGTGTTTGGAAATGGGGACTCCAACAGGCAACCTCAAGGCAGTGGGAACTGGCTTCCTGGGGGAGAGGCCTGCAGAAGGCCCTAGAAAGGAGGAACAAGCCACATGTTTGTTAGCACACCAGATTGTCAGCCAGGCTTGGGACCCACCAGGGACTTTCAGTGGATCTCCTACGCAGAAAACATAGGATCCTTGCTATCCTAGTTCTGTTCAGACTGCTTTAACAGAATACCAGAGACTGGGTGGTTTATAAACAACAGAAACTAATTTCTCACCGTTCTGGAAGCCGGTCGTCTGAGGTCAGGTTGCCAGCATGGTCAGGCTCTCTGTCTTTTGAGGGCTACTTCCCGGTTCACAGATATCCTTTCTGTGTCTTCCCGTGGAAGAAAGGATAAAGGAGCTCTCTCTGGGGCCCTCTTTTATAAAGGCACTGATCCCATTCATGAGGGCTCTACGGTCCTGACCTAATGGCCTCCCAAAGGCTCCACCTCCAAGTAGTATCACCTGGGGGATTAGGTGTCAACATATGAACTTTGGATGGACATAGACATTCAGACCATAGCATTTGCCTTCAACTCAGAGGCCAAAGCACAAAAATATTAATAAATATAGGCAGAGAGTGCCAAAGGCTGTGCTAAGTACAGTATCAACACATCCGTGCCTCTACCACGTGCAGACGCTACGTGATCTCGTGAGATCCTCTTAACACCCTGTGAGGTAGCTGTTATTGTCCCCTTTTTACTGCCGAGAAACTGAGGCTTAATGAAGTGATTCAGCCAAGTTCCCACATTAGGTAAGAGGCAGAACTGGAGTCTAAATCTGGGTCCATCACTACACGCCATGTTCTTTTTTTTCCCCACTACTCTACCCCTGAGGAGGGGAAGCCAGCAAAGGAGAATGAGGACGAATGCCTCCAAACGTGTGGCATAGCACAGGCCACGGCAAGAATGATTCAAGAAGGGAGATCGGTGATGCAAAGTCA
The DNA here is from genome assembly GCF_963924675.1 of Phocoena phocoena. Lineage (NCBI taxonomy): Eukaryota > Metazoa > Chordata > Mammalia > Artiodactyla > Phocoenidae > Phocoena > Phocoena phocoena. The sequence goes on from NC_089228.1 coordinate 10,945,680, forward strand.
CCACGCAAGACAGAAAAGGGCCTCCTAGACCTGGCCCCATGAAAGCTGTTGAAGACAAGCCCGGTTTTATTGGCTTGATTAACACTGAAGCCAAGCTGGAGGCGTTAAAGGGAGAACGCAGGTAAGGAGCCAGAAACATCAAGCGCGTCACGGCTCTCAAAATGTTTGCCGTCAAGGGAATCAGAAGCACAGGGTGGTGGCTGGAGGAGGTCTTGGCGTCGGAGGAGGGCTGTCTATTTTTAAAGATGAGTGATAGCTAGAGCTCATTCATATGCTGCAGTCAACAAGTCAGCAACAAAAGAAAATGTTGCAGAAGACAGAGGAGAAATGCAGGATCAAAGACCTCAACAGTGAAAGGGGGGACTTCTCTGGTGGTGCAGTGGTTAAGAATCCACCTGCCAATGCAGGGGACAGAGGTTCGAGCCCTGGGCCGGGAAGATCCCACATGCCGTGGAGCAACTAAACCCATGCGCCACAACTACTGAGCCTGAGCTCTAGAGCCTGCGAGCCACAACTGCTGAAGCCCACACGCCTAGACGCCGTGCTTTGCAACAAGAGAAGCCACCGCAATGAGAAGCCCGTGCACCGCAACAAACAGTAGCCCCGCTCACCACAACTAGAGAAAGCCCGCGCGCGGCAACGAAAACCCAACGCAGCCAAAAATAAATAAATAATTTTAAAAATTTTAATTCGATGATTACAAAAAAAAAACAGTGAAAGGGGCTGGTTCCCAAAGCATTCAGGGAGACGTCAGCCTTTTATAGAAGTGGGGACACTCGTGCCAGGGGAGCACAGTAAGACAAAATAGGTGGGTAGTGAAGTAAGTAGATTTAGGGGCCGGGTAATGAATGGGACAATCAAGGCCTCTGATGGCTTTTTTAAAATCATCTTTGTTTTGGTGTCCTGAGATGTGATGACTATATAAACACTAGGATCACAAAACACGGAAACAACTATTTTTCCATCTGTAAAACACATTAAAGCTCAAATGGTCCAAAGCCCTTCTTCCACAGAGAAGGTCCAAAGGAGTTGACCTGTTCATAGCACGAAGATGCTTAGTAACAGTGATGAAACTAGAAACCAGGGTACCAGGATATTAATCTTTATGCACCTGTGATGGGGGATGGTGGAGACACAAAAGAAGGCAACCTGCAGAAGGTCTCAAAGCTACCACTGCAATAAAGGGTAATTGGGTGTTTGTGGAGGAGTCTAGATGAAAACATTGCCACCGCAGATTTGTTTTCCCCCAGTCTCTCCACAGACTCCTTAATAACAATGCGGAGAATGTTTGGCTTCAGAAAGAATATGGGCTGGAAATATAAGCCAATAGGAAAAGAGAAAAAATTGGCCACCAGAAAAATGATCCCCCTTTTTTTTTTCTTTTTTGAATTTGAGGCTATTTGCCCCTAGTAACAAAGCAAGCCAGCAACTCCACCAGCTGAAGCTGAAGTGAGGGGTTTGACATCTTTGTACCCACTGTTTCTGGCATGGCACTTGGCACACAGAAACGCTCAAAAAGTATTTGTCATTGTGCTGAGTGGAAAAAGCCAGTTTCAAAAGGTTACACACAGTATGGTTCCATTTGTATAACCTTCTCAAAATGACAAAATTAGAGAGATGGAGAAGAGATTAGTAGTAGCCAGGGCTTAGGGATGGGGGGTGGGATGCTGTATCAAAGTGCACCCTAAGGGAGTTCTTACATGGTGAGAGGGGAGTTCTATACCTTGACTGTGGTGGTTACACAAATCTCAGCGTATGATAAAACTGCATATAACGACACATGTGCACTCATACACGTGCATGTAAGAGCTGATGAAATAGGAATAAATTCTGTGGTTTCTACCAGTGTCACTTCCTGGTATTTGATGTTGTACTACAGTTATATGTCATCATTGGGGGAAGTCAGGTGAGGGTACACAGGTCCTCAACATACCAGATTTTTCAACTTCCTGTGGACATTTAGTGATCAAGAGTTTTAAAGAATAACTGATTTTCATACTTTACATTTGTTGCCTGAATTCTTTTAACTGGAGTCTTCATAAAAATCCTGTGACAGGTATTTTGAGCCTACTCATTCAACACTTGAGGAAACCAAGAAGTATTTCATAGCGGTTAACAGAAGAATCTCTGGAACCCAAGCACCTGGCCTCTCGTTCCACAACCACTAGTAGCTATTTAACTTTGGGCAAGGAACTTATTCCTTCTGTGCCTTGGTTTCCTCGTCTATAAAATAGAGATATCACATATTCAGCTGAAGGCACAAAGCCATGGATATCATAATTCATCAACTTTAAAGGTTAGATGTTATTATTGTTAAAGTCACCTGCATGGAAGCAGCAGAGCTGAAATGCAAACGTAGATCTGTCTGATTCATAAACCTGGTTCTTAACTACCATACAATACTGCCTCCTTTTTGAATGGTAAACGAAGAAGTGAATGAATACGGTTATCCAATGGTTCAACCCCTCTCCCCCAATACACACACACATATTTACCCTCTCTGAGTCAGAATTACCTCTGTATTAGTCTCCTAGTGTTGTCATAACAAAGTATCACAAACTCGGTGGTTTAAAACAGAACTTTATTCTCTCCCAACTCTTGAGGCTAGAAGTCTGAAATCAAGGTGCTGGCAGGGTCATTCTCCCTACAAGACCTGTAGGGAAGAACTCTACTAGCTTCCGGCGGTGGCTATCAGTCATTAGCCTTCCTTGGCTTACAGCTGCATCACCCTACTCTCTGCTACTGTCACCTTCCATGGCCATTTTCTCTCTGTGTCTCTTCTCCTTTTCTCATAAGGATACCAGTCAGATAGGATTAAGGGCCCACCGTACTCCAGTATGGGCTCTCCTAAGCTATGTCTTAGTTATATCTGTAAAGACCGTATTTCCAAATAAGATCACAGGTACGAGGAGTTAGGACTTCAACGCATCTCTCAGGAAGGGGACACAATTCAACCCACAAAAGCCTCCAAGATGGTTTCCAAAACCATCTCAGACCCCATCTGCCCTCTTTTCCATCCACCATTGGAACACTCTGTGCTCGTCTTACCAAGCATTTTTGTGTCTTTGGAGGGTCACAACCACCTGGGAAGCAGGCACTCCTGTTACTTCTTCAGGCGCTTATCAGAGTTCACAGCTACGTGTCTAGAGGAGAGAGGCAGTCTGGTGCACGGCTGCAAACCCGGACTCTGGCACTAGACTGTTTGGGTTTGAACCCCAGCCTCATCTCATCATTCTTTAACCTCCCGGTGACTTGGCTTCCTCACCTGTAATATGGGAATAACACTAGTATCAACTCCATCTTATAAAATGCAGGTCGTACCAACGCCATGGAGTTAACATGAGGACTAAATGAGTTAAGATACGTGGAGTGATTTGATCATTGTCTGGCTCCTAGTAACTACTGCATGTGTTTGTTAAATAAACAAATACAAGGTAAGCTCTCAATAAATATTAGCTATTAATGTCTGTATATTACTGGCTATCTCAATGGTCAGCAAACTCAGGCCCACGGAACCAATCTGGCCTTCTACTATTTTTATGTAAATAAAGTTTTATTGGAACACATCCATGTCCGTTCATTTCCGTATATCACCTAAGGCTACTTTCCAGCCACTGTGGAAGAATTGGGTGAGTGCAACAAATGCCCCATGGCCTGCATAGGTTCAAGTATTTATCATGTGGCCCTTTAAGAGAAGGTTCACCAGCCTCTGGTCTTTCTCCTTGACCAGACTCTGAGCTCTTTCAAGACAAGGAATGAGCTTGTTTTCACTCATCATTTGTTCCCAGCATCTAGCACCATGAGTAGCATCCAACAGAGGCTCTACAATTATTTGTGCAAATGATGCATAAATACCTGATCCCTGTTTCACACATCAGGACATAAGTCCCAACAGCTACCGTCATTAAGCACCTGCCACACGTCAGACACCACGCTAAGTGCTTTGTCTTGCTAAGTCATTTAGTCCTCACCTCAAACCTCAGACCCAGGGACTATTATCCTCCCAAGTTTTGGGCGGCAGGACACAAGCTGAGAACTTAGAAAATGGCACAAAGTAACACAAACAACATGTAATAATGTTGAAGTTCAACCCGTGGTTTACTTTCTCAAAATCCTCTGTGCATACTTACTCCCTCCCCAGGAGTTTAACATTTTGGAAACGACAACAGTTCCTGTGTTTCCCTATGGTTATGTGCTTCAAACCCCATTCTGCATTCCTTTTACTCTTGTGTCCCCTGATAAGGGAACCTAGTATCAACAATCCCATAACAATCTGTTCAATTCACGTCAAAGCTCCAGGTTTTAACTGGGCCCACACTCTGCCAACCTTGCAATTTGCAAAGTAAAAAATACAGTCTCATCACTATTTGTCTCCTCAGGTGACAGGATGCAAAGTGACAAATGACCGGTTTGACTTTTTCTGCAGCGGGTCAGGTAGCAGTAGCGGGACTGACTAGCTGCACTCGCTGGCCTATTCTTGGATCGACTTTTATAATTGTTACTGAGTTGGGGCAAACTAGCACAGTGAATATCTGACATTTAGAAATCAGATTGGGCATTTATTCGGATCGTTAGCGTGAGGTCCTCTGCACAAAGGTTTAACACAAGTCTTGCCTGCAGATAGACTGGGCTGTTTTATGTTTCTTCCTGGATTTGCTCGTCCCCGCCTGCCCCTATGACCCCAGCCCCTTGGTCAATGGAACAGTGCCTGCTGCCACCTCCACCTCATTTCCTCCATTGCCTACCATCTCAGCTTCCCCCAGATGGAAACAGACCAATGTCTTGAGTCACTCGTACAAGAACATCACGGAGGAGAGCCACACACCTAGCATTAAACTGTGACATGGTTAACTCGTTTTTGCAGTACAGTCTAGCGTTCGCCTAAGTCCACAACCACTTCACTCTCCTCTCCAAGAGAAACTGAGTCCATGATCTCAACTGCCCCCCCTGAAATAAACTAGAATATGCTGTATCACACAGAGTAATCGTCCTCTGAGATACCAGAGTGGTGCGTGGGAATAGCTGCATTATGTCCTGGGAAGATTAACCTGTCTTGCTTATGACAACCTCACCCCTTCAATTAGGTTGAGTTCCCCCAGAAGCAGACCTAAGGCAAGGACTCGAATTCATTCACTCGGGAAACACTGGTGATGGAGAAGAGAAGGGAAGGGAGGATGGGAAGGAAGAAATTCAAGGTGCTCTACGGACCCAATTACTGCTGTGGGCAACGAAGCTCAAGTTCACTGGAGAACTCTGGGAGACAGGGAGGAACATGCCTCAGACTTTCCTGACCAAGAAACAGGGCGCTGGAGTACTTCTTCACCAACTCACCATGTGCCGTTTGATGAAGACTGCTTCCGGACCACCCCTCCAGCACCGCCAGCTTGCGCGCGCACGCGCGCGCACACACACACACAGCTAAGCAGACACTCTCAGCAGCACCCCGCCCCCAGCTAGAGTCACAGGTGTGCACAGGTAGTCACAGGGGTTCTGTATGCAGAAGTTGGCACCAAGAGAACATGTGAGAAGCAGACTATGTCACCTACATCTTCTAAACCCAAATTAAGCCACCACCAGACATAAACCTGTGCTAACAAGCTAGGAAGGCTCTTTCCAACCAGTGTTTCTTTCCTCCAGGTAGGACGCATTGCATCCCTCTATTTAAAATGACCTCAACAACTCGAATTCTTTATCACAAAGACAGAAAGTTGTAGAAGGGTAACAAATCCCCATCCTATGTCCATTTAGTAGCGCTCACTTCGCTTAGCCTGTAGCATCCTTGGCGGGCTGGAAAACCCAGGGTCCTGGCTATTCAGGAAACGCCTTATAACAGAATCCTCTGAGCACAGATATCCTGGCATCGTGCGGCCTTCAGCAGAGCGGGGGTACCCTGAGGAGAAGCTATTCCTTGGAAGCAGCACGCGCTTACTCACCAGCACTCTATCTTCTGTTATGAGAGTTTTCTCAACAAGTCTCCATTTCCGTAGTGGACTGCCTAACCCTGACCATTTTCCCCAGAGAAGTGATTAAGTCTGTCACCCTTATTATTGTAGGGGGCTGCCTCGTTCCCATTAAAATGAGCTCACTGCTGTTCACTCACAGGCCATTGCAATTATCTGTTAAGTCTCTGTGGCTTGAAAAGCCAAGTGGAGGTAACTTTACCTTTCTTTCCTACTTGGGAGTAAATTTAGGAAGTTTCTGGCAAAGTACAAGAAGTCTCTTTTGAGCTCAGCACTGATGTGCTGGGTAGGGAAAGGAAGGAGGCGAGATTAATGTGGAAATAGGAGCACCGACTTTAGTTTTAATGAGACAACTGTTTGAACGCCCGTAAAACCTCAAGCTCAGGAAACCAGCCTCCGAGGGCACAGAAGTGTCATTGTTTTTTTCCATTGTGAGCATCCAAGGTGACATTGACATATTTTGCATATTTTTAACTAGATAATTACGACAAAAACTGATTATTTGCAAGTGTAGGGACATGCCTGATTAAGTACCACTCAGTAACACTGAGAATTACCATCAATTCGCTGCTGCTGGGCCAGTCCGTATTGGAGAGCCATATGGATGACATTACTACCACTAGCACGAATATACAGTTTAATTTTAGATAAAATTATGTCTTGTTTAAAAAAATTGCGGGGGGGGGAGGTGTTTCATGATCTTATTATCTGGATATCGGTCAGCTAAGTTAACGGTGCCACATACACCACAGAGGGTTCAGTGGGGGGAAAAAGGCAAACAGGATAAGTAAGTCCCTACCAGGCAGACAAGGCAGCCAGGAATCCAAGCCACACGGGCCAGCTTCCTCGACAGCTTTCGATGATTAAGAAAACAACTGCCAAGACATCAACTAATATTCAGAAGCCGTTGCCAGATGATGCACTATTCTTCCAATGGTTAGAGCATCCCACGAAAATCCCTCTTGACACAGCCACTCTCTTCCAGAGCTGATTTACAGAGCACGGTTCTCAGGAAAAAGCAGTTAATTGATAGAAACCCAGGGCTCATCAAGTGGAGTCAGCAGACAGCTGGCACAAGAGTGAAAGATGACCTCAGCTATTCACGTAAATCTTTCTCCGTTGTATTCACTACTGAACACCAAAGACAACAAGCTTCCCATCCTTATTAGTACTACTTTGCCCCTCTATGAAAATGACAGAGCCATCCAAATTCTCGATGATCTAATGTCTCCCGTCCTTGCTGAAAGGGACTTAAAAAATCACCTAGCCCCTTTCTTTGGGCTTCCAAGTGGGAAAAGTGATGCTCAAAATGGTCAGGTTGGCATCTGAGATCAACAGGCTACTTTGCAGTGAAACAGTACTAGGACTTGGGGGCCCTACCTTTAGCTTACGGCTCTCTTCGGCCACTTCCTATGGCAAAGAACTCTGAATTGGGGGAAACTATTACGAACCACACCAGTCTGGGTCATCTGTAACATACAACGAGCCAGATCTCAAGCCACAGCTTTCGGGTAAATTAGGTACATCCAGAAGCTTCGTTAATGACACTCAAGTCCCCAGTGTGCTCTTGGGTACACTGAAGAAGTAAACTTAATAAGTCACTGTGAAATATACACCCATTGATCTTTTTCTCATCATTGTGATAACATAGGAGGCTACCAAGGAAGGCTCTGGCCACCCTCCAGGAGAAAGTAATTTATTTTGGACTTCACCTGTTTGAGAACAGACAGGGCCCAAATGAGTTCCAGACATCCCTCGGGCTTCTAAGATCCTGTAAATTCAATTTATGTATTTCAAGGTTGAATCACAGTGGCATCCCTGTACTATAACCTCATAGAAGTTTTACCTTCTACCTCTAGCTTTCACTGGTTACAAAGTGTGTCCACTTATATAAACTCATTACCATGTGATAACTCTTCGAGGTTATGGAGGCAGGAATAAAACATTTTGAACAATCCTAGAAGGGGGAAAACTACAAAGGTAACTAAGGCCAAGTCAGAGAGACCTGGATCCAAGCCTGGGCTCTGCTCCTCAGTACCCGGGACCAGCTGAGCCTCAGTTTCTGCATTAGTAAAGTGGGTATTACTGTGTCAAGATGGGATAAGAATCACTCATTAATGACACACCCTGAGTACCCAGAGTCCTATTCCAGACTTCTGTCTCACCATCCCACCTCTAAATTCTCTTCCCCCATCTATCCACCTATATTAACCACAGCTTTTATTTCCTGTATCCAAATGATTCGACATCTGGAGTTTGCTGACCCTGGAGGGGCTGCCCTCCCAGGGCTAGCCAGTTCCTAGAGATAATCAACAACTAAAAAGTGCACTTTTCAAATGCAAACTAACCAATCCAGAACCCATACCCCGCAACCACCTCCCGTATGACTCTCACACTCCAGACCAATAGCCACCTGCTTTTATCACCCCAGGCTCCGCTACCGGGGAACTAGGGACAGCCCCGATGTCCCAGAGCCTCCCAGAATTATTCAAATTGGCCAACCCTAAGCCTGCTCACCCTGCCTCACCTGTTCCTTTCTCCAGAAACCACAGTCAGAGTTTTCACAATATTTCCTTCCTTTCCTTCTGCCCCTGACCAACCCTGGTGCTTCCCTGTGTGCCCCTCCCCCACCACGGCACGGCCGGCCCCCTCCTCTTGGGAACTCTCAGTAATAAACGATTTTTTCAGTGACAATCATCTCTTCGTCTGTTGGCCTCGCTATACCTCAAATTTTTCTATTCATATGCTATAATTTAGGGCACCCCTACCACCTTTTACCCACCCCAGTACCAGCATAGGTGAGGTCACATAGCAGATGCTCAGTTAAGCAGCTGTCATAGTACATACTATGTGTCAGCTTGGCCAGACCACAGTGCCCGTGTATTTGATCAAACAGTATCCTAGATGTTTCTATAAAGGTTTTGTTTATCATTTAAATCAATGGACTTTGAGTCAAAGCAGATTGCTCTCCCTAACAGGGCGGGCCTCACCCAATCACTTGGAAGTCTTAGGAAAACAAAGACTGACCTTTCCAAAGGAAGAAGAAATTCTGCCATCAGACCATTTTTGGACTCAGACCACAACTCTTCCCTAAGTCTCCAGCCTGCTGGACTACCCTGCAGATTTTGGACTTGCCAGCTTCTACAAGCACATGAGCCAGTTCCTTAAAATAAATACACACATACCCTTTTGATTCTGTTTCTCTGGAGACCCCTAATACAGTAATGGTGAGATTAAATGTACCAAATCACGTCTGCTGGGAATAAGAATGCTCATAGCAGCACTCCTCGTAATAGGCAAAAAAGACCCAAATGGTCCTTCATGGTGGTTTGGATAAATAAATAATGGCACATTCATCACATGGAATACCAGACAGTGAAGAAAATAAACTGCAGCTACAGTCAACATGAACAACTCTTAAAAAAAAGAAAGAAAGAAAAAGAACGCCTTGCAAGTACAGTGTAGACCAAGGCAAAACTAATCTGTGGTGCTACAAGTCAGGACCTGAATACTCTGGGAGGACACATGGGAAGAGCTGGGGACCCCAGGGTGCTTTTGGAGGACTCCTTGCGAGGTTTCTTGATCTGGGAGTTGGTGACACGTGTGAACCAATTGGTGGAAAATGTATTGAGCTGTGTATTGATGATGTGTGCCTTTTCCTGTAGATATGTGACCTTCATGAAAGGTTACAAAGATGGAAACATAAATTAAAATGATTTTTTAACATTATTCCAATGTGCAACCTAACTCCGAGATACAGTGGGCATTTGTATATTAGAAACTCAGCAACGTAGAAGATAAATGTTAAGTTTGAAAATAACCTTATATAACTGAACATGTTAGATGTTTCCTAAAGTGGATTTTGGAAAACATGTTATAGCATCTGTCTCATATCTCTGGAATCACTGACAAGATTCAGGCTTTTGAGCCTTGGAATCATCCCACCAGGTACGTGGAATGCTCTCCCCGCCGCCATCCCCCTGCCACAGGGCACAGAGCCCCACAGAGAACCTGGCAAAATAACCCTCTTGGCATCTAGGTTTTCTCAGAAAACGGAATTTCCCAGTGTAATTATCTCAAGTGTCTCCGGATTAGTTGAATACGTTAGACATGCAATCTGTACTGCATACTTCAAGAGTCGTGAGTTACTCTACAAACTTTAAAAAGGAAAAAAAAAAAACTAGAAAATCACCATGCTGCCCAGACGATGATGGCAAACCTGCTCGGATTGTGACTTGGAGGAAGGGGAGTGGTTTGTGTCTCGTCTTTTTTAGTAGCTGTGTGTTGAGAGTGGATTCACTCAGAGGAAGTGGTTGGGTTGGAAACGTGGCCTTCAGGTATCCCTTGGGAAAAAGGGAGCTGCGAGACCAGGAGATGTGTGAGGGTCAGCAGCCCTTTCTTCGGACCCTGGGGTCTGCTTAGCACGTAGGACAGCAAACGCTCGCACTCAGCTGGCCAGTCCCCTCAGGATCACAGCTACACGGCTTCCGCAGTGCCCACCCAGCCCTGTCCAGCTCCCCAGACACACCGCGTGCACCTCTGGGACCTACAGGAAGGCACCAGGAGGCCCGACCTCCACACCTGGGGGGACCCTGTGCTTTCCTTGGAAAACGAGATCGTGGCAAACTCCTGCTCCCTCCTCAAGACCCAGCTCTCCTTCCAAAGGCTTTGCCCCAACCCTCCAGCCTACCCCAGCGCAAGCCGCCTCACGCACCGGCCACACTGTGGGCATCACAGCCCACGGTGACCTGTCAGCCTGCCTGCCACACTCTGAGCACCCTGAGAGCTGAGGCTTTTGGTTCTGGATCCCCAGCACCGCCCTCTGTCCACCTCTCTGGGCGTGTGTGTGTGTTTGCTCACGTACGCGCCCCCAGTGGTGTATGCCCCCTCCCACTTTGCCTCTCCGTCACCCTCCCTCTGCCCTTCTGTCTCTCTCCCGCTCTGTGCTCTGACCCTTTAGCTCCTATCTCCGCCCTCTCTGTCCCTGTCTCCCCCAGTGTATGTGTATCCCTCATGTGTCCCTCTCTCTCTGTCCCCTCCTCCCTGCCCCCATTCTCCATCCTTCTTCCTTACCATGCCCTCTATCTCTCTCTCCCTCACCCCCCATCTGTCTGTCCCCCCGATCCATCTCCTTCTCCCTCTCCCCCCTCCCATACCTCCTTCCTCTCTCCCTCTCCTAGTCCCCTCTTCCCCTCCTGTCTGTGTCCCCCTGTGTAACCCCAAGCTGTGTTGCCCCTTCCCTCCCTCTGTCAGCTCTGGTCTCTCAGAATTCATTCTTCCTATAGCAAGGAACATAGGTCTGCAGTCAGTCCTACATCCTTTACCAGAAAAGAAAGAGTCTCCCTCTCCTTTCCTCTTTTTCAGTAGGAAAAAATCCTAGGGAAGAATTAGGATTGGTTCGGCTCAGACCAAAGTCCTTTCCTTCAGATCAAATACTGTGGCTGGAGATAGGAGATCTCACACATCCCCATTTACATTTTAAAATATGTTTAGATGAAATACAAATAACATTAACATGACTTGGCATTCTTATTAAATTTCAAAGCTACTCTATGAAGGACAAGCTCCAGATGGAGTTTCTTTACCTATATCTGTGTGTCTTGCACAGAACTAAGCACTGTTCACAAACCCATCAGTCTACTGAAATGCAAGGCCCATAAGACAGAGCTGTGTCTGTCACGTTCACTGCTGTATCGCCAGCACACAGCCCAGTGGGTGCTTATTAAATACTGGAGTGAAGAAATGACTAGATGACAAATGACTGGATAGATGGATGATCAATGATAATTTCGTAAAACGCTTGAGAATTTCTCTTCATTAAAAACAGACCTCCTTCTCTCACAGATGCATCCCCATACTTCACCCAACCAAAGATAACTGGAACTCAGTTGCTCCTCATTTTTCAATCAACCACCACTCCCAAACACAGCACATTCTGGTGGCCCACCATGGCACACTAACCTACAGGGAACCTCCCACCTTACCTGCAGCCCTTGCTTCTGATTCTTTCTTAGGTCAGTTGCCACAAGAAATCCCGAGTGTCTGACCTAGAAGGTCCCTGAATGAAGGAAGCAGCCCTGGATTCCACCCGCCAACCCTGATCCAACTAAGAAAGGATGAAGCTCGCAACACGTGAAGCATCTCCCGTCTGATTTCCTCCTAACTGCATGCTTGACCCCCGCTCAGGAAGCAGATGAAAATGAGGACAGGATAATTAGGAATCACACCTGTACAAACGAGGATGCTTACAGCAGATTTAAAAAGGCAACACAGGGCCCTTTTTCTGGGTATTGCGTCATTTCTCACATGGCGCCTCTGGAAACGGCCCCTAATGATAGAGCAGGCCTCAGAAGGACCACATGAAACCGAATAAAACATCAGAGCTGGGCAAACAGGGTTGATCGTGCGTTCTTCAAACCCCAAGTATGCAGGGAAGAACAGAGAATTGCCTCCAATCAGCCAGACACATACAGCCTTTATTTTTTTCAGCTGGAAGAAACCTTCATCTTTCAACTCACCTCCGGGCTTTCGTATTTAAAAACCAGTCAGGAACACAACCAGAATTCAATGTGTGCTCCGACACCAGATCTTTTTGACGCACCTGCCAGTCCCGACCTTGGATGTGTCAGAGTCATGGCAGCCCCTTCCTCAGTTTCCACACTTATTCACTGGGACATTATGTTTCCCATACATCTCAGGAGCCACGGAACAAATTCCACTTAAGAACAATCTGTTAAGTCCTCTGTGCCCCTCAGTTGAAACACAATTTCTGGATTCGGGGGCTTGGACGAGTCATCAAAGATTGTGAAGCCTCAGTCTTCTTGTCTGTAAAATGGGAATAACACCTCCTACTTCTCATGGCGGCTCATTTTCATTAAATGAAAACAAAACGGGTGAACCACCTCACCCAGGGCAGTGCTTGGTCCATGGCAAGTATTTAAAAATATTAGTTCCCTGTATATCCTAATCAAAATAGAGAGACCTAGAACCCCCTATTTCATGATTGCATTTCAACTCAAATGCACACACTGAGACCCCTAGGAGGCAGTGCTCCCCAAGTTGGAAAGCTGGACCTTCACTGTAGACCCTGTACATGGGATTCCACTGCCCACCCCAACAACCACGTGGAGATTAAAGCCAGACCACAGGGATTAGTCATGGAACACGTTGATACGGACGTTACAGCAAAGAGGTAACCAAAAGGAGCAGCCAAGACAATGGAAGAAACACTCGTGTTATTTTTTTTAAAAAATCAAAACAGGCAAAGGAAACAGGAGGAGGAAAAAAGAGGGTAAGGGGTACGGGGACGTAATTCTCCATGTGTGAGTCCAGCTCCTCTGAAAGGCAGCACCAGGATGGGATTAAACAGACAAGGATTCTATTACGGGACGTGCCTTGTGTGAGAAAATAGGGAGGGGGCCAGAGAAGATGGGGGAGCTGTCAGACTGCAACGCAGGCCTGACCCCGAGGGAAGCAAGGTTGGTGTGACACGTCCCAGCCTCTAAGGGGGGTTCAGCAAGGTCGGAGGTCACTCTGAGAAGTAGGGGAAGGCCTGCCAGGCACATTCTCAAATGATCAGTCAGCATTTTCTGCCAAGAACAGCGGACACCCGAGCATCTCCCTCCAGTTTGCCTGCATACTGGCCTGTCTTTACAGCACAGGTCACACTCTGAACAAAAGGACATGAAATAGAAATACACCGCACTGGGGCTTAGAAAGCTTGTAAGCGAGGGTACAAACCCATGACGCTGGTTCCAAAAGGCATGGTCAGGGGAGGTCCAGGGATACTAGGGAGGGCTGGGGAGAGAAGCAAAGGGACCAGGGCGTGCTCCTACCTTGATCTGGGTCCCTCAGAAGCAGACCCTGAGACAAGGATTGGGTGGCCGTTAACTTATTTGGAAGATGAACTAAGGAAGCTGGGACGAGGGGGTGAAGAGAGGAAGACAGGAAAGGAGACACGCACGTAAGGGTGCACTACGGAGGTCACTGAAGGCAAAGGGAACTCAATTCCCCCCTCAACCTGAGTACCCCAGAAATGCCCCGAAGGACCACAGTCTAAAGCATTTATTCATGGGCTCTCGTCCCACTGGTTGAGAGCTGTTTCTTGAGGAGTCACTCCACAATCTTCCAGGCTGGAGAACGCCTAAACAGAAAGCCAACTCTTAGGTAAGACAGTGCCGGTGGCAAACAAGCCTGAGCGTACATGAAGCTGCCAATCACAGCAGCAGGGAAAACCAGAGATGGGCCCAGAGTTGAAACGCAAGGGCTACGGCTCCAAAGGCAACTTGTAACTTAGTATTAACCTCGGCACTTTGTTCCCACTGTCATATTAAACACTCCCTTTGCCCTGGGTGGCACGAGTGTAAATCCTATGATGTTTCATTTAACGCTTTAGTTATCTGTGACCTCCCACCCCAATCCTCAGGGCATTTCAGTTCAACCCGGAGGCCCATCAACCGAGAACTCAGAGTGGGGTGAAGGACGTAGGGTAGAGCCAGGTCATTCCATCGCCCAAATCCTCCCCCTTCCCGTCACTCCTCCCAGAGGCAAACTCACCCTGCTTCCTGAAGGATGACTCACAGAGACGTGGCACTTCACGCGGGACGGGCTGGCTCACACTACTAGGGCCAGCGTCTGTCGTGACGCAGCAGCTCAAAGTGACGGCAAAGAAACCTACATCCGCGCCCCAGCTTCACGCCTGACGCACTGCCGGAGATCTCAGACTGAAGAGTCCGCCCTCACCTGCTGCAAATACCTAGTATTTAAGCCTTCAGCCCATGGTGTGTATCAGAATCACCTGGAGGGCCAAGGAAGCACCCAGAGACCTCTGCTTGTTGAAGTAGGAAAGGGAGGGCCTGAGTCTCGACCAGTCCCCTCAGGAGATTCTGAGGCCCACCGAAGTGTACGAACCACTGATTTAAGTCTGGACCACGGGGGTCTCAACGTTTTCTGTGCATATCACTCATCTGTGGATCCTGTTCAACTACAGATCGATTCAGCAGGCCTGCTCTGAAGCCTCAGAGACTGCAGCTCTGATGGGCTCCCAGGTGATGCTAATATAGCTGGTCCACAGGCCAAATCTGAGGAGCCAGAGCCTACGATGCAGAACTTACGGCCTCAAGATGGCTTCACAGAGAATCGGCAGCAGAGGCTTTTCTGGGTACCGTTTTTCCCTGGCCTCTTTGTACCCCACGTCGTATACAGCTACCAGTGACTTTTGGGCTGCAGGTAGAAAAAACAAAAATTCTTGCTATGCTGTTGCCTGTTTTGGAAATTTAGTAACCTATTCTATTTAACCTAATATATTCAAAATATTATTTTAGCAAGCAATCAATATAAAAGCTATCAGTGAGACGTTTTACTCTTTCTTTTTTGGTATTGCATCTTAGAAATCTAGGGTGCACTTCATAATCACAACCTGTCACATTCCAAGTAGTAGCCACATGTAGCTGGTGGCCACAATACTGAATAACGCACTGCACTGTTATACACTCTGGCTTACATCACCATCTAGAAGTTCTTTTTCTATCAACCTATGTGCTTCTTTTCAAGCATTGCACAGTCCTAGTTCTTAAGCCAAACCCAGCATTAGAAAGGAACACCCTCAGCCAAAGACAGAAAAAGTGCTCCAGCATCCCTGAAGACATTTTCTTTTCATGTCTGGCTTTTCAGTGGCTTCCAGGGAAGCCTAGGGTGACCAACCATCCCAGTTGGCCTGGGACGGCCTCAGTTTTAACACTGAAAGAGCTACATCCCAGAAAATACCTCAGTTCAGGTAAACCAGGAGCACCAGTCATCCTTGAAAGTTTGTGGCTGCACAGGTCCCTCCTTTACCCTAGAGGACTTTTTCCCACAGGTGGGACATCTATTAAGAGCTAAACGACTACATACAAGATTAGCAACATCTGAGGCCCTGACAATTAGCACAGGGTTACTCCAATTTCCCTGATTTTGATGTTGACTCTGAGCCTCGATGTATCTCACCAGGTTTCAGGGGCATTGTAAGAATGTGAAAGCACTTTGAAAACAAGGGAATTAAGTAAATGTGGCTACTATTAATACTTACTGAGCAAGTGTTATACGCCAAGCCCTGGGCTAGAACTTTCCATCCATTATGGGATTTACATCGACCCCAAGGAAGCAGGCAGGTACCACTATTGCCCTCATCAGTCTATGAGGCAACTAAAGTTCAGAGAGGTTAAGTAACTTGCTTACAGTCACACAGCTCATTAAGTCTCAGAGGTGCGACTTGAACCTATAGGGCTCTTAGTCCAAAGTTCACGAAAATAACAAAACAGAAGAGAAAGAGCTGAGAATGGGAAGATCCACACATGGCAAGGCTGATCTCCATACCACAAGAAAAATGAGCTAAACCTTAGGCCCTTGACAAAAAACAGCAACAAAATTTTCAGGGACATTCAAGACAAGAGCATACGATACTGTCCTCACCCAGGTTTCAAGAAAGGATTTATGGAAACTTATGAGTCCTATCCATCCCTCTATGTCCAGCTCTTGGTAGGAGCACTTGCTGTGCCCTCGGCCGGGGACATTCTGGCCCTTGATCTTCAGATGGTTGGAGCTCTCTAGTCACCCAGGTCTCAGCTCAAATGCAGCTTCCTCCATGAGGTCTCCCCTTACTGACTTATCTAAACTTCCACCCCTCAAGTCACTCCCACCTCACCCTATTCCCACTACCCTGCTTTATTTTGGTTGTCATCCTCATCAGGGATCTACTATTTTTTTTTAAGATTTTTTTGACGTGGACCATTTTTAAGTCTTTATTGAATTTGTTACAATATTGCTTCTGTCCCATGTTTTGGTTTTTTGGCGGTGAGGCATGTGGGATCTTACCTCCCTGACCAGGGATCAAACCCGCACCTTCTGCATTAGAAGGGGAAGTCTTAACCACTGGACCACCAGCGAAGTCCCAGGGATCTGCTACCACCTTATATCTGTATGTATCAGAACTGTGTGTTAATTACTGCCTCCCCGTATAAGCTCCATGGGGCAGGGACCTGATCACCCTTGTTCACCCCCTGTCCTGGGGCCCAGAGCAGAGTCCAGTACATGGCAAGCCCTCAAACTTTTGTTGATTGTTGAACAAACACAATACCTGAAAAGTGGTGGAATATATTGCCAATAGGGGGAAAAAAACTGCTGTGTTATTTTTTTTTAAGTGGTCTGCAATCAACACACAACATCAGACTTGATCAAAGGGCTCATCTTCTTAGTATCAGTGCATCCCCATTTACACACTGACCAAACCACGAAAGCTATACTGAAACTTTCCCTTACCGGGATGAGTTCTCACTCTCTGTTCACAAACTGGAAGCTGTTGATTTCAATTACCAAAAGTGTCACCACAAATGACAATCACTCAAATTCCTTGGCTCTGGAGAAGACAAAACCCAAGTCGGCCAAGCCAGAAACACCTTCACCGATCTGGTTGTGTTCTGAATCATCTCCACAGAAACTGGAAGAATTCCCAGCAGAGGCTTCCAGACTTCCAGCAATTATCTTAAGGTCTGATTAGCATTTTAAATGTCACCTGTATAAATTAAAACTGTTTACAGCTCACAGAGTCATTATTTTATGATTCATGATTTCGCCGCAGCTAGCCAAAACTCACTTTTTGGAAAATCTCATCCTAAATGTTACCTGCCGGATTAGGCCTGGCAAAAACTCTTTCTCTTGGTTCAAATATCTAGCTTCTCTTTTTCTTCTTCACTTGGATAATCTCAGCTTCCTTCCCTGGCACATCTCGAGGACTGAGGGTGTCAAACTTGGCAGGGAGACTATTTGAAAACAGTTCTTTCGGTGATGTAAGTTACTCGACACCATCTTCTGCTGACTTGAAGAAAACAAATGAGGATTTCTGAATATAGCTGCGCATCCATCAATTATCACTTATCCTCATCTCTCTTGCTGGTGTACACATTAATTTCCTAGAGATTGGAGGATGGGATAATGATTTTTGGAAATCACCTCTACTCATGGTCATTTTTTTACCAAAACAGTATTTTTTTTTAAAATCCCCTTTTATTTACACTTTCTCTATGCCACCAGCATTTCACTGATTTACTTCATTTTGCTCCAGAATTAGAGTATAGGGGCATTTTGCTTCTCTGATCAAAGGTAGCTGGGCTGTGATGTCAGCTGGGTGGGGATTCTAAGCTTCGCTTGGCTACTTCAAGCTCTAGGACCTGAAACAAGTCCAGTAGCCTCCATCTGCCTGAGCTTCCTTCCACCCAACCCTGAGCAGGGAACAATGTAGAGTCTAGGCCTTCACTCTAGTGGGACTTACACCAACACAGGAGACAGCTGGAGGGTCAGCCACACATACTCCACCTGGTGCCACTGTGATCTTCCTAAACTTCCATTTCCCTGCTTTCAACCCTCTAAGCAGAGGTCAGCAAACTCTTTCTGTAAAGGGCCATATAACAAATAATTTTGATTTGGGGGGATGTACGTTCTCTGACTCAACTACCCAACTCTCCCCTAGTAGCATCCATAGCCACAGACGAAATGAAAACACATGGCCACAGCTGTGTTCCAGGAGGATTGCTCACCTCTCCAGCCCCATCACACTTCAGCCACACAGCCTCCTTCTTTCAGTTTCTGGAACATTCCAAGCTTATTCCCTCTTGCTGTTCCTTTTTTGTGGTCAGTTCTGCTCTCGTTATCAGCACAGGCCGGGTTCCTTCCCGACATCCGTCTGTCCATTTATTGTCATCAACTTGGAGAGGTTTCCACGACCGCCAGTCAGTCGCTCTTTAGCAAATCTCCCTGCTTTGTTTTCTCTGGTACTCAGCACGCTCTGACAAGTGGTACAAAAAAGTCGGTTCCCACAATAATGGCTTTGGAGATAGACTACTGATATTTTCTCAATCTTATATGGAAAGTTTTACAAACTTTTTCTCTTATCCATTTATTTGTTGTTTAATTATTATTTTTAACTGTGGTAAAATCCACATAACATAAAATTTCCCATCTTAGCCCCTTTTTAAAATTTATTTTATTGGAGTATAGTTGATTTTAAATGTTGTGTTGATTTCTGCTGTACAGCAAAGTGATTCAGTTTTATATATATATACATATGTATATTCTTTTTCATATTCCTTTCCATTCTAGTTTATCACAGCTTATTTTTAAATGTATTTTTTAACATCTTTATTGGAGTATAATTGCTTTACAATGGTGTGTTAGTTTCTGCTTTATAACAAAGTGAATCAGTTATACACATACATATGTTCCCATATCTCTTCCCTCTTGCCTTTTTTTTAAGCCTGTATCGAATTTGTTACAATATTGCTTCTGTTTTATGTTTTGGTTTTTTGGCCGCGAGGCATGTGGGATCTTAGTTCCCCAGCCAGGGATCGAACCCACACTCCCTGCATGGGAAGGCAAAGTCTTAACCACTGGACCACCAGTGAAGTCCCTGTCACAGCATATTGAATACAGTTCCCTGTGCTATACAGTAGGACCTTGCTGCTTATCTAGTCTATATATAACAGTTTGCATCTGATCTTAGCCACTTTTAAGTATACATTTCAGTGACATGAAGTATATTCACTTTACTGTGCAACCATCACCACCATCCATCTCCAGAGCCCTTTTAATCCTGCAAAACTAAAACTCTGTACCCATGAAAAACTCCTCATTCCTCCCTCCCCCCAGGTCCTATCAACAACATCTTATCAGTTTTTAACATTAAACCTGACCAGGTAAAATCAGATTAAGAAAAGGTCAATGCCTTCTAAAGGATGTTACCACCAAATTTCCACCACTGAGCCCTTTGATATAGAGATTCTGGAACCACCGTGGAGATCTGATGTTTTCTAATCTACTCTGTGTTTCTTCTTCTCTTTCCACACTACAGTGTAAGTTCCATGAGAACAAGAACCTTATCCTTTTCCTTACTGAATGGCAAACACCTAACACGAGCTAACACAGAGCTGGTGCTTAATTAAATGAGGGAACAAAGGTGCAAATAAGTGCCTTTGTGGTCGGGTTAGACCTTGAGCAGGGCTCTCCAAAGGCTCTGGATATGTAAGGAAGAGAGGGGATGTCAGCCCAGGGTAACAGCAGAAAGCTTAGCTCCTGGAGGCCTGGGTAGTATCTAAGCTGTATCATCAGGGCCAGGTACCAGCAGGCAAAGGAGGAAAGAAAGGAGAGAGGATGGGAGTAGGCAAACAGATAGGGACGCAGGAAGAAAGGAGAAGGAGAAAGCCCAGGAATTTCTGCAGAGAGTATGCATTTTGAGAGCCTTGCAAAAAAGGGGTTGAGGATGCAGGGAGTTAGACCGTGGAAGATCTAGGAAGTGTGGTCCTGTGAGCCTCTGGTTCTTGACCAGGGAATGTCATGATTCCAGTTGGTGTATAAGGAAAATGTCCCTCGCAGCCCGGTGAATATCAAGGTGGGGGAGTGCGTCCAACTGTCACGTCCCTGGCAAAAACTTTATTTTCAAAACTTCAGAAGCAGCTGGAGGCACATGTTAACATTTCCAAGGCAGAAGCCTCATCATAACGAAACTTCTCACAAAGGGGAGAGAGGCAAAAGGTACATCTGCCGGAAATACAGAGTAAATGATCTTTCCTGCCCAAGCAGAAGGAAAGGAGAGCTCGTTCCACGGAGCCAGCACCTGCTCAATACTGTTCTGATCTCTGCTCTGGCCTCCAGGTCCGAAGTCCCGGTGACCCGTGGCCTTGACAAGGTAGGTGACACGCTGATCAGTGTGTGGTTTGGGGGCTGTATATTTCCCTGCCCATGAGTGATCATTCACGAAGGATGTGATTCACCAAGCAGCTCTGATTGTGATTTCCTGCATCACCCCTCTGGGAACCCTGACTCATTCACAAGCCACGAGATTGTTTTTAAATGGTTGAAATCTTACAGCAAATTTATACAAACAGAAGTGGGCTGGGCGTGGGATTTACTGATGTACATTGGACTTCCTCATGGACTCAGAGAGTGTCTCTCATAATTGGTCTTATGTGTAATACCTACCTGGAGGCACTATTCCTGCCACGGTTAATGATATGCCTTGGTGGAAAACTTACTATGTGTAGCTGATCCTATGAGGTAGTTAGGTTGGATGATTACACATCTAAGCTGCAAGTTCTTGAAGCATTCACAGTTCACTGTGGAAAAGTTAGCTCTATTCAGCTAGGATTTATTAGAACGGTGTTGGCAAAGAATGTAGAAATGAATTCCACCTACTCGGTCTGCCAACTAGGAAACTGATTGCCTGAGGTTAGTTTAAGGAACCTGACACAGCTGGATTATCTGACTCATGGGGCTGGGGTCTTTGGACCCTGGTTGTCACTGAGTTACATACTGGACAAGGAGGGATTGGATGAAACAGAGGTCCCTGCCTTCAGTGAGGTTAAAGAACTTTCAAAGAGGCTGGACAGACACATAAGAGTGTGAACATGAGAAACGAGTGACATGGGTGATAAGTAGAGGGTGTGGAGAAGAGGGTACGAGGGAGGGCAGGAGTAGTCGAGAAGAGGGTACGAGGGAGGGCAGGAGTAGTCAGGGAGGACTTCCTGGAGGAGATGATGCTTGGTCTGGGCCTTGAAGGAAGGGCAGGATTTGAGAGGAAGGAGTGAAATATGACAGCAGAAAGATGGCAGAGAGCAGCAGCGGTGAAATCTGAAGCAAGCAGGACATGAGCAGAAAGCAAACAGAAGCACACCCACCTCAGAAGAGTGTGATCCACTGAGACCATCGACACTGACACCGCAGCTTGGAGCAATCCCAGACCCCCTGCTGTGCTGGTACATGATTAACAGCCGGCTGCTGGAGGCGGGAGCCCTGATTTGTAGCCTCTGCCAGCTGTCATGGTGTAAATGCTCCCTCCACAGCTGATTTCTAAGATGGCTGTGTTTAGCAACAGGCTGACAAATTTTCTGAAAATTTAACTATCAGCTCCTGCGGGCAGCCCTAGCACACCTCTGCTTGGGACCCTCTTTGTTTACAAGGATTCTTCTCTCCTAGTCGTTTCACAAGAGTTGCCCCTTACTGAGCACTTATGGGTCAGGGTCTACGCTAACAGTCAAAGTGCATTATCGCCTTAATTCGTTACAAGAACCCTATGGGTTAATCATTAACATTTAACACTACCATTGTGCCAATGGGGGAAAAATGATATTTAGAGGTATTAGAAAGCCAAATGCCTGTCACTCTAAAAGTCGTACTCTTAACTTTTATACCATACTCTGCCCCCTCCTCTGGCCACCGCTAATATTATTATTCTCTTTATTATCACTCTTGGGTTGTTCCTTTTAATCCCCAGAATGCTCCTGACCCTTTGCTGGAAAAACAAACCAGAGAAATGATTTGCCGCTGGAGCCATCTTGAAATATGAAAAACAGGGAAGTTGCCTAACTTTATCAGAACGTTTTATTACTTAGATTTTCAAACTCATATTTTAATAAAAAGGTTAAGGAGGTAAAACCACTCCTCATCAAGAAAACAACCACCTGTGACTAGATCAAATGGAAAAGAAACTCTGACTTTGCTTTTCTTAAATTTTACATTTCACAAAGTTTTCAGTGAGAAGTTAGTAGACATATTTGACTGCTGAATTTTTGTCCTCTCGACTCTCCAAGTTATTCTAAGACAGTATCTTTGGCGAGGTTCCCTGGAAACAGGGAGCCTGAAATGGGGATCTTGGGCAAATGATTTTTTTTGACAGAAAAATCTGTAAGGAAGTGAGGGATGCAGGAGAAAGGGCAGAACAAAGAAGTGGTTTCAGCCTCAGCCCAGCCCCAGCCTGATCCTACAGGAAGCTCCAGAGTGGGAATAGCGTCAGAGCGCTGTCTTCCCTTAAGGCAGGAGGACAAAGCTTTTATATCATATCGTTGGCTATGGGACCATAACCTCCCAAGCATTTGCCATTGAAGTAGCTCCCATGGACCAAGAGAAATTCTTTAGAGCCATTAACAGCCAACACTCACAACAAGTATGGGATAGATATACCAGTCAGTAAACGGGAACCAGGCGGGGCACTGATAATGTCTATTTCATACAGGTAATGAAACTACACTTCTTAATCAAAAGAGCTTCACTGCTTAAGTACAACATAGAAAGAAAAATATCATATAATGTCACTTATATGTGGAATCTTAAAAAATGATACAAATGAACTTATTTACAAAACAGAAATACCGAGACATGGAAGCAACCTAAATGTCCATCGACAGAGGAGTGGATAAAGAAGATGTGGTACATATATACAATGGAATATTACTCAGCCATAAAAAAAGAATGAAATAATGCCATGTGCAGCAACATGGATGGACCTAGAGATTGTCATACTGAATGAAGTAAGTCAGACAGAGAAAGACAAATATATGATATCGCTTATATGTGGAATCTAAAAAAATGGTACAAATTAACTTATTTACAAAACAGAAGTTGAGTCACAGGTGTAGAAAACAAATCTATGGTTACTGGGGGGAAAGGATAAATTGGGAGATTGGGAGTGACGTATACACACTACTAGATATAAAATGGATAACTAATAAGGACCTACTATATAGCACAGGGAACTCTACTCAATACTCTGTAATGACCCATATGGGGAAAGGAATATAAAAAAGAGTGTATATATGTATATGTATAACTGATTCACTTTGCTGTACACCTGAAACTAATAAAACATTGTAAATCAACTATATTCCAAAAAAAAAAAAAACAGAAATATAGTCACAGACAGAGAAAAGAAACTATGGTTACCAAAGGGGATAGTGGGGAGTGGAGGATAAATCAGGAATTTGGGATTAACATATATACATTATTATATATAAAACAGATAAACAACAAGGACCTACTGTATAGCACAGGGAACTATACTCAATATCTTGTAATAATCTATAATGGAAAATAATCTGAAAAACAATATATATGTGTATAATTTAATCACTGCTGTACACTTGAAACCAACACATTTTAAATTAACTATACTTCAATTTAAAAAAAGAAAAAATGCTTTTTTAAAAAAAAGAACTTTACTTCTGCCTAATCAACCAATCACAGTAATTGTTCAGCATGTTTAGACTCACGGGAAACTTTACAACCCCAATTCCTGCGTTAAGATTTCACATCAGTCAAAACTCAGATGTTGTAAGTGAAACTGCCATGAACGCTCATAGAATTTCTTATGAGGGATTGAATTTCTCTTCATGATTCTAAAGATCTTCCAGGGGGAAGACTATATCTTATTCATTTATGGGTCCTTGGAGACTAAGACAATACTTGGCAAATAGTAGGTGCTCGATAAATGCATTGATGAACTGGATGCTTAAGACCTCCAGTAAAGTGACCAGCTCATCCCTGTTTGCCCAGAACTATCCAGTTTTAAAATTAAAAGTGGTACGTCCTGGGCACCCTCTCAGTCCCACGCTAAATAGGACAACTTGTCAACCTATCCTTACATCTTTCTCCCTGCTTCTGCATCACGGCTGCGTTCAAATCAATCCAGTCTCTTCATTTTCCCTAAATGTCTCCCAAGAGAGAAACGTTTTAAACTCCATGGGTAATACACTCATAGAAACTTCTGCAAAATATCTAATGTAAATGCTCCTGCTGCGATTTAGATCATTTTCACTTTTCTCGTCTCCAATAGAAACATTCCCACAACTACCTCCAAAACTTTGATATAGGAAATATTAGCATATATAGTCCTTCCACTCCGCCTTCCTCCTCACCCAATAGGGTAGCCAGTGGCCTTGGGTTGAACCCTGGGTACTTCAAGCTTGAGAAAGGCTGACTACACCTACAGCTCTAGAATTTTTTCTTCTACATCCTCTGTATCAAAATGTACCTGTCCTGTGTCACAGTGTCCCAGTTAGATAGTAATTATTTGGTCCTCAAAATAACAAAATGGGGGCTTCCCTGGTGGCGCGGTGGTTGAGAGTCCGCCTGCCGATGCAGGGGACGCGGGTTCGTGCCCCCGTCCGGGAAGATCCCACGTGCCGCGGAGCGGCTGCGCCCGTGAGCCATGGCCGCTGAGCCTGCGCGTCCGGAGCCTGTGTTCCGCAACGGGAGAGGCCACAACAGTGAGAGGCCCGCGTACCGCAAAAGTAAATAAATAAATATTAAAAAATGATCAACCTAGTTAAAACAGAAGTGTAAGCACTGGAGCAGCTTTTTGTCCAGCATTAGACCCTGAAACTATGCTCAACTAACAGGGACTCTTGGTGTGTGTAACGATATTAACTCAGTCCAAACAATGTTAAGGAATGAATGAATTGATATGATGATGAGGTGGGGATTATCGGTTCACATAACCCAAGCTCTCCTCTGTTTTGCCGTCGTCTTTCAATTCCAAATAAACTCTCTTAATGAAGGGGGAAATACACCACCGGTGGGTCATCATCCTTGCTACCCACGGGTACAAGAATACATACCCCCTCCTTCAATAATCCATACATCAAATGTCTCACACGGACTCGGGTTGTCCCCACTGGGTATGTGCTTGTCCTGAACCAGTCATTCTGGCTGAAGATAGCAGGATCCTCTGATTGACCAAGTTGGGGTCACTTGCCTCCCCAGGTCTGTTAAAGAGAAGGGGAGAGGAAGAAGGGAAGGATTAGGTGTGGGACTGACAAAAACTAAAGCTGTGAAAACCACAGCCATCCAGCTTCACACTTCACCTACCCACAGGGCTCTGCCTCATCGCCATCCTTATTTCATCATAAAATGCTCTGGCTAGGGACTTCCCTGGTGGCGCAATGGTTAGGACTCTGTGCTCCCAATGCAAGGGGCCCGGGTTCCATCCCTGATCTGGGAACTAGATCCCACATGTATGCTGCAACTAAGAGTTCGCATGCCACAACTAAGGAGCCCGCCTGCCACAACTAAAGACCCAGTGCAACCAAATAAATAAATAAATATTAAAAAAATATATATATATATACTTTGGCTAAGGCCCTGGAGCCCTATGTAGAATCCCTTGGGGAAATGGGGTAAAAATGTGCTATTAAAAATAATAATAACTGTCTGTGAAGAATTTTAAAAGTCAAATAAATACAACAGTTTAGGTAACATGCCCCAAACATGGGTAAAGTGTTGCTTAAAAGTGGGAGGTTTTGCTGGGGCAGCTCAGGGAAGTTTACAGGTGGTTTCGCAAAGCTTTCCCTGGTTGATGCCAGAAAGACCTTCCTCCGCCCAGCTGTATTCTCCATTTATTCAGAGCCCTCGGTAGCCACTTCACTCTCTAATTGCCTGCAGTTACTCATTACATCTCAGCAGCAAGAATTGGGGATACCAAGAAGCCAGCTCACCCAGAGGCCTTTGGTGTTTTTAACGTTTGGGCCAAAAAGAGAAATTTCCTAAGGAAAGTTACCACTTAGACTTCGGTGGGCTAAAGAGCTCTGGTTTGGAAACATTTCCAGGCAATCCAACTTTGAAGTCTCTGACGTTCACAGAAGAACCTTAGAGCAGCAGCGTACACAGAAATGAGATTTAACAATCCTTTGCACTTATTCTTGAGCATGGCACAGACTACAAAGTAAGCTGGCCAACCAGTTAGGGGAATTCAATTCTATGGACATGAATTGAGCTCCGTTTCAGTGAGGATGCTTTCAGCTGCAAATAACAGCTGAAAGAGCCAATTAAAATTGGCTTTAAATAGTAGGAATTAATCACCTCACATAACAAGAAGTTGGACAGAGGCAGGTTCACAAGTTAGTTAATCTAGCAGTTAAACAACACCAAAAATATTGGTTGGATTTTTTGAGATTCCCATGGAAATATAGGCATGATTTCAAGATGGCTACTACAGCTTCAAACATAACATTCTCCCACAACACCATCCAAAGGTAGGAAAGAAGGTGGGATTTGTCCAAGAGCATATGCCTTTCTCTTTCTCTAGAATAGGAAATATTTTCCACAATTCCTTGCAACAGACTTTCTCTTACATCTCTCTGGGGAGAAGTGGATTGCATAATTCCTAACCCAATAAGCCAGGAAAAAGGAATATGATGGCCATTAATGCTTTGTACCAATCGTATTCATTTCTGACATATACACACTACCAAATGCAAAATAGCTAGCTAGTAGGAAGCAGCCGCATAGCACAGGGAGATCAGCTCGGTGCCTTGTGACCACCTAGAGCGGTGGGACAGGGAGGGTGGGAGGGAGATGCAAGAGGAAGGAGATATGCGGATATTTGTATATGTATAGCTGATTCACTTTGTTATACAGCAGAAACTAACACACCATTGTAAAGCAATTATACTCCAATAAAGATGTTTAAAAAAAAAAAACAAGAAGAGATAGTCCAAACGATTTTACTGTCATAAAAATTCCTTGAAATAACTGGTTACTTAATGGATGTTTAGAAATCTTAATAAACACGGATTTCTATTCTAGTGGTACACTCATTTGGAAGCTGGCTACCTTCTTCAGCAGGCAGGAGAAAAAGAGCTAAGGCGCTCTTCATAGGGCCTGTTTGTGTCTTTAAGGCTCGACACACGAGTGACTGCTTACTCTTTGGGAAATCTTGAGGCACATTAGTTAATGGGAAAGATTATGAAGGTAGAATAGATGAGGAGACTAAGTAAAGGCAAAAACTTTCCCCCCCAACTTGCTTTACATTTTATAGCATTAAACTGAAGGAAAGCAACACTCGTTACATCTTCATTTCCTGTGGGACAATCCAGTTCAGCTAATTATCATTAAGGTTTAACTGGAAATTCAATACATTGCACAAATGTGCCCATTTACGTACTATCATGTCAGCCGGTACCGAAATAAAGCTGTAGTTACAAGGAGTCGATGATACCCTGGTTCTCTTCCAGGGACATTTCAAAAGCGATGCGTGAAGCTCCACAGCCCAAGCACAATAGAATAACTCTCGCAGAGAGCTATGGTCTTGTTACCACGCTGGCTTTCTCTCGGGGCTAAGGCGCTGCAGGAGAGGGAATCCCAGACTCCCTCATTCTAAAGAAATTGAGCAATTCCTGTTTTGTCTTGTTTTTTTAACATCTTTATTGGAGTATAATTGCTTTACAATGGTGTGTTAGTTTCTGCTTTGTAACAAAGTGAATCAGTTATACATATACATATATCCCCATATCTCCTCCCTCTTGCATCTCCCTCCCACCCTCCCTATCCCACCCCTCCTGGCTGTCACAAAGCACCGAGCTGATCTCCCTGAGCCATGCGGCTGCTTCCCACTAGCTATCTACCTTACGTTTGGTAGTGTATATATGTCCATGCCTCTCTCTCGCTTTGTCACAGCTTACCCTTCCCCCTCCCCATATCCTCAAGTCCGTTCTCCCGTAGGTCTGTGTCTTTATTCCTGTCTTACCCCTAGGTTCTTCATGACATTATTTTTTTCTTAAATTCCATATATATGTGTTAGCATACGGTATTTGTCTTTCTCTTTCTGACTTACTTCACTCTGTATGACAGACTCTAGGTCCATCCACCTCATTACAAATAGCTCAATTTCGTTTCTTGTTATGGCTGAGTAATATTCCATTGTATATATGTGCCACATCTTCTTTATCCATTCATCCGATGATGGACACTTAGGTTGTTTCCATCTTCGGGCTATTGTAAATAGAGCTGCAATGAACATTTTGGTACATGACTCTTTTTGAATTATGGTTTTCTCAGGGTATATGCCCAGTAGTGGGGTTGCTGGATCATATGGTAGTTCTATTTGTAGATTTTTAAGGAACCTCCATACTGTTCTCCATAGTGGCTGTATGACTTCACATTCCTACCAGCAGTGCAAGAGTGTTCCCTTTTCTCCACACCCTCTCCAGCATTTATTGTTTCTAGATTTTTTGATGATGGCCATTCTGACTGGTGTGAGATGATATCTCATTGTATACCTATACACTAATGATGAAAAATCTGAAAGTGAAATCAAGAAAACACTCCCATTCACCATTGCAACAAAAAGAATAAAATATCAAGGAATAAACCTACCTAAGGAGACGAAAGACCTGTATGCAGAAAATTAGAAGACACTGATGAAAGAAATTAAAGATGATACAAATAGATGGAGAGATATACCATGTTCTTGGACTGGAAGAATCAACATTCTGAAAATGACTCCACTACCCAAAGCAATCTACAGATTCAATGCAATCCCTATCAAAGTACCACTGGCATTTTTCACAGAACTAGAACAAAAATTTCACAATTTGTATGGAGCAATTCCTGTTTGCTTCCAAAGAGCGATATGACTTTTTGTGTGACTTGTCAGGAAAAAATATGTAAGGCAGACCAGCCGGTCTCACTGCAGGGTAGAGAAAGGAGAACCTGCAGGGAGAGGACTGGAGCCAGAGTACAGCTGGGGGCTCTAGAAATGAACCATATTTTAGAAACAGAGGGAATGAGAGATGATGTTCACACTCCCCACTCCCCTAACACCCCCGCACACACATCCCAGGCTGCAGTGACTCTGCACGCAACAGGCCAGGCCATTCCCACTGCCTGGGATGCCTTTCCATCTTCTCTCTTTGCAAACCCCAAACTCCTGGCTCTGGGAACCTGAGCGAGACATTGATCCAGTGAAAGTGATATCATCACTACTCGACTGACTTAATGTGAGGATTAAATATGATATTGTATTCATGTATCTAGTACATTGCCTAGAGTACAACCATAACCAATAAATCTTTACATTAATATCAGTAAAAATAATTAAAACTTATAGAGAGCTTACCATGTGCCAGGCACTGTTCAAAGAGCTTTACATTACTAATGTATTTAATATCGAATCATTAATCATCAGGGAGATGCAAATCCAAACCACAATGAGATATCACCTCACACCTGTTACGATGTCGAGTATCAAAAAAGAAATGGGGAAACATTCTAGGCAGAGAGAAATCATACGCAAATGGCCTGGGGTAGGACAAGTCAGTTTGTATATGAAGAACTGAAAAGGGCCAGTGGGGCTGGAATGCAGAGACGAGGAAGAGCTTGGCAGAAGACGGATTCTGGAGAGTAAAGTAGGGACCAGGCACGTAGGGCCTCCCAAGCCGGGTTAAGGAGTTTTATCTGCCCTAACCATTCACGAGCTCTATTCAGTCTTGGTTTCCAGTGGCTGGTCATTTACACTTAGCCCATTCCATTTTTGTTAGAAAATTCTCCTTCGCATTGGGTTGGAATCACTGTTCCTTCCGCTTCCAGCTCTAGACTCCATCCCCTGGAGCCCTACAGAGAAAACCTACTGCTTATACTACTGTCTCTCCATACCACACTCTCTCTGACTCTCGTGCTCCTGGGTTTAACCCATCCCCATAGGGTAAGGATTTTAAGATCCTTTTCCATCACTGTTGCCTTCTGTGGGATACACATTACTTCCTCAGATACGATGCTCAGAACCAAACACTTGAGGCTGGACCAAGGCAGAGAAGGGCTTTCACCACCCTTGCTTAGGATACTTAGCTTCTACTGATGCGACGTTAAGATGAAGTCCTTTTTTGAAAGCCACCTCACACCGCTGATTCATAATAAGCTTGCCGTCAACTAAAACCTTTAAGTCTATTTCTCCTAAGCTGATATTAAACCAGGTGTTTCTCATCCAATATGCATGTAGGCATTTATTTTTAATTTATACCTTGTTTATTTCTAAAAATGACTCAGCCTGGAAACAGAACACAAGTATACATCTGCACAGTTAAAAGAAAGCTCTAAGGGAGAGTCAAAATGTTACATTTTTCACAGTAGCTTTTCTGAGTTTAAGTGCAGATAGCTACATACAGTTGGTTCTCCTCTCAGTCAAAAATCTGCGTGTAACTTACAGTCGTCCCTCCTCATCTGAGGTTTTGCACCCACAGATTCAACCAACCATGGATCGTTGTAGGACCATACTGAAAAAATCCGCATAGAAGTGTATCCAAGCAGTTCAAATCCGTGTTGATCAAGGGTCCACTGTATACCCCTATTTAATTTCATCCTATTAATTTAGAACGCTTGGTGCTGTTTTTCCAGATCTCTTTCTCTTCTTTGAGATGTAAGCCACTCTCAGCAACAGATCATCCGCCACTTTGCTGTTCGCCGTTCTTACATAGCTCCATCTTGCATTTCCATCCCATCACTTACTAGCTGTGTGACTTTGGGCTGCTTCATGAACCTCTCTGTACCCCACTTTCCTCATTTGCAGAGTAGTGTCCACTTCACAGAGGTATTGTGAGGATTAAATAAAGAAACTAATGGGGTTTCTCCACACTTTCTTGCCCCACTTGCTGGCTGCCTGACGGGGACTCTGGGTCCTAAGAGGTGGTAAGGCCCTGAGTCACTCCATGGAGAAAAACCACCCGCCAGTCAGGAATACCTGCATCGGACTGCCATATGAGAGACAGATAAGCTCTTATTACACCAAGACAATTAACAGTAGGTAGGGGTTGCCTACATCCACTGTCCATTCTTCCCCTGCACTCCCTTCCAGGCACTCCCTGCTTTCTGAATTCAGAGGGAGAAGACAGGGCTAGGATCTGTCCTGGGCCTGTTTGTCCCCAGGTCCCCCCTTCTTTCCCCCCTTGCTCTGTTCTACATCACACTGAAGCCTACAGGCTGTGCTTTCCAGGCCCCCACTTTGGCTTAGTTCTTGTGGCTTGGTCCAACGGGAAGTGTTGGCAAGACACTGAAAGGCAGGAAGAGAGAGCTGCAGGGTGTTTCTCCCGAGCATCTCTGGCAGTGCCTGCGTTGCCCTCATGCCTCTCGCTCACTCCGGACAAGCCCTCCACGGTTCCAGCTTCCTCAAGTGACCGGATCACTGGGCTCCAGCTGAACTATCCCCTCCCTTTGTCCCTCCAGCCTCGGAGCGCTGGCGTCTTCCTACGACTCTGGTCTCTGGTTGCCTCACTGCCCCCTGCTTCACATCCGTGGTGCTGCCACCACCTATGCATCCAGCTGTCTCCATGAAAAACCTTCTGTGTTAATTATTCAAGCGACTTCCATTTTGTCGCTAAATCAATACCTAACAAAAGGAATCATCGTTCTTCACATCACGATTAATGAGACGCTTGCTAATAATGAGTTTGATAACGTGATGTTTCATCTCTGATTCAGTAAATGGAATATGCACCTCAAACAGCCAACACTCTTGGTCCCTACGAGTTTCAGGTGGGCTTGGGGGGTGTGTTATTTGCTTGAATTTAGGCAGACGCTAGGATGCATCATTTTAAAATTCCTTTGCCTCCCCTGATCCAAAGGTAATCTTGAGACACTTTTAAGAGCCTCCTAACTTGTCTCTCTGCTCCTACTTTGGACTCTTCAATAATCTATTTTTGAGAAGCAGCCAGAATGGTGCCTTTAAAAACGCAAATCTGATCACATCACTCCCTGCTTAAGCCTGCTAACGGCTGCCCCTTGTGCTTGGAATAAAATCCAAACATCTCCCCACAGACTACACGGCACTGTGTCATTGGCTGCCTGCCTGTCTCTCGGTCCAAACCTCCCACCTCCGCCCTGCCCTGGCCCCTTCTGCTTTAGTCACGTTGCTTCTTTCTGTTCATCACATTCCCGGCTTATTTCTGCTCATATATTCCTTCTGCTCCTAAGAATTTAGTGTGGCTCTCTCCTCTTGTCATTCAAATCCGACCTAAATTACATCTCTACCCTTCAGTCATTTCCTGTCTTCTCAACTTGGTTTTTTTTCCCCACAGCACCACTAGTTAACAAAACTTAGCTGGTTCGCGCATTTGCTTACGTGAGCGCATGACCACACCATCTTATTCCCCCACTGTTCTCCAACCATTTAGAAATTCAAGGCACGTAGATATATTTTGAATAAATGACCGAATCTTCATTTCTCAGATAAGGGGTCTGAAGCC
Organism: Phocoena phocoena; assembly: GCF_963924675.1. Classification (NCBI taxonomy): domain Eukaryota; kingdom Metazoa; phylum Chordata; class Mammalia; order Artiodactyla; family Phocoenidae; genus Phocoena; species Phocoena phocoena. The sequence goes on from NC_089228.1 coordinate 10,978,450, forward strand.
CGTTAATGTTAAGTGACACGTGTATGATCTCCCACCCCAAGATCTGATGCCTTACCTTCCTGGACCCTTTGTCCTGCTGGTCCAAACACACCCACCTTCTATACCAGACCCTCCAAGGCCATAGAACCAAGAACTTAGACACTGGACAAGAGATTGCCCCATCCTTAGACTCTCCTGTGGCATATTTGTTTAATAACACAGCTGCCTCTTAGCATTCTATATCTCAGTGAGGTTTCGCCTTATGAAAACCAAGTAAACCACCACTATTGATTCCACATTGCTTTTCTTTATGAATATATTCATTGCTGAGATGTGTTTTCTCCCGGTTATAGATCCTCATATAAATGAATACATGTTTGTCTCTATCTACAAATGTTTAAATAATACCTCCTCCTCCCACTCGCGTTCAGTTGCCCTTGGCAATTGGCTGTTGAACTTTTACCTGGCTGAAAGATTCACCACAGTACTATATTCTGTTCAAAGATATTTCCCTAGAGGCTCTGGAGGTTCTTGCTATAATTTGACATTAAAAATAAATAACAAAGACTCCCTCAACCGGCTCTGGGATCCTACCCACCCCAGATGAGCTCCAAGCTCACACCAAGAATCTAAAAGGTCTTAAAGAGCTCTCAGTCTCTTTTTCAGGGAGGAGGAAAAAACTAAAAGAGGTATATGTTACACATGCTGGCGGCCAGGCTAACAGAGAGCAGCGCTGTCGCATTTCATCTGCCAAAGGCAGAGAGAAAGGCCTGAACGTGGACTTCAAGATCAAGTGCAGCTTGTGGGACTGAACTCTGAAGACGTTCCTCGGGGCAGCTAGGAGAAAATGTCTAAAGGAATCATACCTTCCCAGACTGAAAATTAGGACACACAAGCATAGAACAGAATTTTTCTTTCTTCCTTGTTCTTGCTTTGCTTGTTTTGGGGAGTACATATATGTCTGTGTATATGTGTGTGTTGATTCTGTATATGAAGAAGCCGGGAAAATTTAGAATTAGCCTCCAAATATTGGATTCTCCACACCTGAGATGGATTATTTTCAGGGTGATAACTGGAAAAGAACATTTTAAAACACGATTTTCTCAAAAAATGTTATATATACACTGTTTTGTCTACCTTTAACTCAGTTCCTAAAAGAGACAAAAAAGTTTACATGTCTTACCAAAAAAACATTTTTCCATGGTTCACTCTGCCTACAAACTACAGTGGAATATTCTCAGGCCGAAATTCAAAATTCTCTCTTCTATACGTCTAACTTTATCCCCTTTTATAACTGTATTAGTCAGCACAGGCTAAGCCACGCTGAGGTAAGAAATAACCCCGCAGATCACAGCCTTGGCAGAGGGATCTTTCTTGCTTAAGCTACATATCCAGCCAAGATCCCCAGGAGACTCTACTCCACAGAGTGACTCAGCCTCTCAGGCCAATGAAGGCTCCATGACCTTGCAACAGTACATCCAGAACACAAGTCTGCCCTGGGCGTCACCACTGCAGGGGAGGAGAGGCTGGAGGATTACGTAAAGTTTTCTCAATGCCTGAGTCCAGAAGTGAAACATGTCCCTTCTCCTCACGTTTCTTGGGCTTGAATTAGTCATGTAGCCTCACTTCACTGCACAGAGGGCTGGGGAATATTGAGGAGCAAATGCAGTGTTGGGTGAGTATTACCGGCTCTGCACGCAATCCCTCCAGCCCTTAAGAAGAACTGACCGCTTACTTAAAAGCCACTTAGGCCACGGCAGTGAGAGGCCCGCGTACCACAAAAAAAAAAAAAAAAAAAATAGCCACTTAGAATCTCAGACAGAACTGGGTTCAGGTTCAGCTCCCAGTTCTACTTAATTACTTGCATGACTTGCAGTGAGATATATTTTACCTCTTTAAGCCACAGTTTCTTCACGCATAAAATGGCAAGAAGAACACATATGTTATCAGGTTTTTCTTAGAATTAAGTGAGCAGATTCACATCAACTACTCAGAACAGTGTCTAACACCTAAGTTCTCAACACATCAAGGTATTTATGATGAGGATGAAGACGATTCCACATTCTTAAGGTGTCTTTAAGAATTCATGGCTCCGGGTCCTTCTCAACTCCAGAGCCCCAGTGCTGCCATCGCAATACTTTTTGATTATTCTCCCCAGTAAGCCATAGCTGTCGCTACTGCTGCTTCCTCAACCAGAACGCCCTGCTCAGGTCCATCTGCCTTTTCAATCTATTCATCCTTCACGCCCACCTTCGTCAGGTCATTCCCCTCCTACATGCATCCATTTCTCTTATCTTAATATTTCTACTTTTCTCATCATCAAAAACACACACCAATTGTTTGGCTATATCACACTCAACACCTTGATTTTCCAACACGACTGTCCATCTCAGTAGGGACTGTGTATTTTGTACTCCCAGCGGCAATTCTTAACAACAATAATGAAATGCTATTATTTTGAGCATCGATAAACCAATTATGGTACAACAACACTTCTCAAGCTCTAGCGTGCCTCGGGGCCACCTGGAGGACTTGTTAAAATACGGATCACTGGGTCCTACCCCCAGAGTCTCTGACTCAGGATATCTGGGATTGGGCCTGAGCATCTGCATTTCTAACAGGTTACCAGGTGATGTTCATGCTGCTGGTGCAGGGACCATACTTTGAGAGCCACTGTTACACAAGACATTTCACATCTGTCCTTATACTGAATCCTCACAACCAGCCCTTAAGGTAGACATGGCTGCCTCGTGTCAATATATACCAATGGCACTCAGGCACACAGGGCTGAAATAACTAGGCCAAGTTTACCCTATTGGTAAGTAGCAGATGCAAGAAAAGTGACTGAGCACCAGCTGAACCTTTTCTCTCCACCACGTGGATGACTGTGACTATGGCTTACATCCCGATAGACAAGAGTCCATTACTTGTCGAAATGAAAGGTCCACTTTCCCTTTGCATTAAACTTTTGACCACATTCTAAAACCCAGAGTCCAGGAACATTCGAGTATTTGTTGCTTAAGGAAGTTTGCTCCAGCTCAAGATAAGGATGAATCTTTCCTAATAACTGAAGACCTAAATCAGAAGCATTATATAATAACAGCAAGAGATACAAAACAACGATGACACGAGAGCTGCAGCCACCACCCAGTGGGGCTGACATAAGACCCCATTCCTCTCTGAGGCGCTGCTGAGTCTATCCTCTGGGAATTCCACCTTTCCTCAGGGCTTGCCTTTATGTTTCAGTTGACATTTTGACTGTTTCCTAAGACATTCGGTGAAAAAAGTAAAAATAAGCTGAAGGAGTACAGCTCTTCCCCAGAGCAGCATCTGGGTAGGTTTAGCACCCGAAACGTCCTGAGAAACCAGGCTTCTAAAGTCTTTTACTGTGACTACATTGCCCTCTAGGGGCCAATGGTTTCCAGGCACAGGGACAGTGCCATTGCTTCTCTGCCAGGATAAATCCACGTGAGGTCTAAACTTGGGGCAACCCAAGGGACGTGGTAGCATTTGGAGAGATGTGTACCTTGAGAACACGAAAAGCAAGACTGGTAGTAACCTATATGACCCTTCCCACTTCCAAGTTCCCCTTTCCACAAAAAACCTAGACTCCTAGAATGTGACTATCCTAGTGTAGTCTGATCATCAGGCCATACCCAGAACCCTGTGCTCAAGTACAGATGAGACAAAAGCAGATATAAATGCATGGGACATGTGAGGAAAAAAAAAAATGATCGTGAGACTCAAAACCATGCAACAGAGTTAAAGGAATGATATTTAGTTGGGAGAAAACTCAAGACACTGCAGGCCTCTTCAAATATGTCAAAGGATGGCAGCATTTCTAAAACGGTGCCTTGCAAGATGAAAAACGATATTCCCCAAAGAAGGGCTCTGAGTGCAAATACATCTGAGGAACTTGGGTAAAACAAAATCCAACAGATTTCTTTAAGGCAGGACCTCTCAGAACCTTTAATATAGAAAAGGCCTTGTGAATCTCTAAGAGGGCACAAGTACAGTGTGTTTGCCGAACTTATTTAGTGAGAAGCTCTTTTCCTCTAGGAATACCTTTCAACTTTTCACAGGATATTGAGTTTACCTCGAATACACATTAGGATTCACAGACATTTACAGGATACTAGTTTTACTATGTCCAAATCTGGACAAACTTGAGGATAATTGTGCTAGAGGACCAAGGTTTGTTCTGCGTTTTATCGTCCCCAGGGGACAATAAAAATAAAATAAGTTGCTAGAGCACTTTACAGTTTACCAAGCACCCCTTATCACTCTTTCGTTTAATCCTCACAGCAATCCTGGGAGGTCTGCCAACCAGCAACCCTGTTATTAAAAATTAACAGACCTGAGCCTCGAATTAAAGTTATCTCACTCACAGTTTAATGGTGTTTCTTCTGAACCAAAGGAAGAATGAAGCTAGCAAATTCTCCATCCCTGCAAATATTTTAGCACTACCTGAAGTCTACTTAATAATTATAACTGCTAGCTTTTATTAAATTATAACTTCCTATGCTAAGCTCATCTCATCGACTCTCACAAAAATTCTGAGGTGTAAATTATCATTATACTCATTTCCCAGATGAGGAAATTGATGCTTAGAAAGGTTAAATGACCCACCCTGGGTCATACGGTCAGATTTACTTTAATCCAGATCCGCATGTCTAAGCATTTGACCTGTTTCATGGAAGCTCTAAGTGTTAAAAGGGCCATTGGTGGCATCTGAAGTTGCGATGCACTCCGAGAGTCTACATCGCAGGACAGGTTACACTGTCTGTGCCTCTGCCTATTCCCTTCCCTTCTCCCCTCCCCTCCCCTCCCCCTCCTCCAGCCTTACAAGCAGGCTCATTAGTTCCGGAAGAATACCTGCCATAAACAAACAATGCCGATCTCTCTAATTATCTATCCCAAGATGGTTTGCAAAGGGTGTGGTCTCCCATATAACTCTTTGTGTGTGTGTAATCTCTGGTGAACAAGTTAAAGTTACTTTGGGGGACTGAATACGGAATGAAGCACCTTCATTTTGTGCTTCTAATTCCTTCACATTGTGAAAATCACTTCGCCTCAGGCCTCAATTTCCTTATCTATAAATGAGAAGGTTAGAGCATATCAATGTTTTCACACTGTGTTCTGAAGCAAACGCGCAGGCTGTCCACGTGCAGCGCCTGCATGCCTGCACGCAGCAGCCCTGCCCTCCAGGACCCCCAGGGGCTCCTTGGAAGTAATTTCAGGCTAGTGGAGGGAGGGGACCAGTTAGCAGCCTCAGCTTCAGTCAGCATTTCTGCTTTATCTGCCTCATATATTGCACTTCTGCATAAATTCTGTGAGTTTTATAAAGCTAAAAAGCCTTGAAAACCAACTAATGGCACAAAGGCTGATTCCACTCTTAATACCCCTGTTTGATGACTCTGTGTCCTAACACCAGACGTCTCAGCAGGTGCGGTCATTCCCAGCAGCCGCTCTGGGTACAGGGTCAGAAAGTGTGCTTCCCGCTCGCTGGCTGTACGCTCTCAGGGATGGGTGACCTGAGTGTATGTAGGACGTAAGGGAGCGTGTCGCAACACCCAGGGATTCGAGGAGTGGGAGAAGGGAGTACCACACTCCCGCCTAAGAGAATCACATTCCATTTGTTCTCTTATGCTTATCAAGCAGTTATAGAATTCCCCCCTCATTAAACCTTCTAAATGTATTCCTCTTCCTCACCATTCAGAGCTACATGACACTTGGTGCTGTCACAGACTGTCTGAATTGAGGAATCCCACATTGCTCTTTATTTTTAGCCTCCTTTGCTTACGTTTTCATTTCAGTTCTCAGCTGGGAGTTTTCTCTCCTTTGCAGTCTGAAATTGGCAAGATCTGGGTTTGGGGGCATCAGGTTTTAAACCTGACAATCTTCTTTGGGTGAAACCTTTGTGGCTGAGCCATGACAGCCCTGCTAAGTGACTTGGTAAACATATGTTTGGCACCTACTATTTACTCTGTGCAAGTCCCTTTTCTGGAACTCTAGAGGTCTCAAGAATGAATCCGATACAGATCCCGCCTTTAAAGACTTAAGAGCAAAGATGGGGGTGGAGGGAGTGATGAGGGAATGCATGAGCTTCCTTCCAATAAAGCTGGAAATCTCCCCCCTACAACCTACAAGAATATGGTTAGTGAGAGACAATCTTCCTGGAGGATAATCAGTGACATTAAACAGAAAACCAAGGCCTGCTACTCCAGGAGGCTTGCGGTTCTTACCCCACTAGGAAGCACGATGCAGAAATCATCTCAAGACATTCTTTGCAGACAGCCCATCTCTGCAAGACTCTCCCTTATGCATGGGGGAGGGCGGTTTTTGATAGAACTATGCCTTAGGTGACTGCGCAGAAAAGAGTTTAACATAGAAGGCCTGGGACTGCTATCCTCAGAAAGACCTGTTTGCAAAGGTGGTCCTCAGCTGGCGTCTGGGAACATGGATTTCAGGAGGGTTCCCACCAATCCCTACCTGATGAGAGTGGCCCACTGTGCCTCAAGAGTTGGTACAAGCAATGTGGTTTATGCTGTACATTTGCTTTCCTTTGGGGAGCCTGGGATTTTCATATGTTCGGGCCATACATGACCAGCCCCCAGCGGACACCCTGGGCACTGAGTGTCTAACGAGCTTCCCCGGTGGACAACATCCACACATGGGTCAAAACTCAAAGCTGGAGGAATTAAGCGTGTCCTGCGCGACTCCACAGGGAGAGGACTCTTGGAAGTTTGTGCCTGCTTTCCTCCAGACTCCACTCCACGTGCCTTTTCCTTGGGCTGACTTTGCTTTGTCTCCTTTCGCTGTACTAAATCTTACATGTAAATACGACTTTATGCTGAGTCCTGAGAGGTCTTCTTGCGAATCAGTGAAACTCGGGGACCCATAACAGTGACCCTATCTAAAATGCCAAAATTCACTGACAGCTCTGAACCTCTGTCCTGATGTATTGCCTGGAAATGTGTCCCACCCTCCCATACACACACATGCACATATTCTCTTTGTCAGCCTAGTCAGGATCTGTCTGGTTCCCGGTATCACATACCTTCCCATGGCCGAGGCCTCTTGTCCATCACCAGAAGGCTCAGGCTACTCCCAAGATCTAAAGCCAATCCTTCCCCTGACCAGGGGAAAGTTTAAGTCTCCGGGTCAAGCAGTCACAAGGTTCAGAGGAAAGCTCTTCTTGCCGCTAATCGTACTCTGGCTTTATACACCGACTACTCCAAAGACCCAAGCTCTACTCTGTCACTTCAGCTTGTCACCGAAACTCTGCTTCATTATATCCCTCTAGGACCCTGCTCTGATCGTCGTACTGACCAGCACCACCAGTTCACTCTGTGTCTCTGACGACTCTACATTGTATAAGCGTTCCAACGGACTTGGACGCAAAAAAACCCCAAAACAAAACCAATAGAAACACATCAAAACAAACTAAGGAGCAACGTCCACACTGGCCTTAAATGCTTCACTTGGTTGGATTATTACTCATACATTTTAGCTTGAATGGTTGCGATGGTGTCGCTGGCTTCTCCGGAAGAGGAAACACGTTTGGATTTAAAGCACCCTGTTCTACAACACACAGTTTCTAAAATGACTACTTAGAGGTTAGCATGCAATAACCCGATCATATAGAATTGTCAGGAGGTGAGATGCAGCGAAGAACATAGTCTTTGGTCTTCTGTACCCCCCTTATTCTGTATGACAGTCAGAACTGTCAATAATCCATGAACATAAAAACCAGATTATTTATCTAGGATCTAACAAAAAAATGCTAAAAATTCTATTTCCTTTATGCACTGTAATAAATGTGGTAGTGAATAAAGGGAAAAAAGGAATAAGCAAAGATAGAAAGATAGGTACAGAGGTTGTGACATTAGCAAAATTGTGACCAGCACTAAGTATACATGTGAACTGAAAGATCTCGAGAATGACAATAATAGATTCTAAATAGCAAGAGAACAGAGATCATTTCTTTTCCTTGGCGGGTCATTACTACCTGAACTTCTACTTCATTACTTCGATTATTCAGTGCTAGGAACTAAGCTAGATTTTTTTCTTCCTTCTAAGTGATCCTGAATTTTAAATATTCTGCCAGCTAATCTATCACACACAGACATCGAAACTCAATTCTTATTTGGGACGTGGGATTACAATAACGCTTTGTTAAATCTACCTATTTTGACAATGAAATTAAATATGTCTGTATATATGTACTCAAATATATATATTTAATATAAATCAATGTAAATTCAAATACATATTCAGATGTGTATTTCATACATCAAATATTGATGAAACACATATTAAATCACTATTTCAAAAGCAACTCTAATGTTAGTAGACTCTAAAACATGTTAGTGAGTTTCCTTCATGCACTGACTATTTGACTAAAACATTTCTTTTAATTCTTCCCGATCCACAGTCCAGCGTCATAACCCCAGACCCTACACATCATTTAGGGATTAAAGGTAACTTAGTTTCAAGAACTCCAGAGCACCTTCTCTTTGCTGTTAGTTAAGTCCCATTTACAGGTGAATTTTTCACCTTTCTGAGCAGTTTGAGCTCAGGAAAAGAACATCCTTGCTTTGTGGTTTCAGCACACATCCAATCAGCAGCCAGAAAGATTCTTCCCACTCCCTCCAGCTCTCTGCTAGAATCTACTCTACCTAGTTTTTCCCTTTGGAGCAGAAAAATAAACAAAACATCTCTCTCTTTAGGCAAGGCCTTCTTTATCCGTATCAGAAGGTGGTACTTCCCCTTCTTATTATTTGCATAGGAGCTCACTCTAATGCCAATCCCAGTATCTTCCCTAACTCCCTTCTTTAAAAATAGTTAAATCTGAACATAACTCTGAGGTGCTGCATTAGTTCAGGACCTTTGGTTTTACTTAAAACCTGTTTCAAATATAAAATGTTTCAGGACTTCCCTGGTGACGCAGTGGTTAAGAATCCACCTGCCAATGCAGGGAACACGGGTTTGATCGCTGGTCCGGAAAGATCCCACATGCCGCAGAGCAACTAATCCCATGTACCGCAACTGCTGAGTCTGCGCTCTAGAGCCCGCGAGCCGCAACTACTGAGCCCGCATGCCACAACTACTGAAGCCCACGCACCTGGAGCCCGTGCTCCACAACAAGAGAAGCCACCGCAATGAGAAGCCTGCGCACCGCAACAAAGAGTAGCCCCCGCTCGCCGCAACTAGAGAAAGCCCGCGCACAGCAACGAAGACCCAGTGCAGCCATAAATTAATTAATTAATTAATTAATTTTTTTTTAAAAATGAAAATAAAAAGACACCCAAGCCCTCCTCCTTTCTTCCCCTACATCTATCATGCTCAATCATTTATTCACTTATTAAATTAAAAAATAATTAAACAGGTACTATGTGCCAGCAGGAGAAAGAGTGGTAAACAGACCAACAGCATCCTTGCGCTCACAGAGCTTTCACTGAGCAGTCACCCCTAGAATGACCAGGAATTTGCCCGGAACTGGTTTCTGCAGCCTGTAAAGGGACTTGTAATAAGAGATGGGAATGTGTTGCCTGGAAAATTCCATCCAGCTAAGTAGATGGATTTGAAGCTCACCTCACAGTTCCCCCAGGCCCCCCAAATGCCATAAGTGGTAATAGAAATTTCCACGTTCCCATGATAGAGGATATCCTACCTCACACCTAGTACAAAGCCCCCTTGGTGAAGTCAGAAATCAGTCCCTATGCTCACGTTTCAGTTTAAACATCTGTCAAATAAAATAATAACTGGGTTTTTTTTTAATGTTTGTTTGTTTTGGCTGTACTGGGTCTTAGTTGTGGCATGCAGGATCTAGTTCCCTGACCAGGGATCAAACCTGGGCCCCCTGCATTGGGAATGTGGAGTCTTACCCAGTGGACCACCAGGGAAGTCCCAAGAACTGTTTTAGATGACCACCGAACAGAGCACCTGACTATACATGGCCCAGGGAAGAAACAGCTAGAAAGGAATTCAGAAATCATCCAGCCCAGTCCTTCATTTTACAGATGAGAGCTGACTTGAGTTAATAAACTTGGTAAGAAACAGCCTAAACTGAACCCCAGGTCTCCTCATTCCATCTTCACTACCCCCTCATCCTCCCTCAGGCTCCAATCCAACCTAAATACATTTTTTAAAGTTGTCTAACACCCTGGAGCTACATTTGCTATTCCTATCGAAGTCCGAGACAGAATAATTATTTCTAGCTTTGGTGGATTGTTTGCTATCCTCTCTGCAGAAGAGGTAACTGCATTCCACCAGGCAAATCTTCTGCAGCAGCTCCCAAAAGCAAAGGTCAACACCCTGCGGCCAGCCAGGTCCCGCAGGAAGTCCTCCAGCAAAGCCTCATATGCATGCAATGCCTTTGGAGAGCCCAAATTCAGAATTAAGATGGCAAACTGAGCCAACCACCAACATCGATTAAACTTCCCCACACTTTATCACCTTCTAACTGCATCTCAGGTGGTTTTTCCTCAGCGCCACTGGTTTCTGAATAAGAATTTTAATTTCAAGGTGGCGCTGTAATTTATTGCACCTGTTCCTTTTGTAGTATAAAAGCCAGCGTAATCTCTCTTCAGGCAAACGAGCTCGTGTTGCCATGATCTGTGGTCCCCTCTGTCATGGGTACATGCTCTACCTTAATCAGGTTATAATTAGAAGGTGCAGAGAATAGTGGTGTTTACAAATAGGATTTGAAATGGAGGATGAGACGGCCACCGCTAGATCTGTCTGGAACTTTCAGCATTCGCTCCATTCATCCATCAGAAAAAGAAAGGCTCTAAATTATCCATGCCTGTGGCAGAGAAGGAAAGCTTCCATTTAGATCATGACATGGGGAGACCGGACGCTAGATGCTGCTAGGTGTGTAGTGTAGGGTGTGTAGGGATAATTAACCACAGAGCTTGAAGGAGGTGAAGCTTCCTGCTAATAAAATCACACATTTCAGGGGAGAAAGGTCACAGAATGGCGATTAACAGAGGCGGGTTAGTGCCATGAACCTTAAAGTTTTGATCCCGTCCTGCTTCCATCACATGACCTTCTAGATAAGCCAGAAGTTCCCTGATGCTCACAACATACGCACAAGATTACTTATTGGACATCTTTATACATTTAGAACTGTGCTAGGCAGTGTGATAGGAGAGGTAAAGAAGACAGACAAAATCCTTTCCCTCATTAAGCTGACATTCTGGGAGGGAGCCATCCAATGAACAAGTAGGCAAGTCAATAAAATGAGAATTACAGATTGTGATAAGGGCTACCTGGGAAAGAATGATGCAAGAGAGAATAACTGGGCAGGGAGTGAAGGGAAGCCATCCACAATCAGGGATGACTTCTTGGAGGAAGTGACATTTGAGCTGAGACCTCAAGCCATGTAAGATGAGCCATAAGCACCATTCCTGGAAGGGCTAAAGGGGGCCAGTATGCTTATTAAATGCCTAGGACTACACCAAATTTCAACTACTCCACACTCTCCACCAGAGACCCTCCGGATTCATGTTTTCTCTCTTCTAATCCTCACAATAACTCCATGAGGAAAGTATAAGTCAGTACCCCCACTTTATAGAAGAGTAAACTGAAGAGTCCGAGTGATTTTCCTGTGGTCAGACATCTGGTAAATGGGGAAGCTGGGACTTGATGGGTTCACTGCTGGAACCTGAGGGTTTCTTTTTTTAATATTTACTTTATTTGGTGGTTTTTTTTTTTTTTTTTTTTTGGCTGCATCGGGACTTAGTTGTGTCATGTGGGATCTTCTGATGCAGCACGTGGGCTCTTCGTTGTGGCATGCACGCTTCTCTCTAGTTGTGTGCGGTTTTTCTCTCTCTAGTTGTGGTGCGGGCTCCAGAGCGCGTGGGCTCTGTAGTTTGCAGCACGCAGGCTCTCTAGTTGAGGCATGCAAGCTCAGTAGTTGTGGCGCATGGGCTTAGTTGCCCCACGGCATGTGGGATCTTAGTTCCTGGACCAGGGGTCGAACCCGCGTCCCCTGCATTGGAAGGCGGATTCTTTACCACTGGACAACCAGGGAAGTGCCTGGAATCTGAGTTCTTAATCCTGCATGATGCTACCTCTCAGGGGTGGGTCTCAGCACAATATAAAAGGCACAAGATTCAGGCTTAGACAGACACCTCTTAAAAGCTAGCAGTGGAATTGTAGACAAGTCAGCCCATCTCATACTTAGATTTCTCAATTGTGAAGTAACCATAGCAGAAACCAGTCCCAAGGGCCTCAAACATGATCACCAGCGTGCAAACTCCCTGAGAGGAAGATATCTCCTTTCAGTTGTAAGGTGGTACCACTGCTTGCATTTCCAAACTGAAGACCAGCTCAAGCCCTATAAAGCCACAGGGAAGCTTATTAGAGGAAGAGTGCAATCCCGAGAAGAACCACTGTTTCACTTAACATCTCTACCCATTGATGCTCGGGAAGCACCTAGAAGCAGACGCAGTATCTACAGACCAGGTTTCCTCAATTGGCCTTTCAAAGTTGTGGACACAAGGAGACCTCAAAATCTACCCATCTGTAGGCTTTTTCTACTCCATGGAACCAGGAATCCCAGGCCCGTTCATTTCTGATCTCACCCAGGCTGCTATATCCAAGTGGCCTCTTGTAAATAGCTGAACTGTAGTCAATTACATGAAAAACAGTGGAAAGATGTTACTTTTTTGCATCTTTGCATCCTCCTGTCAGTACCCATGTGTTTTCTCCTTTGCTTCTTGTCTGTTTCCATGCCCATAACTTCCTATACACTCGGCCCCTGCGGCAAAGACTCTGAGCATTATGTTCTCTCCATCAAAGCGCATCTTTCCCGTGTCCAGTGATTCAAGCAAGGTCTGCCTAAGTGACTGTCAAGTTCGTCTAATGAGCAGACACCAGCATCTTACATCCATACAGCCCTTTAAAGTCTGCAGAGTCCTGTACATACATGATCTAACTTAACAGCATCGCGGGCTTCTGTGCTAGGTATTGTCATCCCGTTGCACAGCTGCAGAAATGGAACTTATATATTTGAAGGCATTTGTTCAACACAACTCAAGCTAGTTTGTGACAATGCTGGAGCTTGAACCAGGTCTTGGGATTCCACGTACAGAGTTCTTTTCATTCTATCACACTGCCTACCAACCAAATAACTATTAATAAATGATATTTCCCCATGCAGGATTTTTTTTTTTTTTCTGGTACGCGGGCCTCTCTATGTTGTGGCCTCTCCCGTTGCGGAGCACAGGCTCCGGACGCGCAGGCTCAGTGGCCATGGCTCACGGGCCCAGCCGCTCTGCGGCATGTGGGATCTTCCCGGACCGGGGCACGAACCCGTGTCCCCTGCATCGGCAGGCAGACTCTCAACCACTGCGCCACCAGGGAAGCCCCATGCAGGAATTTTTAAGATGGCGTTCATGAACATCAAAATCACAGCAAAATGTTAAGTGTATGATTTTTAATCAGACATTGGGGTGAGAAAAGGTCCAAGACTTTAACACCCATCAGATTATGAAAGACACCCAAGACCCAACAGTGTTAAGAAGCGCTATGAATATAAGCAATGAGGTATGTGCTCCTATTTGCCCAGCCCAGGAAGATAATAAGTCTTATTAACATTCCGGACAGGTCGATCTCCTCTATTCGTCCTTAGTTGGGCTCTGTTGTACAATTTCATGCTTAGATTAAAATTGAAAGTTAGGAGTAAAATTACTTCTACTCCTATTTTAAAAAACTACTTTCCATTTTTTAATCATCACTGCTTAATGTATTTTAAGGCTACGAGAGGGAAGGGATCAGAGAGCGCAGATCTCAGGGGGATACTAGAGCCTCACAGATCAATAAAACCCCAGGAAATTGACCTTCCTTCTTTTCCCCAACATCCTCTCATGGCCTTAACTCAACAGTTTTCAGAGTCGGCCCTAAGGAATACAAGAATGGTACCCACTGTTGGGGTGCAGTGAGGTGAGCCGGGTGGGGAAGGGATAGAGGGTATGCTAGTCTGGGTCAATACATACATATGTATAGGGAGAGAAAAATTTGCTTTAAGGAATCGGCTTACACGATTATGGAGGCTGATAAGTCCAAACTCTGCATGGTGGGCTGGCAGGCTGGAGACCCAGAGAAGAGCTGCTGCCACAGTTCAGATACGAAGGCTAGCTGCTACAGAACTGCTTCTTGCTTGAGGGAGGTTAGTCTTTTTGCTCTATTGGGGCCTTCAACTGATCAGATGAGGCCCACCCACATCACGGAGAACAATCTGCTTTACTCAAAGTCCACCAAATTAAAAATTAATCTCATTCAAAAACACCCTCACAGAAATATCCAAAATAGTGTCTGACTGCGTATCTGGGCACTGGAGAACAGCCAAATTGATGCATAAAATGAATCATCACAGTCAGATTCTGTCCACCACCATGCCATCCCCACCTAAGCAAGAGCACCTCAGTATTTATTGTTTTCTTCTGAAGCTTAAGATTTTGTCTGAAAGATGGATTTTGCTACACGATAGTAATAATGGTCATTTTTAAAGGTTTGCTCTACTGTCTTAATCCAAAGTAGCAATGAAGGTAGAAACCCGGCTCTGCACACACAGGTGATATTCTGATGCCTTCAGGTATAAAGTAGCCTTTCTAACTAGTTGGCCCACACATGCTCTTAACTCCTTCCAATCACATCTCCAGAGCACAAACGGGAAATCTTTCTAAACACAAGTCTGATAGTGTCAGCTCTCCATAGTTTACTGATTGATCGAAGGGTAGCATTTAAAAATCATTTCTCCAGCCAGCAAAGCACAAATGGCTCACCTTCTACCTCTTCCCAAAACCTCATGCCATGCTTCTTATCCCTCTACTCTCTTCGTTCCAACCATATTGGGTTTCTCTCCATCCATAATTTGCCCCTAGCTCCCTGACACCACAGAGCCTTTGAACGTGCTGTTCCCTCTGCCATGAATCTCTTTCCCTTCCCTTTGTCAACTACTTGACTCCTATTCAAATACCTTAAGCACCACCTGCTCAGGAAAGCCCTTCTCGATCTCCCTGCTTAGATCAAATTCTCCTATTAGAAGCTCCGCGGCATGTGGGATCTTCCCGGACCGGGGCACGAACCCGTGTCCCCCGCATCGGCAGGCGGACTCTCAACCACTGCGCCACCAGGGAAGCCTGTGCCATAATGTTTATATCCAGTAAATATTTGCTGAATAAATAAATAGAGCGCACTGCTCCGTGATCTACAGCTGTGGGTAATTCTGCAGCAGGAGAAATACATCCTAAAAAATTTCCCTTCCCAATTTGATCATTCTAAATCCAGTGTGTCTAAAAGGAAAGAACTTCTTAAGAAATCCCTCGTCTCAGTTATTTTTCTGCTTCTATTTTCAATCCGCCACTTACATGGCTCAGTAAACAATGCCCTACTGCAAACCATCTTCAAATGCCATGTCCCATCGTCCCGGAGGTACTTTCTTCTACTAACGTGTGTGGAACTGATCCCACATTGTCACAAAAGCAAAATAAATCTTTTGTTCTCACTCTGGAAGATGAACTCAGTAGTGAAACCTGTAGCACTGGGATTTCATCCGATTTCAGTGCATCCAACATTCTCGTTCTCAGGTTTAAAACACCTCCTGCTAAGCCGTAATCTTTTTCTCTCTCCAAAAGGGGAAGGCTTGGGCTTCCCTGGTGGCGCAGTGGTTGAGAGTCCGCCTGCCGATGCAAGGGACACAGGTTCGTGCCCCGATCCGGGAAGATCCCACGTGCCGGGGAGCGGCTGGGCCCGTGAGGCATGGCCGCTGAGCCTGCGCGTCCGGAGCCTGTGCTCCGCCACGGGAGAGGCCACAACAGTGAGAGGCCGGCGTACCGCAAAAAAAAAAAAAAAAAAAGGAGTTCGAGGTCCTAGGATTGGGCACCAACCTGCTTTGGCATCCTCCCTTCCTTGGTAGGATGTGCCCAGTGAATATCCAATACAGGGAAAGTGTCCTGTGCCATTCTCTCAATATGTCCTGTGCTTTTATACATTTTCTTAAGTACTAAATTGATTTTTGGAAACAATATTTGTAAAATGTATACAGATTTTTTTAAAAGAGATTTTGATTAGTGAACCTCATCAAAGTTTCTCTAGCACTGTAATTATTGAGTGGACCCAAAAGTGCCTTCGGTTTTTTAAGTAAAAATAAAAGACACATTTTTCATTTCCACCAAGAACTTTATTGAACAACATATGCACCCTTTTGTTCCACTACCTTCTGCCATTTTTCAGGCAACTTCATAATTCCATCTTCCCAAAACTCTTTATCTTTTTGAGCAAAGAAGTATTCCAGGTGCCTTTTACAGTCTTCCAGGGAATTGAAATTTTTTCTATTAAGAGAATTTTGTAAAGACCGAAATAAATGTAAATCCGAAGGTGCAGTGTCTGGTGAATACGGCGGATGAGTCAGCCAAGCTGTAACAGTGTTTGCCTGGTCATCAAAGAAACATGTGGTCTTGCGTTATCCTGATGGAAGATTATGCGTTTTCTGTTGACTAATTCTGGACGCTTTTCGTCAAGTGCTGCTTTCAGTTGGTCTAATTGGGAGCAGTCCTTGCTGGAATTAATCATTTGGTTTTCCAGAAGGAGCTCATAATAGAGGACTCCCTTCCAATCCCACCATATACACAACATCACCTTCTTTGGATGAAGACCGGCCTTTGGTGTGGTTGGTGGTGGTTCGTTTCGCTTGCCCCACGATCTCTTCCATCCACATTATTGTACAGTATCCACTTTTCATCTCCCGTCACAATTTGTTTTAAAAACGGAACATTTTCATTATGTTTCAGTAGTAAATCACATGCAGAAATATGGTCGAGAAGGTTTCTTTCACTTAACTTATGTGGAAGCCAAACATCAAAATGATTCACATAACCAAGCTGGTACAAATGATTTTCAACTCTTGGTTTGCATATTTTGAGTATGTCGGCTATCTCCCACATGGTATGACATTGATTGTTCTCAATGAACGTCTCGATTTGATCACTATCAACTTCAACTGGTCTACCCGACCTTGGAGCATTGTCCAGTGAGAAATCTCCAGCACGGAACTTCACAAACCACTTTTGACACTTTCAATCAGTCACAGCACTTTCTCCATACACTGCACAAATCTTTCTGTGTGTTTCAGTTGCATTTTTACCTTTCTTGAAATAATAAAGCATAATATGCCGAAAATGTTGCTTTTTTTCCGTCTGCAATATTAAAATGACTCCACAAAACTTCACCAATTTTGATGTCTTTTTTAAATGAACACTGATATGACAACTGTCATATGCAATCTAACAAAATAGTTTCGAATGAATTTAAAGACAACTAAGTGCTACTAGAGCCATCTTACAGAAAAAAACAAACGAACCTTTTGGCCCATCTAATAATTAACTCTACTCGGGTCACATTCCTGCCCAGGAGGTAAGTCAAGACCCCCTGCCTTGGTGAAGCTGGTCATTACGATGATCCCTGTGTTCCCAAGGGCTCATCAAGCAATGGGCTCTGGCTGTTGCCCATTTTAATTTCAGGGAGAAAATATTTTGGACAGTGTTAGGGCTTCTCTGGATCCTTGGTAATTACTGTGCTGTACTATATCTATTTTAGCATTTTAGTACCTCTGAAATCAGATGCATCTTCTGATCTCTAATGGCCCAGGCCACCACCATGTTAGAGCATCAAGTTTGACGCTCTGCCCTTACCAGAGCATCAAAACTTGCAGAAGGGAATGGAGACTTGGAAGAAATCCCAGAAACAATAGTTGAGAGCTCTTTTAACCCCACCCTCCCAAACCAAATATTTGGGAGGGGTGAGGAGAGAGGGAGAGTAAATCAAAGGGTTTAGCAACATTCCTGAAGCTGGAATCCACAGTAACCTTGCCTTCATAATTGGAGATTTGCCCTAAAAGCCCAGCACTAAAGGCTTGGATTTGCTTTTACGGACACTTTCATGAAGTGCTTTATCACACACACACTTCAGGTCACAGAGGACAATACTGTGTGGAAAAACACAGACAACCATGACTCGGGGTCAAAAAGTTATTCTAAGGAGTCAAACTCTGAATGAGAAGTTTCAAGAAAACCTTAACTATTTTATCTCACCTTTCTTTTCCTTTTATATATGCACAAGATCAATTCTTAAAATCTATGTCTAATTATAAATGCACTCTTTCAATAAGTAAAAAATAGAAACTCCACGAGATTGTTTTTAAAGCATCAAATCCTAGTTTAATTGGCAGTCATGATATTATGATTTATAATAAGAAATATATATTTGGTCTTTACCCACTGTTCCCATCACAGAGCTCCTAAAACCCTTGGAATTTCCTAAGTGAAGAGAGAGATAAAGGTGTCTTTTGTTATGTTAATGAGGTGCTTTTGGAAAGCACCTAAGGAGGGGGGCTGTTTGCCAGGAGAAACAACTGGGTGATTAGAGGGTTAAAACTTTCATTTCCATCCCCCTGACCTCTGGAAGAGGAGACAGGCTGGGGATTGAATCAATCGTCAGTAGCCAGTGGCTTAATCAATCCTGCCTGTATAATGAAGCCTCCATAAAAACCCAGAAGGAGGGGATCCCGAGAGCTTCTGGGTTGGTGAACAAGCGGAGATCTGGGGACAGTGGCACACTTGGAGAGGGCATGGAAGCTCCACACCCTTTTCCCATACCTTGCCTTATGAATCTCTTCCATCTGGCTGTTGATGAGTTATATTCTTTTGTAATAAACCAGTGCTTTAATAAGTAAAATGTTTCCCTGAGTTCTGTGAGTGGTTCTAGCAAATTAATTAAACTGAAGGAGGATGTCATGTGAACCTCTAACCTATAGCCAGTGGGTCAGAAGCACAGATGACAACCTGGACTTGCTATTGGCCTCTGACGTGGCGGAAAGGACCAGTCATGTAGGGACTGAGCCCTTAACTTGTAGGATCTGATGCTGTCTCCAGAGAGATAGTGTCAAAATGAGTTGAATTGTAGGACAGCCAGCTGGTGTCAGAGAATTGCTTGGTGGTGTGAGACAACCCTCCCCACAACACACACACACACATACTGTTACTGGTATTAGAACCTATTCAGTAGTACCTAAAATAATAGCATCGTTTGCAGTGGATTTTTTTTTTTTAGATTTGATGAAACGTAATGTGTTTCTCATTTCAAAGTACTGCAGTGATTCTCTGGGTTAACCATTCTCTGGGCTTACAGAGTTTGTTAGCCTGTGCAGGCCCCTGACTCAGCCCAAGTATAAAAAGAAAATAGATAGTATAGGGTTTCAGGAAGTGCAAACCTTACGACTGATCCCTGGGATGTGTAAACTCATTGGAGTGCTCACATCTTGTGAGAACCTCTCTCTGAGACTCTTCTCACTCTCACTGATGTCTAAGCTGTGCCCACGGACTCCGTGAAATTGAACACTATTCATTTATGTGTCTCTCAAAAGGCCTAGCACAAAGCCACATAGACAATGCACTTCCTATCAATGAATGTGTACAGAGTGGATGACACCTTCCACTGAAACTTCCTTTCCTCTCTTCTTTCCTCCATTCATTCAGCATTTACCTGCTCCAAAGCACACATCAAGTCACTGAGATGCTAACCTTCCTTAAATGTTGTTCTTAAGCCTCTATTCAGCTATTTGCCTGGGGTTCCTAGTAGCACTGCATGTCTGTCGTTGCTGGTCTCTCTCACTATTGAGAAAACCTATACTGGTTCTACCAAGGGGATGGAACTTAACTTTCCAGCACTCCACCAGCTTAATCATAGCTGGGATCTATAAGGAGGCAGCATGTGTGTCACCTGTGATCAGCTGATAATACCTCTCTAGAAAACCACAAGGATTCTGAGACTACATCTGGCTCAGCAGGGAAGAGAGCTGTGATTGATTATTGATGTCTGTCATGGGACACGCAGGCACCACCACACATTTGCCATGCCTAATCAATAAGGCATGATTCATGCAGCACCATGAGTTCTCCTCACAGTCCCCCACAATGTAAACATTAAAATAATTTCTATAAATACTCCTTTTGGTGTTTAAGAGTTGTTTCTTCGAGTTGTCTATGCATTTTTCTTTGTACAAATGTGTGTGTGTTTGTGTGTGTCTGTGTTTGGTTTTGTTACATAATCAACTCTATGAATTTTTCTTTATTGTTTCTGGCATATTTATTTTTATCATAAAAATGAGCCTATTCCAATATTATAGAAACTTGCATTCATAATTTTAAGTAGTTCTTTTAGAATTCTTTTCATATTTAAATTCTACCTGGAATTTATTTTGCTGTAAAAGGTGAAAATGGGAGCCAGTTTTATTTTTTTCCTATGTAAAAAATCATTTTTGCATAAATTATAGAACATTTTCCTCCATTAATTTGAACTGCCTTTTGGATTTAATACTGTGTTCCATTATATCTCATTGTTTACTCTGCCCGCTTCTATGCCATTAGCATAATGGTTCAATTACTATGGCTTTACAATATATTTTAATGACTCATAGAACACGTTTTCTCCTTGTTCCTTTCATTTTCAGCAATTAATGGTGATTTTACATGTTTATTCTTTCCAAGAGACTTTGGAATCATTTGTCAAAATCAGGGGAGGAAATTCCATGGTAATTTTTAATGAACTTTGTGTTTATAGATTACATTAAGGATAATTTAGTTCTTTATAAAATTAAATCTCCCTACCCCACCCAAATAATTATCTCTTAATTTTTCAAGGTGTCCTTTGTGATCACTCAGAAAAAATTTATTCTTATTTTTACCAATATTCAGAACATTTCTTCTGAAGTTAATACCCAGATAATTTATGTTTTCAACATGACTGGGGAAAAAAATCTTTTATCCAATACATTCTCTAGCTGGTTTCTGTTGATGCTTAAAAGAAAGTTATTTTTCGTACATTATTTGGGTTATTGTACACCCTACTAAGTTTATTGTTTCTGGAGTTGTCAGTTGATTTTCATTATTGTTTTTATTACAAGATCATATGACATAATTTCCCCTCTTTTTTTCCAAAGCCAATTCCTCTTACTTATTTCTCCTATATAATCACATTGGCTATCACTGTCAGAAAAATGTTCAAAAGCAGGGATAAGAGCAAGCATCTGGTCTCACTTCTGAGATAAAGGAAACTTTCTAGTCTTTAAGCATTACACATGATTCTGGCTATCATTTTGAGATTCTGTTAAGGAAGATGTTTTCTTAAGAAGTTTTTACTTAAGGAGTTATATCAGGAATGCATGTTAAAGTTAAGCAAATGTTTTACAAGCATCTACTGAGAGGAAGATGTGTCTTCTTGCTTCCTTAGTCCTATGTATTAGTCAACTATTGTTGCAAGAATGTCGTATAACAAACAAGTCCAAAAATCAGTGGATAGACTTCTGGTTTTAGCTCTGACATGTAAAGAGCTTGAAAGTCATCACTCTTGTTCTTACAGCAAGAAGCAAAGGCCAGAAAAATTGTAAATCAACAACTATCCTTGACCACGTCAAAGAACTGAGATTAAAAGAAACCTGGAGAGAGAGACATTATCTATAAAGACACAGCTCAAACCTTACTAGAGCACAAAACATTAAATTGCTAGGAACACTTAAATGGTTAGTTTTGATGAGTGGCTAGTGGCCACATGTGAACCAGCATGAGAATGATAAACTCCTGGGCCCACTGTCTTGCATGGCGAGACCCACATTTTCATGAACTTTAACTTGTGAACCACCCCACACACACACATCATTTGCTCATGATGAAGACCGGAAAAAGATCCCTCTGTGGTTCTGTCAGAGAGAGGGCAAAAGTAATCACTGTGAAATGTGCCCAAAGAGTCCTCTAAAACAAAGGCCTTCTCTCTAGGGGAAAAGAGTACCAGAGGCTTAGCCCCAGCTCAAAGCACATTCCTCCAACTCCAGCTCCCACTAGGCATTCCTATCTCACTAAGGGGGGAAAAATTAGTAACAGGGTTCAGAGCTTCCAGGAAATAGATTGGGAACATGGTAGCCAGGGAGGAGAGTAAGGGGTAGAGGGAAAGTACAGCTACATCACAGGAGAAAAACTTGTGAAGGTTGCAGCTCCAAGACACAGGCCCAATAAAAGACAGATTTAATCAGAAGAGTAAAGGCTACTCCTCATCCACCTAACCTCTATCGACTGAAATAAACAAACAAAACCCACACAAGATAAAATTAGTGAGTTGAGTTTGTTCAGTGTCTTACTGAGGACTAGAGCCCAGGAGAGACAGCCTTTCGGATAGCTTTGAGAAACTGTCCCCAAGATGTAAGGGGGGAGGTCAGTATATATGTGATTTTGACAAAGGGGATATGTGCAACCAAGCACACATCTCCGTAGAAGTTTGCTGCTAGTCACAAGGAACAGATAGCTTGGTTACTGGTTTTAGTGCTTTTCTAGTATGGGAAGATGCAAGAATCCAGGGTCAGAAAAAATGTCTTCTAAAAATATCTAACTATCTGAACGCCTGTTCTGCCAGTTTTTTCAGAGCACAGAGTGCCTCATTCCTGATCTCCACCCTGAAATCCTTTCGGGGTGTGTTAAAGGTCAAAGAGTGCAATGCCTAATGGCTCAATCCTTGTACAGTCAGATGGTGAGAGACGTTCTTTAAGTGGCACCTCCACACCAACAGGGCTCCAGTATAATTACAGTGGATTATGGCTTAAAGCAATGCAAGACACAGACTATCTTTGAGGTGATGTACTTGGGAAAGCCCAAAGTCAAGAGGGAAAGACAAGAACAAGGACAACAGAAGAATTTTAAACCTCTGATACTTATAGCTACAACAAAAATTAAGCACAGCCCAACTCCTAGCCATATTAACATAAATCCTCACACTAAAAGGCCGTTCACCTTGATTTCTATTAGCCAAGATACATGATGTCTAGCTTTCAACAAAAATAACAAGGCATACCAAAAGACAAGAAAAAACAGTCTGAAGAAACAAAGCAATCATCAAAATCAGACTCAGATATGACATAGATGTGGGAATATCCAGACAATTAATTTTAAATAACTATGATTACTATGTTAAGGGCTCTAGTGGGAAAAAGTACACAGTGTGCAAGAACAGAAGGGTAATGTAAGCAGGGAGACAGAAATGCTAAGGAAGAATCTAAGGGAATCTCTAGAAATCAAAAATGATAATAAAAACGAAAAACGCTTTTGATGTGCTCATCAGTAGACTCAAAACAGGTGAGGAA
This sequence comes from Phocoena phocoena, assembly GCF_963924675.1. Classification (NCBI taxonomy): domain Eukaryota; kingdom Metazoa; phylum Chordata; class Mammalia; order Artiodactyla; family Phocoenidae; genus Phocoena; species Phocoena phocoena. The sequence goes on from NC_089228.1 coordinate 11,001,623, forward strand.
AGAACCAGTGAGCATGAATATAAGTCAATAGAGATTTCTCATCCTGAAACTCAAAGACCAAAAAGAAAGAAAAACGCAGAATAGAACATACAAGAACTGTGAGAAAATTTCAAAAGGTGTAACATATGATCACTGGACTACCAGGAGAAAACAGAAGAAATATTTGAAGCAGTAACTGAGAACTTTCCAAAGTTAATGACACACACCAAATAAAATATTTTCTTATTATTTTCTGCTGTAAAATATAACTTTTTGTTTCAAATAATAATAGCAAAAATGTACTGGGTGATTGTAGTGTATGGATAAATGAAATAAAGGACAGCAACATCACAAGAAATAAGAAGAAGGAATTGGGTATACTCTCTTATAAGGTCCTGCACTACATGTAAATTGGCATAGTGTTAGCTGAACTTGGTTAAGTTAAAAACGTATATCATAAACTTTAGGACAGCCACTAAATATTTTCAGAGGAAGTGTAATGGATGCTCTAAGAAAAGAGATAAAATCACATAAAATGCTTCATTAAAACCAGAGAAGGCAGAAAAAAGAGGCAGAAAAATAAACAACAAACAGAGAGCCGTTACAAACATCAACAGTCACATTTAGGTGAATGGTCTAAATATGTCAATTAAAAGACAGAAATTTTTCATAGTAAATTTTTAAAAACTTTTTTGTAACATCTTTTTTGGGTATAATTGCTTTACATTGTTGTGTTACTTATTGCTGTATAACAAAGTGAATCAGCTATACGTATACATATATTCCCTATATCTTCTCCCTCTTGCATCTCCCTCCCACCCTCCTTAACCTCCCACCAGAGCACAGAGCACCAAGCTGATCTCCCTGTGCCATGTGGCTGCTTCCCACTAGCTATCTAGTTCACATTTGGTAGTTTATATATATGTACATGTCACTCTCTCACTTCATCCCAGCTTACCCTTCCCCCACCCCCGTGTCCTCAAGTCCCTTCTCTACATCTGCATCTTTATTCCCGTCGTGCCCCTAAGTTGTTCAGAACCTTTTTTTAGACTCCATATATATGTGTTAGCATACAGTATTTGTTTTTCTCTTTCTGACTTACTTCACTCTGTATGACAGACTCTAGGTCCACCAACCTCACTACAAATAACTCGATTTCCTTTCTTTTTATGGCTGAGTAATATTCCATTGTATATATGTGCCACATCTTCTTTATCCATTCATCTGTCGATGGACACTTAGGTTGCTTCCATGTCCTGGCTATTGTAAATAGTGCTGCAATGAACGTTGTGGTACATGACTCTTTTTGAATTATGGTTTTCTCAGGGTATATGCCCAGTAGTGGGATTGCTGGGTCATATGGTAGTTCTATTTTTAGTTTTATAAGGAACCTCCATACTGTTCTCCATAGTGGCTGTATCAATTTACATTCCCACTAATAGTGCAAGAGTGTTCCCTTTTCTCCACACCCTCTCCAGCATTTATTGTTTGTAGATTTTTTGATGATGGCCATTCTGACTGGTGTGAGGTGATACCTCATTGTAGTTTTGATTTGCATTTCTCTAATGATTAGTGATGTTGAACATCCTGTCATGTGTTTGTTGGCAACCTGTATATCTTCTTTGGAGAATTGTCTATTTCGGTATTCTGCCCATTTTTGGATTGGGTTGTTTGTTTTTTTGATATTGAGCTGCATGAGCTACTTGTATATTTTGGAGATTAATCCTTTGTCAGTTGCTTCATTGGTAAATATTTTCTCCCATTCTGAGGGTTGTCTTTTCGTCTCGTGTACGGTTTGCTTTGCTTTGCAAAAGCTTTTAAGTTTCATTAGGTCCTATTTGTTTATTTTTGTTTTTATTTCCATTTCTCTAGGAGGTGGGTCAGAAAGGATCTTGCTGTGATTTATGTCTTAGAGTGTCCTGCCTATGTTTTCCTCTAAGAGTTTTATAGTGTCTGACCTTACATTTAGGTCTTTAAACCATTTTGAGTTTATTTTTGTGTATGGTGTTAGGGAGTGTTCTAATTTCATTAGGGAGTGTTCTAATTTCATTCTTTTACATGTAGCTGTCCAGTTTTCCCAGCACCACTTATTGAAGAGGCTGTCTTTTCTCCATTGTATATTCTTGTCTCCTTTACCAAAGATAAGGTGACCATATGTGTGTGGGTTTATCTCTGGGCTTTCTATACTGTTCCATTGATCTATATTTCTGGTTTTGTGCCAGTACCATACTGTCTTGATTACTGTAGCTTTGTAGTATAGCCTGAAGTCAGGGAGCCTGATTCCTCCAGCTCTGTTTTTCTTTCTCAAGATTGCTTTGGCTATTCGGGGTCTTTTGTGTTTCCATAAAAATTGTGAAATTTTTTGTTGTAGTTCTGTGAAAAATGCCAGTGGTAGTTTGATAGGGATTGCATTGAATCTGTAGGTTGCTTTGGGTAGTACAGTCATTTTCACAATATTGATTCTTCCAATCCAAGAACATGGTATATCTCTCCATCTGTTTAATTGCTTTCATCAGTGTCTTATAGCTTTCTGCATTCAGGTCTTTTGTCTCCTTAGGTAGGTTTATTCCTAGGTATTTTATTCTTTTTGTTGCAATGGTAAATGGGAGTGTTTCCTTAATTTCTCTCTCAGATTTTTCATCATTAGTTTATAGGAATGCAAGAGATTTCTGTGCATTAATTTTGTATCCTGCTACTTTACCAAATTCATTGATTAGCTCTAGTAGTTCACAGGAAATTTTTAAAAAGGAAAACCAAGACTGACTATCTGTTATCTATAAGAAACCCACTATAAAAATAAAAACCGTAAAAGCTTAAAAATAAAAGGATAGATAAAGACATGTCATGCTAATACTGATTTAAAGAAAGCTAGAGTAACCATATTAACTTCAAGCAAAGCAGACTTTAGGACAAGAAAAATTCTAAGGGATAAAAAAGTATTTTATAATGATTCAAAGGTCAGTTCTCTAAGAAGACATAAAAATCCTAAATGTATATGCCCCTAACAACAGAGCATCAAAATACCTGGGGAGGGGGCGAACCTTAGAACTGAAAGAAGAAGCAGACAATTCCACTATTATACTGGAAGATTTCAGCATCCCTCTTTCAGTAATTGATAGATCCAGCAGGCAATAAAGTCAGTAAAGATAGTTACCTAAACAGCATCATTACTCAACTTGATCTAATTGATATTTATAGAATGCCTCCTCCAACATAAAAATACACATTCTCGAGATCACATAAAACATACATGGAGACTTCCTTGGTTGTCCATTGGTTAAGACTCCGCACTCCCAATGCAGGGGGCCCAGGTTTGATCCCTGGTAGGGGAACTAGATCATGCATGCTGCAACTAAAGATCCTGCGTGCCGCAACTAAGACCCAGCACAGCCAAATAAATAAATAAATATTTAAATATATATACATATATATATATATATGAAAATAGACCACATTCTAGGCCATAATACACATCATACACATCTTACCATACTTAAGAGAACAGAAATCATACAAAGTATGTTCTCAGACCACATGAAATTAAACTAGAAATCAATAATAGAAAGAGAGCTGGAAAATCTTCAGATACTTAGAGATTAAACGAAACACTTCTAAGTGACACATGGATCAAAGAATTCTCAAGAGAAATTAACAATTCTTTGAACTGAATGAAAATGAAACTACAACTTATCAAAATGCATGGGATGTAGCGAAAGCAGTACCTAGAGGGAAATTTATAGCATTAAAAGCATATATTAGAAAAAAATTTTAAAATCAGTTAGTTAAGCTTTCACTGTAGGAAGCTAGAGAAAATAGAGCAATTTAAGCCTAAAGCAAGCAGAAGAAAATAAATAGTAAAAATTAGAGCAGAAATCAGTGAATTTGAAAATAGGAAAATAATAAAGAAAATCAACAAAACCAGAAGCCGATCTTTTTAAAAGATCAATAAAATTGATAAATCCCTAGCCAGGCTAATCAAGAAAAAAAGAGGCAAAAATTACAAGTATCACAAATGAAATAGGGGTTGTCCTTATGGATCTCATGGACATTTAAAGGATAAAAAGGAATAGTATGAAAACCCCACACCCAGAAAAATTGATAACTTAGATGGAATGGACAAATGTCTTGAAAGACACAAATTACCAAAATTCACACAAAGAGAAATACGTAATTGAAATAGGCCTACATCTACTAAAGGAACTGAATAAATAATAACTTTCTAAAAAATGAAGTACCAGGCCCAGAACATATCACTGGTGAATTCTACCAAATATTAAGGACGAAAGAATACCAATTCTCCACAATCTCTTCCAGAGAAAAAGAAGAACAGAGAACACTTCCTAACTCATTCTATGAGGCCAGCATTACTCTGATACCAAAACTGGGTAAAAACATAATCAGAAAGGAAAACCACAGGTCAATCTCTCTCATGAACACAGACACAAAAATCCTCAACAAAATATTAGCAAATGAAACCCAGCAATGCATAAAAAATATTATGTATGCAGGATGGTTCAACACTGGAAAATAAATGTAAGCCACCTTATCAACAGGTTAAGAAAAAACTATTTGATTCTATCTACTGACACAGAAAAAAATCATTTGGCAAAATCTAACACCCACTCATGTTTAAAAAAAAGAAAGTCTCAGCAAACTAGGAATAAAGAGGAACTTCCCCAACTTGATGAAGATTATCTACAAAAAGCCTATAGCTAATATCATACCTAATGATGTAAGACTAGATGCTTTCTTCCCCGAGATCAGGAACAAAGCAAGGCTGTCCTATTTCACTAATCCTATTCATTATCATACTATAAGTCCTATAATGCAATAAGGCTAGAAAAGAATAAAATGTACACAAAGTGAGAAGGAATAAACGCACTACCTTTGTTCATAGATGACATGATTGTACAGGTAGAAAATCTCAAGGAATCAACAAAATATTCTTGGAACTAATAAGCAAGCATAACAAAGTCACAGAATACAAGGTTAATACAGAAGTCAGTTGCTTTCCTATATACCAGGAATGAACAGGTAGAGTTCAAAAAAATGTTATATGTCATTCACAATGGCACTCCAAAAGATGTAATAGTTAGGTATAAATCTAATTGAATATGTATGGGATCTATAAACAGAAAACCACAAAATTCTGATGAAAGATGTCAAGGAAGATCTAAGCAAATAAATATTCCACGTCCATAGAATGGAAGTTTCAATACTGTTAAAATATCAATTCTTCCCAACTTGGCCTATAAATACAACACAACAAACTAATTCTAAAGTCATCAACAAACTGAGTCTAAAGTGTATATGGAAAGGCAAAAGACCTAGAATAGCCAACATGATACTGAAGTAGAAGAACGAAATTGGAGGCCTGATACTATGCAGTTTCAAGACTTGCTAATAAAGCTAAAGAAATCAAGACAGCATGTCATTGAGGAAAGAATAGACATATAAATCCATGTAATAAAATAGAGAACCCAGAAATAAACCTACACATGTGTAGTCAACTGATCTTTGATAAATGAGCAAATGCAAATGGAGAAAGAATAGTCTTTTCAACAAACAGTGCTGAAAATATCAGATGTCCATATGCAAAAATAAACACAGACCATACATCTTTCACAAAAATTAACTCCTAATAGATCATTTGGCACAAAACTACACAACTTCTAGAAGAAAACATAGGAGGAGATAATCTAGTTGACCTCTGGTTTGGTGGTGAGTTTTTAGGTAGAATACAAAAGCATGATACACCAAAAAGAGATTGATAAATTGGACTTTATTAAAATTTAAAAACTTCTCTACAGAAGACACTCTTGAAAGCATCAAAAGACAAGCAACACTCTAGGGAAACATACTGGCAAAGCAAAAACATGGTAAAGGACTTGTATTCAAAATATCCAAAGCAATCTTAAAGCTCGATGGTAAGAAAGCAAGCAGCCCAGTTAAAAAGCAGGCAAAAGATCTGAGCAGACAATTTACCAAAGAATATGTACTTCTAACAAATAAGCATGTGAAAGATGTTTACCGTCATTTGTCATTCCAGAATTGCAGATTAAAACGAGATACCACTATATGCTTATTAGAATGGTTAAAATCCAAAACACTGACAACACCAAATGCCGACAAGGATACCAAGCAACAGGAGCTCTCTTCCGTTGTTAGTGGGAATGCAAAAATGGAATATCCATCTTGGAAGAAAGTTTGGCAGTTTGTAAAAAAGTGAAACATAGTCTTATCATACAACCTAAGAACCATACTCCTAGGTATTTACTCAACTCATTGAAAACTTAAGTCCACACAAAAGCCTGTACATTAATGCTTATAGCATCTTTAGTCATAACCACCCAAAACTGGAAGCAACTAACATGCCCTTCAATAGGTGAATGGATAAAGAAACTGTGCTATGTTCAAACAATGGAATACTACTAAGTGCTAGAAAGGAATGAGCTAACAAGCCAAGAAAAGATATGGATGAATCTTAAATACATATTGCTAAGTGAAGAAGTGAGTCTTAAAATGTCACATACTCTATGATTCCATTTATACAACATTATGGAAAAGACAAAACTACGGGATGATAAAAACATTGGTGATAGCAGGCGCTCCAAGGAACTTGTAGGAGGCATAAAACCTGCAGCAGGGGCATTTCTTAGGGTGGTGAAAGTATTCCATGTGATACTGTAAAGATGGATACATGATACTATGCGTTTGTCAAACCCATGGATTTGGGGTTTACATCAAAAACAGTGAGACTTATTGTATGAAAATTCTTTTTAAAAAATCATTTAGGAGGTCAGGGGATCCCAGGACAGAATGCAGAATGTGACAAAAGAATCGAACTGCATTGCAAATGTATGAAACAACCTCACCCGAAGCAGTGTGAAGGTAGATGCCGACCTAAGTAACATTAGAAAAGACCTAATGGGAGTATGGTGATATGGGTTAGTAACTCTGATACTGTTATATACATACGCTGGAGCTGGTCAATTAAGTAAATGAATGGCAAATGGCGAAAACCAAGTTTTTCACTCTTGGATTGGGAGGTTACAGGTAAGAAAGGGCAGGTGGCTAGAAAGATCCATGTGGTAATGGATGACAGTTAGAGACATGAGTACAGACTCATATTTAGCTTAATATAGACAGAGATGATTACTTACAAAAATGTTTATGGATATGTGTATATACACAGGTTACTATACACATATATTTCCTTGCTCTACCAGCTGGGAGGACCCAGAAGCAACAATGCCTCAGTAGCAACAAGCACATTGTACACCCAGATCTTGGTTCCTAATTTTTCTCCAGTAAAAGAAACCAGGGATCCTTGGAAAATAGCTGATTCTAAGACTGCGGAAAGAAATATAAAAGATAAGCCTGGAATTTCTTGTAGTCCCAGAAAGTAAAGATGTGCTCCCAAAAATGTATGGACACCAGGGTGGGAGAGTGGGGGTGGGGGTGGGATGAACTGGGAGATTGGGATTGACATATATATGCTAATATGTATAAAATAGATAACTAATAAGAACCTGCTGTATAGCACAGGGAACTTCACTGTACAGTAGAAACTAACACAACATTGTGAAAAACTATACCTCAAATAAAAAAATAATAAAATAAAAAAAAAAGGGGGGAAAACCCCACAATGACAAGGATATGTCAAATGGACACAGGAGCCAACTGAAAGGGCTTCCAGTAGCCAAAGCTGGAACAATTTCAGCAAGAAAATGAATAAAAGAACATTGGATCATAGCCTGAAGTATAAAATAAATATACATGAGTTCATACTGATACAAATAAATGATTGAATAAATAAATTATGGGGGGAGAAGAGACAAAACTCCCACGCAGAAGAATTTCAAATAATTTATATAGACACTCCACCCTCAAGAAGGTGGAGCATGGATTGTGCATGGGGACCTCCTTCTAAGAGGTACAGTAAGAAAAGAGCCTGGGCGTGGAGAGTAATTTACATTTTTTACAGCAGAAACTTGACAATCTCTACCTCAGTCTGGTTATCAACGTTAACATCAACACTGACAAGTCATACTATTAACATAAACCCCTGATGTGGTGTGATGAGAATGGCACATTACCTCTGTAGTCTTCCACCTAAAAACCCGTAACCTCGGTCTAGTCACGAGAAAAGCATCAGACAAATCCCAACTAAGGGGCATTCTACAAAATACACAACTAGCACTCCTCCGAACTGTCAAAGTCATCAGAAACAAAGCAAGTCTGAAAAACTGTCACAGCCAACAGGAGCCCAAGGAGACATGACAACTAAATGTAATACGGCGTCTTGGATGGGATCCTGGACCAGAAAAAAAGAAAGTCAGAAAAAAACTAAGGAAATTTGAATAAAACAGGGACTTTGGTTAATAATAATGTATCAATATTGGTTCATTAATTATGACAAATGTACCATATTAAAGTAAGATGGTAATAACAGAGGAAATGAGCGTGAAGTATATGGGAATTCCTCCATTGTTTCATAAATTTTCTGCAAATCTAAAGCCATTCTAAAATTAAAAGTTTATGTTAAAAATCAGTTCGATACAACAACAAGCATTTATTTTTCTTGTGCTTCAGGCTGCATGTTGGCTGAGTTTGGCTCCAGAATTTGGGCAGAGTTCAGAGTTTCCCTATGTTTCCACATTCTCCTTGGACCAGGGGCTACTGCAGCATGTTCCTTTCATGGTGACTGGCGGATGTGCGAGCAGCCAAATACATAAGCACACCACAGGTCTCTGCTCACGTCGTGTCAGCTACCATTCAACTGGCCCAGAGCAAGTCACGTGGTCAAGCCCAACATCAGTGGGGAGGTAGGTATATTGCACCATTTCTACATGCCAAGGGGTAAGAGGGAGATCTGAAGAATTCAGGACAATTATCTTTATCTAACCTACAACAGTCTGTCTATTTGGTATTGAATCAGTTAGGATGGTTTGGTTGCAAGCAACAGAATCAATTTTTATTAGCTTAAATAAAGAAAGAATTTACTGGAATTAGGTACTAGTTCACAGAAGCAAACTCTGAAGAATAAAGATTCAGAAATATATAGGAACCAGGGAAACTGCAGGAATCTAGGTAACAGAAACTAGGGGTTTCTAGCTCATTGGAGCTCTGCCACCCAAACAAGAGAGCACCTATCATTTCTTCCTCTTGTATCACTATATTCTAAATTCAAATTCCCAGAAGAAAGAGCACAATTAGTTGGTTTAGGTCAATGTTTCCTCCAATACTAGGATCCTAGAACCAGAATGAGGAAAAATAATGCATTTCTGGAATAAATTCTGCCTGATTATGGTGTATTACTATCTTAATATACTGTGGAACTCTATTAGCTAATATTTTATTTAGAACTGTTTATATATACATACTAGAGAACTTTCTGTAGTTTTCTTTTTGTGTGTTCTATCTTTTGTTTCTGGAAACAGTGTTACCATGTTTCTCTTTTTAAAAAGAGTATGGATCCACGTCCCTATTTATTTTTGCTCCAACAGCTTAAATTGACTAGGAATTATGTTTCTTAAAGTTCAAGAAGAATCTGTCCATGAAACCATCTGGACCTGGTGACATTTTAAAAATACGTATTTTCTACTTCTTCTTGAGTCAATTTTAGAAATTCATATTCTCCTGATGAAACATGCATTTTGTCCATGTTTTTAAGTTTATTTTCACTGGCTATTTTCTCTTGTAACCTTTTAACTGCTGCTTTGGTTAGACTACTTTTCTACCATTTATCTTTTTCTCGTCTCTGATTTATGTATTTGTTTTCTCTCTCACTTTTTCCCTTGATTTTATTAGCTTTGAATTACTTCTTCATTAGTTTTTAAAGAATCAATTTTCAGATGTATCATAACCAAAAAGGACATATACTGTATAGCACTGGGAACCTCGCTCAATATGCTGTTATAACCTACATGGGAAAAGAATCTGAAAAAAAATAGATACATGTGTATGTATAACTGAATCAGTTTGCTGTAGACCTGAAACTAACACAACATTCTTAATCGACTATAGTCCGATATAAAGTTTAAATTTAAAAAAAATTTTTTTATTGGAGTATAATTGCTTTACAATGTTGTGTTAGTTTCTGCTATACAATGAAGTGAATCAGCTATATGTATACCTATATCCCCTCCCTCTTGGGCCTCCCTTCCACCCACACCTCATCCCACCCATCTAGGTCATCACAGGGCACTGAACTAAGCTTCCTGCATTTTATAGCATGTTCCCACTAGCTATCTATTTTACGCAGTAGTGTATACATGTCGACCCTAATCTCCCAATTCGTTCCACCCTTCCCTTCCCCCACAGTGTCCAGATGTCTTTTCTCTATGTCTGTGTCTCTCTATTCCTGCCCTGCAAATAGGTTCATCTGTACCATTTTTATAGATTCCACATATACGCATTAATATATAATATCTGTTTTTCTCTTTCTGGCTTACTTCACTCTGCATGACAGACTCTAGGTCCATCCACAACTCTACAAATGACCCAATTTCATTCCTTTTTTGTGGCTGAGTAGTATTCCATTGTATATATGTACCACACCTTCTTTATCCATTCATCTGTTGTTGGACATTTAGGTTGTTTCTATGTCCTGGCTATTGTAAATAGTGCTGCAATGAACCCTGGGGTACATATGTCCTTTTGAATAATGGTTTCCTCAGGGTATATGACCAGTAGTGGGATTGCTGGGTCATACGGTAGTTCTATTTTTAGTTTTTTATGGAACCTCCATACTGTTCTCCACAGTGGCTGTATCAATTTACATTCCCACCAACAGTGCAAGAGGGTCCCCCTTTCTCCACACCCCCTCCAGCATTTATTGTTTGTAGATATTTTGATGATGGCCATTCTGACTGGTATGAAGTGATACCTCATTGTAGTTTTGCTTTGCATTTCTCTAATAATTAGTGATGTTGAGCATCCTTTCTTGTGTCCCTTGGCCATCTGTATGCCCTCTTTGAAGAGGTGTCTATTTAAGTCTTCTACCTATTTTTTGATTGGGTTGTTTGTTTTTTTGATATTGAGCTGCATGAACATGAACTGCTTATATATTTTGGAGATTAATCCTTTGTCAGTTGCTTCATTTGCAAATATTTTCTCCCATTCTGAGGGTTGTCTTTTCATCTTGTTTATGGTTTCCTTTGCTGTGCAAAAGCTTTCAAGTTTCACTAGGTCCCATTTGTTTATTTTTGTTTTTATTTTCATTACTCTAGGAGGTGGGTCAAAAAAGATCTTGCTGTGGTTTATGTCAAAGACTGTTTTTCTTATGTTTTCCTTTAACAGTTTTATAGTGTTCGGCCTTACATTTAGGTCTTTAATCCATCTGGAGTTTATTTTTGTGTATGGTGTTAGGAGTGTTCTAATTTCATTCTTTTACATGTAGCTGTCCAGTTTTCCCAGCACCACTTATTGAAGAGGCTGTCTTTTCTCCACTGTATGTCCTTGCCTCTGTTGTCATAAATTAGGTGACCACAGGTGTGTGGGTTTATCTCTGGGCTTTCTACCCTGTACCACTGAGCTACATTTCTGTTTTTGTGCCAGTACCATATTGTCTTGATTACTGTAGCTTTGTAGTATAGTTTGAAGTCAGGGAGCCTGATTCCTCCAACTCCATTTTTCTTTCTCAAGATTGCTTTGGTTATTCGGGGTCTTCTGTATTTCCATACAAATTGTAACGTTTTTTGTTCTAATTTTGTGAAAAATGCCATTGGTAGTTTGCGAGGTATTGCACTGAATCTGTAGATTGCTTTGTGTAGTATAGTCATTTTCACAATATTGATTCTTCCAATCCAAGAACATGGTATATTTCTCTATCTGTTTATATCATCTTTGATTTCTTTCATCAGTGTTTTATAGTTTTCTGAGTACAGGTCTTTTGCCTCCTTAGGTAGGTTTATTCCTAGGTATTTTATTCTTTTTGTTACAATGGTGAATGGGATTGCTTCCTTAATTTCTCTTTCTGATCTTTCATTGTTAGTGTATAGGAATGCAAGAGATTTCTGTGCATTAATTTTGTATCCTGTAACTTTACCAGATTCACTGATTAGCTCTAGTAGTTTTCTGGTGGCATCTTTAGGATTTTCTACGTATAGTATTATGTCATCTGCAAACAGTGACAGTTTTACTTCTTCTTTTCTAATTTGTATTCCTTTTATTTCTTTTTCTTCTCTGCCATGGCTAGGACTTACAAAGCTATGTGGAATAAGAGTGGCGAGAGTGGACATCCTTGTCTTATTCCTGATCTTAGTGGAAATGCTTTCAGTTTTTCACCATTGAGAATGATGTTTGCTGTAGGTTGGTCATGTATGGCCTTTATTATGTTGAGGTAGGTTCCCTCTATGTCCATTTTCTGGAGAGTTTTTATCATAAATGGGTGGTGAATTTTGTCAAAAGCTTTTTCTGCATCTATTGAGATAATCATATGGTTTTCATTCCTTAATTTGTTAATATGATGTATTAAAACAAAAATTTTACATAAATAAATAAATGCAAAAAATAACAAAAATAAAATAAAATTTAAAATTTTCAGATGTACCAATTCTACCTTTCTTCTTTCTTCTAATTCATTACATAATTAATAACAAGTAATTAGTATATATAAAATGCATATTTATGCTTGTGTTAGGTTTTTGTTAGACTTATGTTAACTCCTTGCAGCGAATATTGAATTCTTTTTTCTCATTCAACTAGCACGATATTTAAGGTTATGAATTTTCGACTCAATACAACTTTGGCTACATCCCATTACTTTTTTTTTTTTTTTCGGTACGCGGGCCTCTCACTGCTGTGGCCTCTCCCGCTGCAGAGCACAGGCTCCGGACGCGCAGACTCAGCAGTCATGGCTCACGGGCCCAGTCGCTCCGCGGCATGTGGGATCCTCCCGGACCGGGGCACGAACCCGCGTCCCCTGCATCGGCAGGCGGACTCCCAACCACTGCGCCACCAGGGAAGCCCCCATTACTTTTTATATGAGGCTTTTCCGGTATCTATATTTTCTACATACTCAGCATATGTGGTTTTGACTTTTCTCTTTGACAAGGAATTAACCAATAAAGACATTTATAACTTGCAATTGGTAAAGTTTCTGCTTATCTATTTACACCTCAATTAATTAATTATTTCTAGGTCTTTCAGAAAATATGGCTCATCTTATTTCTACTTTGGGGACTTTATTGAGAGTCTCTGTGTGGCCAGATATGACAGTCAATATTTCTACATCTTTCTTAGGGTACTTAATTACTTCAGAGAGAATCACAGATGATGCAACTTCTTAGCTCTGGAGAGCAGTCTATGGCTTGTGCAGAAATCCATAAACTGCCTGCCCTTGCTACTTAATCAGCACTTTTTAAAAACTGCTTTATAAGAAAACCTATGTGAATCCTAAAGTAAACTGCTAAGTGACATTCTCCCTAAGTAGTGTAAAATTTTTAATAAACAGAAACCTCAATTAAATAGAGTTGGAAGGGCTTCCCTGGTGGCACAGTGGTTGGGAGTCCGCCTGCCGATGCAGGGGACACAGGTTCGTGCCCCGGTCCGGGAAGATCCCACATGCCGCGGAGCGGCTGGGCCCGTGACCCATGGCCGCTGAGTCTGCACGTCCGGAGCCTGTGCTCCGCAATGGGAGAGGCCACGACGGTGAGAGGCCCGCGTACCGCAAAAAAAAAAAAAAAAAAATACAGTTGGGAGACCACAAAGGGGAGCTCTCATGCCCCGTGTTAATAGTAGAGCCCAACAACAAAAAGAAAGACTCCTTTCCTATCAAGAATTCAGCCAATGAAAAGTCATGGAATCTTTGTTTACTATCACCCTTCCAACTTCCTTTTCCTCGCTTTAAAAGTGTTCTTCCCTTGCCCTGAGAGAACTTGAACACGGCTCGCCATGATTGTAGACCCTGAATGGCAATTCTCTGTTGATCCAGAATAAGCCCATCTTTGCTGGAGAAATATCTGGCTGTCTATTTCGGGTCAACAGTAGTAAGAAGCTACAAGTCATAGGACTGGGTGATATGAGATCTGGATCCAAACTCCCAGCTCTCCTACAAGCCAGCTGTGTGACCCTGGGCAAGCCTCTCACCTTCTCTGAACCCCAGCTTCTTCAGCTCTCTCTAAAGAGGCCAAAGCACTGTCTTTGCAAATTTGGGTCTCTCTAACTAAGCCTGGAGTTTCCAAAGGACTTTGGGAAGCGGTATCTCCAGCCCTATGATGCCAAATGAAGTGTTAGAAGTATGTGATCCATAGGGTCCCAACTAGCTTTAAATTTTCACAATTGGATCAAATCAGTTACCCATGGTCCTTGCTTTTTAACTGCCTGAACAAGTGTACCTGGATTATAAAAGGACTCACATTGTAGAAAAGAAAGGAGGGACTAGGTTCAAGTCCTAGCCCTATATCAACCAGCTCTATCACCATAGATATTACGATCTATTAAATGTCCAACTACTCTGATCCTCACTCACCTCATCTTTAAAATAGATATAACATCACCAGTCTCACCAAGATTAAATAAGATAATCAGTAAAAAGTGCTTTATAAACTGCAAAACGTCACAAAGCATCAGTTCCCGTTATTAAATACTCATGCGGCACTGATGCTTCCAACGTCTTATGTGTTTTATAAGGTGTTAAATTTAATGAAATTGTCAAACTTACTGCTTTTCATTAAACAGGCAGTCACAGGCAGGTCTAAATAGTGAAAGCAAGGAAATAGGTATTTTGTCTGAATTACCTAGGTAATCACAGCTAAATCACTTTGATGAGCTAAGAAGAGTAAAAGTTAAGAGTATCTCAAGGCTGGGGAAGGACTTAATAACCTCACTACATCTCCTTCTGTCCCATTATTTCATAAAATTGAGACTGAAAGAGAATTACATTACACTACACACTGAAAAGGAAATAAAACCATAGATACCCACCAGACTAGCACATGAGCACGGGACAAAGGTACGCCTGGTGACTAGCGTGTCAAATGAGTTTTCACATGAGGTGCTAATCATTTGCTTTTTAAGGAAGAAGGTAATACAGCAACATTCTGCTGTTTTCTCCCAACTCTAAGCCTGTATGAGGCACATTACGTAGTTCCCAGCCCACTGACATTAGTGGATACAAGTAGTCTATAATCTGATTTTCCCAGGTGCAGGCTAGAGAAGATGGATTTGAAAGATTTCTTCCTCCAGCAAAGAATGATCCACTGATTGTCTGAGCAAGCCTGTATGCTTACTGTGCTCTTCAGCTCCTGGGGAAAACATGCATGATCAACGATGATAGCAACTATAAACTGACTGTCCTACTGACGATTGAGAAGTTCAGAGTCATGCTTCCTGGAGCCTGGCTCTTAAACCAACATCAAACCAACTTGCCCAGAGAGGCCAACTGGACTGCTACTCAGTCACTCACATATTAAGCCCAGCTGAACTGCTGTCATGGTACGTTCTAAGGGGAAACTTAACGCCACAGCTTCTTTTTTTCTTTTTAACAGAAGTCTTCCTTATAGAGTCAAATTTTCCACTCAGAGTAAAGGCGGAGGCTGAAGAGCCAGTATCATGATTCAATCTGTGTCCTGGCCATTTAGCTTTATCCTGGTCCAAAGGCATGATCTTTCTGCCTGTGTACGTGTATCCTTGGCTACAAGAGCACATATCTGTAAAATGGGAGTAATGATATACTCGCCACCTGCCTGTAGGCTGAATGGTGACCCCCCCCCCCAAAAAAGAAATGTCTATATCCTAACCCCTGGATTCTGTGAATGTGACTTTGAGACAAATAGTCCTTGTGGATGTAATTAATTAAGGATCTCAAGATGAAATCATCCTCGATTAGGTGAGTGAACCCTAAATCCAATGACAAATATCCATATAATAATCAGAAGAGAAGACAGACACAGAGGAAAAAGCCCTGTAAAGACATAGCAGAGATGGGAGTTATGCAGCCACAAGCCAAGGAATGCCTAGAGCCACCAGAAGCTGGAAGCAAGGAAGGATTCTCCCCCAGAAAACGTGGGAACAGTTTGACCCTGCCCACACCATGATTTTTGGACTTCTGGCCTCCCGGACTCTGGGAGAATAAATGTTTGTTGTTTTAAACCACCAAGTTTGTTGTCATTTGCTACGGCAGCCGCAGGAAACTAATATACTGCCGTAAAAGCATTGCTACTAGCTGTGAGTAGAGTTCATATCAGTTATGGACTGAGGTAGGCCTGCCTGGGGAAATAAAGGTCTGAGTCTCAGTTCCTTGGAAGCTATTTAGAATTGAGATAAATGTGAAAAATAAATATATGTTGGCCTTCTTTGCTCTGAAAGCCTGGTCTGTAGAGCTGTGGGTTGGCAGGAAGACCATAGGCTTATTGGCTAGAAGTGTATGAAAGTCTGGTGGCAGACAGAGGCCTCATCTGCTCTCTGTCAGTGACCCACACATGCAAGGTTCTTGCTCTGCATAAGGGGTTCTTACACACCCTTGTTGGTGAAGGGCCAAACGATGCTGTGTCCTTGGGTAGCTGCTGGGCCTCCTGATGAGATAAAGATGATGCGGGACCTGCACTTCCTGTCCTGTGTCTTTCTGTATGGCTGAGTAAAAACAGTATTTGTTCAAGGCCTACCACATCTTGTGAATGTGATAGCCAATTCTACCTGCACTCACCACTGTACCAGTAAAATAAAAATAATAGTTACGATATATATAATAGACAAACAAGAAGGACCTACTGTACAGCACAGGGAACTATATTCAATATTTTATAATAACCTAGATGGGAAAAGAATCTGAAAAAGAATGGATATATGTATGTGTATAACTGAATCACTTTGCTGTACACCTGAAACTAACACAGTAGTGTAAATCACTTATACTCCAATATAAAATAAAAATTAAATGAAAAAAAGAAAATACATAGTGTTGGCAAGGCTGTTGGGAAATACACACTCTCATTCATTTCTGGTTGGAGTTTATACAACTCTCTGGAGGATAATTTTGCACTATCAGCAATTTCACTTCCTGGAATTTATCCTACAGATATACTCACTATGTGAAAAGACTTCATTCATCCATTGTTTATAATAAATACTAAAAAATGAATATCTGTCAATAGAATACTGGTTAAATTAATCATGGTAAATCCATAAATAAAATAAAGATATATACATGTGTGTGTATATATATATATATATATATGTATATATAACTGAATCACTTTGGTGTACACCTGAAACTCACACAACATTGTAAATTGTAATAAATTGTAAATCAACTCTACTTCAATAAACAAAATAATAGTTACATACTGATGATTCATGTGAAAGGTATTACGTTCATTTTCTCAATTAATCCTCACATCATTATGAAACTGGAATGATTAGCCCCATTTTAGAGACTTAACAGTTAAATAACCATCCAGTAGTAATTCAGAACTGGCTCTGCAGTATTTAATTATAAACCTCACATTATGCTTCTCCCTATGGGCAAGATTTAATAAGTTCAGGGTATCTTATCAAAAAACTGCAAACTGATATCCAACAGTTTGGTTTCCCAGACCTGTTCTGTTTGTATTTATAAATTGCATTAGTTGTCAATTGTCTACAATCAGGAAGTTCCACTTTAAAATCTGAATTTCTGGCCGATAGTGAATAATCACATCTTGCAACCCACCATCTTAGAATATCCTGGATCTGAGTAGCAATGGTTCCTTTCAGATAGAACCCTCAAGAACACCAGAGTCCCCATTCCCTCTTGCCTCCCCAAACACTATCACAAAGTGTCAATTACCATCCATCATTTTATACCCAGCCCAAGTAATACACGTGTACCCATTTATATTTCTTTTTGGCCTCTGTAGACTGAATTTGTAACCGTGAGGCATTAGTTTTTTATTGTTGCCAGAACAGATTACCACAATATTAGTGGCTTAAAACAATACCCATTAATTATCTCACAGTTAGAAATCTGGATACAGCAGGGCTCAGCTCATTCTCTGCCCCAGGTTTCACATGGAAAAAATCAATGTGCAGCAGGGCTGCAAGACTTTTTGGAGGGTCTGGAGATGGATCTGCATCCAAGCTCACTCAAAATTGTTGGCAGAATTCAATTCCCTATGGTTTTAGCACTGAAATCCTTATTTCCTTGCTGGCTGTCAGCTACAGGTGGCTCTCAGCTGCCAAAGGTACTCACAATCCCTGACCCATGGCCCTCTACCTGCACCTACAAAACCAGCAATGGTAGGTCCAGTCCTTCTCATGCTTCCAATCTTCCTGACCTCTCTTTCTGCCTCATCTCTCTTCTCCCTTCCTCTTCTGTTTTTAAGGGCTCTTGTGATTAAATTGGGTCCATTCAGATAATCCAGGAAAGTCTTCCTCTTTTAAAGTCAGACGATTAGTAACTTTAATCTGCAAAGTCCATTCACAGCAGTACCTAGATTCCTATTTGATTTAATAGTCAAGGGACAGGAATCTTGGGGGAACATCTTTAGAATTCTGCCTACCACACCTGATCTAGTCCAATTCTTTCATTTTAGACGAAGAAGCTAAGACCAAGAGAGGTGAACCATCAGACTCAAGGTCGCATCACTAAGCATTGTAGAACCAGAACTCCAGGGCAGCACCTGAATTCCTAATCTAGATATGTCATTCAGAGAGCTTACTGGAATTTGTAAAAAAAAAAAAAAATCTGATACTATTAGTTTACTTTACTTGTATAAAGGAAAAATAAACTATGTAGTGTTGCCAAGTACCACTAGTGGGAGACCAGCTTTAATGAACAGAAAAGAACAATTTATATTGGGCACATTAATTGCTTACATGCAAATGATTCTTAGTAGAACAGCTTTAAGAAGTCTTAGGCAAAGTTTATACATGCACAAAAATGTGCCTATAATAGTAAAATGGAAATATTATATGATTAAATGAGATCATGTAAAATTCTTAGCACAATAACTGGTAGTAGATGCTTGTTGTGTTTGCTTTCCAAGAGTATACTCCCCATTCTCTGAGTAACAGAGACCCTATTGTACCCCATGTATCTTGCACCCTCCCACCCCTTTCTGGATACAGTCTTACAAAGATTGTCAGTCAAGATTCCCAGCCCATTTCTAAAGAATGAGTGGGCATATTGCCTAAGTCAGGAATCAGAAATCCTCCGTGGAATCTGAATCATGAGTCGTGTCACCCAAAGATTACATCTGCTATCGGACATATTGCCAAAACTGACACAAGTAGCACATACATAAAATAAATTTAACAAGAAATGTTCAAGATCTTTATACTGAAAACTTCAAAAACTTTCTGGGAGAAATTAAAGAAGACCCACATTAATGGAGAAACATACCATATTCATGGACTGGAAAAATCAATAGATATAAGATTCTGATTCCCTCCAAATCTACCTAAGATTCACTGACACCTTACAAAAATTCCAATAGGCCTTTGTATAAGTTGACAAGCTAAGTCTAAAATGTATATAGAAGGAGCTAGAATATCCAAAACAACCTTGAGAAAGAAGAAAACGTGTTGGAGGACTTACATTTCCCAATTTCAAGGATAACTTTTGATCCAAAGTAATCAAAATCATATGGTACTGGCTTTAAGATAAATCAGAGTATGGTGACGGATGGATGCTAGACTTGTAGTGATCACCCTGTAGCACATACAGGTTTTCAACTATAATGCTATACACCTGAAACTTACATAATAATTTTAAAAATATAAAAATAGATTAATAGAACAGATATAGAATTCATAAATAGAGCTACACTTATACAGTCAATTGATTTTCAACAAGATTGATTCTAGGAAGTCAGAATAAATCAAGTATATTCTGTAGATGTCATTTATATGAAATTCAAGAATAGGAAAAACTAATCTCTGGTGATACAAATCAGTAAGTCGTTGCCTCTGGGTGGGGAGACTGTTTGGAAGGAAACACAAGCAAATATTCTGCAGTGTTGGAAATACTCTCTACCTTGATTGGAGCCATGGTTACCTGGGCACACCATATTTCAAAACTCCTCAAACTGTATACTCAAGATCTGTAAATTGTACTGTATGTCAAATCTCAATAAATAACTATATATTTATTTTTAAAGGATGCAGAAGAAGAAATCAATGTTGTTTAAAAGTTGTAATTTCTATGCCTGTGCTACTTTACAGCAAGCACTTTTTAAACTTAAGGCTTAATGACTCTTTTTGTAAATCCCGTTTTTAGCTTTACATTACTCCCACACTTCATTATTGCCGATTTGATTTTTTCCCTTTTAGCACTTAACAACTCTCATCATCTTGCATGACATGCATTATTCAGGCACTGCACTGAATTAGAGAAAGTGGATATTCCTAAGCCCGATTACATGGTGTAGAAATAAAGGCTTTACTATTGACTATGCGAACTATGGGAACAAATTATACATGGATTAGTAGTGCAGGGGGAAAAGGCAGCAACAGTTAGGGCTTAATAAAGTGATGCATGGGGTTCATTAGAATGGAGTGGAATCCATCAGAAGAAGTTCTCAGAACCTTATTAATTAAACCCCCATCAAACAGATGTATTTGATTAATAGGATCTCATTCTGAGTTTAAACATCAACATTAATTAACCCCGTAATTGATACATTTTCCCAGACATGTGAGGAACATTAGTCACATTAAATCAAAAAAGATCACAATATTAATGAAAATAAATTTAGTAGCAAATGTAAATGAGATGATGTGGTACTTTGGCCCATCCTATTTTAAATTCATTTTTATAAATGGCATTAGGAAAAAATGCTGGGTGACAGTATATTGCAGAGGAAACCATTTTTAATTAAGAAATATGCTTCTTTCCTCAGTTTTGCCACTAATATAATGTAGTTCAGCAAGTTACTTTAGCTCTCTGAGCCTAATCTCTACATCTGAGCCTACATCTCTACATCTGAGCCTACATCTCTAAAATAATCATACTTGAAAGACAATACCCAATTTCTCTTACACCTCTAAATTATAACTAAGCGCTACACAGCTCATGTTTCACTTATATATACATACATATGCATATTTATTTTTACATGTGTATGTGGTACTTTTGTAGATTTGTACAGGAGTCAGCCAACTTTTCCTGTAAAGGACCAGATAGTAAGTACTTAAGACGTTTCAGGTCATATAATCTCTGCTGTAACTATTCAACAGAGCCATTGCAGCGTGGAAGCAGCCAAAGATAATATGTAAATGAATGAGCTTGGCAATGTTCAAAGAAAACTTTATTCATGGATACAGAAATTTGAATTTTATGTAATTTCATGAAATATTCTTTTCTCAACCATTTAAAAGTATACAAACCACTCTTAGTTTGCAAACTCTACAGAAGCACATGGTAGGCTAGAGTTGACCCATATTCTGTGGACCTCTTTATGCCAGTAGTGTGAGCAGCATGGATACACCTACCTATTCAAATAAATAACTCTGTCTCCAGTAACGCATGTAGTCTAAACAAGGTCACTTGTAATGTGTAGATTGAGTTACAAGTCCACTTCCACAAAAATAATACTGCCTCTCTGTGTTTTCACACTGTTGTAAATTGAATTGTTGGACACAATTTTTCATCCTCCATGTAGACTCACACTTTGCATATCTATCTCTAAAGTTGGGGTGCATTTTTCTACCCTTTGACTTTGGGCTCAGCCGTGTGTCTCACTTTAGACAGTGAGATATCAGCGAATATGACGCAAGCAGAGATTTGAAATGCACACGTGTAGTTCAACTTGTTCTCCTGCACCAGCTTGTTCCCTTCCCAATAACATGGGAAGAAAATTCCCCAGCTGGCCCACATTCCCCAAAGAGGGTGACACACACATGAGCAGATCAAATCCTGCAGGCTTCTACGTGAAGCAAAGCATTCAACACCACCCAACCACAGAGCTGTGAAAACAAATTATTTGTGGTGGGCAGACTCTAAAATGAGCTCCAATGATCCCCACCGCCTGGTGTCCATACCCCTGTGTAATCCCCTTCCCTTGAGTGTGGTCAGGCCTGTGACTTGCTTCTAACCAACAGAATACAGCAAAGGTGATGGGAAGTCATTACTGTGATTATGTTACATAAGACTGTAACTTCCATCTGGCTAAGATCCTCTCTCTGTTGCATTCTCCACTTGCATGCTTTGGGGAAAAATGTTGGGATGGAAATGAGGGCAGCTGCTGGTCAACAGCCAGTAAGGAAATGAGGCCCTCAGCCCAATAGGCCACAAGGAACAGAATCCCGTTGATAATCATGTGAGCCTGGAAGTGGTTCTTTCCCCAGTCTATCTTTCAGATGAGACCTCAGCCCTGGCCAACACTTGGATTGCAATCTCCTGAGAAACCCTAAAGCAGAGGACTCATCTAAGCTGTGCCCAGATTCCTGAGCCAAGAAACTATGAGATAATAAGCCTGTGTCTTTTAAGCTGGTAACTCTGTGGTAACATTGTTACGCATAATACTGTTATGTGATGTTAATTTTTAAGCCACTGAGTTTGGAGTTATTTGTTATGCAACATCATTGTGGCAGTGGCTAATGAGATATACACACTAACAAAAATTAATTAGTACTATGCTTTTCCTTTCCTTTTTTTTTAAATGAAAACATCCATTGACTTAGGCCTGACATTCTTTGTATATCTGTGCATAACTATAAAAAGGTATGAAGATGGGGAGGAAGAAGACACAGTAAGAAAGGAGCGGTACTGGTAATATTTTATCGTGTTTCAAGGCAGGAGGTTATGGGGCTTCCCTGGTGGCGCAGTGGTTTAGAGTCTGCCTGCCAATGCAGGGGACACGGGTTCGTGCCCCGGTCTGGGAAGATCCCACATGCCGCGGAGCGGCTGGGCCCGTGAGCCATGGCCGCTGAGACTTCGCGTCCGGAGCCTGTGCTCTGTAATGGGAGAGGCCACAGCAGTGAGAGGCCCACGTACAGCAAAAAAAAAAAAAAAAAAAAAAGACAGGCGGTTATGTACGTCATTCTTTTTTGGGGAAAAAAGCTCTACATACACACACATGCACACAATACACACACATGCATGTATTTCAACATGCAATTCACCAGAACATGGAAAACAAATCTATCCTAACTTGGATCCTGTACACCACCTTCTCAAGATATCCACCACTGCCAAGTATATCCCAGAGAGCGAGAAAAACAGAATGGAGTTAATACAGAAGTATATGTTCTGTATATGTTCCCCAATAGTCCTTTTCTCTTTCTATAAAAGAAATAGAATTCTTAGCACATGGCCACCCAGAATAGAGATCACATTTCCCAGCCTTTCTTGTAACAAGTTGTAGCTGCTAGACTACAGTTGTAGACCTAGATTCTGGCCAATGGAATATAAACAGAAATGTCCTGTGGCAGTTCCAGAAATTTTCTCAAGAAACATTTGGTGCACAATCTTGGCTTTTCTTTTTTTTTTCTTCACACTGATGCTTAGGAAGAAAACGTTGCCTTGGAGAATAAGGCTGAAAGCCATACCCTAAAGGAGGGTATACAGTGAGATGGGAATAGGCTGCATCCTTAAGCACTTCGTGGAGAAGGACCACTGTGCTAGCCTGCCCTGCCTAACTCCAGAGTTTTATATGGGAAAGAAAGATATTTCTAACTTGCTTAAGCCACTTTATTTTTTGTTTTGTTGTTGTTGTTACTGGTAACTAAGTGCAATCCTAACCAATATAAAGAGTATCCTATTTGCAGTTTTGTGTCTGTTTTCTCTTTTTGTTGCTTAAAATCAAAATGGCCAGTAAAGCCTCAAGTCCTGAGAAAGAACACCAGGTGTGTGTAAGAAGGAACCCCTTGTCTTCACCTGAGTTCTCTAAGAAACAGAGCCTGAGGCAAAGATTAAGTGCTGGTGGCTATTTGCAGGTACAATCTCAGGGCAGTGAGAGTGAGGCAAAAGGGTCAGATAAGGAAGGATGAAAACAGTGCAAAGTAATGTTTTACCACACTGGTCGCTGATTCACAATGAGTCATAAAATGATATAGCAGGTTGCTTGCCACTCAGCCATGAAGGATGTCTTCAGACAGGCTGTGTGGATAAACCATGCTATAAGCACTCCATGGCGGGAAGGAGGGAGGGAAAATTGACCTACGTTGCCCCTTCCTTGGATAACCAGAATTCTCTCCTCAGGCAATTAACCCCTCTACTCCTCTGGATTGGATCAACTGACTCCTTCAATGTACCTCAAGGACACAGAGCTCACACACTGTGGTATCATGTTTCCTTCAATCTCAGAAGGGAAAGAGGAGCTGGAAAATTGAAGGTGTGTGCTACTAGGCCTGGCTGTGTGGTGGTAGCCAGACAGGGAAACCCAGAACTCCCAGGTAAGTGACATCTGGTCCCGGCAAGTGACATCTGGTCCCGGCAAGGTGCCTCAGAAGCTGACCTAGAACAATAAACCCACCACAGTTTCCATGTCCATCAATGCCTGTCAACTCAAACCTGAGATACGATGAAAATTTGACTTGAAAACATCTCAAAGCTGACATTTGCAGTACCCAGCATGGATGGGCCCTTAGTATATACACAGTCCTACCTATGAATTTGGTCCTGGCTTTTAGACTTTTTAAGAGAGAGAGAAATAGGGAGAGAGGGAGAAAGGAAGAGAGGGAGAGAGGAAGGAAGGAAGGCAGGCAGAGGGGAGGGATGGAGAGAGGGAGGGAAAAGTAGAAGACTATTTAACAGATAATACATATGTTCTGCAAAGCCTAAAATATTTATTATCTGGTGCTTTACAGGAGTTTTCTGACCTCTGGCCTAGTCAATAGACAGTCTACACCCTTGTAGACCTAGATAAACCCTGGAGGATTTGTAGACAATGTTTGTGCCGTAGTGAAAGAAAGTCATCTTCCTTTTTGCCTATTCTCAAGTTTTGGATAATTTTCTTGACACGTCTTCCATGCTGACCTACCGGAATGGCTATGAGGGTCAATTTACCTAATAAAGCAGTTAGCAACCTCTAGAGTGTCACGCACGTACAAAGGGGTGTGGAGCCTTCAGTGCAGGGTCGATGGTTTTCAGAAGTAATCCTTCAGGATCTGACAACTTATAATGGCATCTGCCCAAGGTGGACTCTCCAAAGATATTCAGAATCCAAAAGTAAGAGTTTTCACCTCCATGAATTCTGTTCCACTGTGTCATCTTCAATCCCATTAGGTTTTACGAGAAAAACTGCACTTTCGTCCTTCAGGATTGGCTCATAAATCATTAAGAATACTGGGCCTTTTACTGAATTTTGCCGTTTTGTTTGTTGGTTTTCAACTACCCCACTGCTTTCAGCAGGACAGCACTGTCCTCCCTCCTCCATGGCCCAATTACGACGCGTCATGACTATCTTAGTATATTAAACTTGTTCCCAGGCAGACCAAGAATTTCTAAGCTATTAATATGTTTTCTAAAACACGAGGGTGATTAATAAAATTAAGCAACTCTTTCTTCTTGCCCACTCCAAAATAAAACTCCTACTGATAATTTATGAAAATCCATTCCAGCTTTATGAAATACACCATTTATCTCCATTAGGTAGTTTACTAATATCTATTGACCTCCCACTGGGTATGAAACATTCTGCCACATATTTTAGCAGATGGAAAAATAAGAAGATTTAATCCATGTCCCTGAGAAGCTTAAAATCACCTTAGATTTAAAAGAAATGCAAAGCATATAGCCACAAGGGCAAACACAAGAAACGCAAAGTCCAAAGTATGGTGACATCAACAGGCGGGATGCCTTAGCATTTGGAATCAGAATAGTGCATGTACCCAACTCCAGGAAGTAGTCAAAGAGAGGTTGCCCATTTTATAAGTATCTTTGCAAACATTAGTTACTACTATGAAAAATCTGAGTATTTCAGATAAAACAGAAATTTATGGGTTTTCTTGAAAAGGTTCAATGTTCTGGCAAACCTGGATCCACATTGTCACGTTGTGGCAAACAACAACTAGATTCTTCCTTCTCAGAGGGTGAAAGAGGGAACGAGCAGCATGGCATCACCTGGGAGCTTGTTAGAAATAGGAAATCTCAGCCCTCCACCCCCCGTCCCAAAACTACAGCCCCAGAGACAAGGTGTTCAGGTCACCTCCAGGCACACGAAAGTTTAAGAAGCACTGAGCTAGACGTGGGTGCGGTCTCTAGATAGACACGTGTTTTCCAGATGTGGTCCCTGCCACTCTATCTCCCTTCACATCTGGTCTTCACTTATTTACATTACCTGCCTGGCCTGGGTACCTACTCCAGGCTTCATCCATAATACAAACCCCTTGGTCTATCAACCAAAGCCATCCAGAACTATATTTCAAAACTTTCTCTCACTATTCCCCAGCCCAAACCCTTCCATTCCATTCTCACTCTCTAATACATCTGTCCTCCCATCACTTCCCCCATCATTTCTTTTACCTCAAGTGCCCTCCCCTGAGGGCACCAGGCCTGACACACAGCAGGAATTTGATAAGTGGTTATTTCATTCATCCAGTTATTTATTCACATTTTAAGGTATGTACGTAGACACGGTTCTCATTCCTAATTCATGCGATTCTTCTAATGTCAATTAGGTTCACATTTGTACTCCTAGCACCCAGCACAATGCCTGGCATATAGCAGACATTCACTGATGAAAGTACAAATGTAGGAACAAATATACCAATAAGTGAAGGAATGTCCTAATAAAGCCAGAACTTCAGGTGACAAATATTTATTACCCATCAGGTACTGTGTTTGGCCCTGTAGATACAAGGTAAATAAGATAGCATCCCTATTTTCAATGAGTTCTCAATACATCTCGAGAGCCTGACAAATAAGCCATAATTGCAACACAAGAGAATTTGAGCTATAATATACAGAAGTGTAACCATTATCTATTGCTTTAATAATGCTGCGTTATGCAATAATGCAAACAACCACAAAGCCCCGGTCGCATGTTACAATTATTCCTTATTATTCATGAAGTCGTGGTGGTCAGCTAAACAGCTATGCTATTCTTGGCTGGACTTGATGATATACCTGAGATCTGACTAGAGGTCACGTGCTCTTGGCTGGACTTGATGATTATATACCTGAGATCTGACTAGAGGTCACGTGCTCTTGGCTGGACTTGATGATATACCTGAGATCTGACTAGAGGTCACGTGCTCTTGGCTGGACTTGATTATATACCTGAGATCTGACTAGAGGTCACGTGCTCTTGGCTGGACTTGATTATATACCTGAGATCTGACTAGAGGTCACGTGCTCTTGGCTGGACTTGATTATATACCTGAGATCTGACTAGAGGTCACGTGCTCTTGGCTGGACTTGATTATATACCTGAGATCTGACTAGAGGTCACGTGCTCTTGGCTGGACTTGATGATTATATACCTGAGATCTGACTAGAGGTCACGTGCTCTTGGCTGGACTTGATTATATACCTGAGATCTGACTAGAGGTCACGTGCTCTTGGCTGGACTTGATTATATACCTGAGATCTGACTAGAGGTCACGTGCTCTTGGCTGGACTTGATTATATACCTGAGATCTGACTAGAGGTCACGTGCTCTTGGCTGGACTTGATTATATACCTGAGATCTGACTAGAGGTCACGTGCTCTTGGCTGGACTTGATGATTATATACCTGAGATCTGACTAGAGGTCACGTGCTCTTGGCTGGACTTGATTATATACCTGAGATCTGACTAGAGGTCACGTGCTCTTGGCTGGACTTGATGATATACCTGAGATCTGACTAGAGGTCACGTGCTCTTGGCTGGACTTGATTATATACCTGAGATCTGACTAGAGGTCACGTGCTCTTGGCTGGACTTGATTATATACCTGAGATCTGACTAGAGGTCACGTGCTCTTGGCTGGACTTGATTATATACCTGAGATCTGACTAGAGGTCACGTGCTCTTGGCTGGACTTGATTATATACCTGAGATCTGACTAGAGGTCACGTGCTCTTGGCTGGACTTGATTATATACCTGAGATCTGACTAGAGGTCACGTGCTCTTGGCTGGACTTGATTATATACCTGAGATCTGACTAGAGGTCACGTGCTCTTGGCTGGACTTGATGATTATATACCTGAGATCTGACTAGAGGTCACGTGCTCTTGGCTGGACTTGATTATATACCTGAGATCTGACTAGAGGTCACGTGCTCTTGGCTGGACTTGATGATATACCTGAGATCTGACTAGAGGTCACGTGCTCTTGGCTGGACTTGATTATATACCTGAGATCTGACTAGAGGTCACGTGCTCTTGGCTGGACTTGATTATATACCTGAGATCTGACTAGAGGTCACGTGCTCTTGGCTGGACTTGATGATTATATACCTGAGATCTGACTAGAGGTCACGTGCTCTTGGCTGGACTTGATTATATACCTGAGATCTGACTAGAGGTCACGTGCTCTTGGCTGGACTTGATTATATACCTGAGATCTGACTAGAGGTCACGTGCTCTTGGCTGGACTTGATTATATACCTGAGATCTGACTAGAGGTCACGTGCTCTTGGCTGGACTTGATTATATACCTGAGATCTGACTAGAGGTCACGTGCTCTTGGCTGGACTTGATGATTATATACCTGAGATCTGACTAGAGGTCACGTGCTCTTGGCTGGACTTGATTATATACCTGAGATCTGACTAGAGGTCACGTGCTCTTGGCTGGACTTGATGATATACCTGAGATCTGACTAGAGGTCACGTGCTCTTGGCTGGACTTGATTATATACCTGAGATCTGACTAGAGGTCACGTGCTCTTGGCTGGACTTGATTATATACCTGAGATCTGACTAGAGGTCACGTGCTCTTGGCTGGACTTGATGATATACCTGAGATCTGACTAGAGGTCACGTGCTCTTGGCTGGACTTGATTATATACCTGAGATCTGACTAGAGGTCACGTGCTCTTGGCTGGACTTGATTATATACCTGAGATCTGACTAGAGGTCACGTGCTCTTGGCTGGACTTGATTATATACCTGAGATCTGACTAGAGGTCACGTGCTCTTGGCTGGACTTGATTATATACCTGAGATCTGACTAGAGGTCACGTGCTCTTGGCTGGACTTGATGATTATATACCTGAGATCTGACTAGAGGTCACGTGCTCTTGGCTGGACTTGATGATTATATACCTGAGATCTGACTAGAGGTCACGTGCTCTTGGCTGGACTTGATTATATACCTGAGATCTGACTAGAGGTCACGTGCTCTTGGCTGGACTTGATGATATACCTGAGATCTGACTAGAGGTCACGTGCTCTTGGCTGGACTTGATTATATACCTGAGATCTGACTAGAGGTCACGTGCTCTTGGCTGGACTTGATTATATACCTGAGATCTGACTAGAGGTCACGTGCTCTTGGCTGGACTTGATGATATACCTGAGATCTGACTAGAGGTCACGTGCTCTTGGCTGGACTTGATTATATACCTGAGATCTGACTAGAGGTCACGTGCTCTTGGCTGGACTTGATTATATACCTGAGATCTGACTAGAGGTCACGTGCTCTTGGCTGGACTTGATTATATACCTGAGATCTGACTAGAGGTCACGTGCTCTTGGCTGGACTTGATTATATACCTGAGATCTGACTAGAGGTCACGTGCTCTTGGCTGGACTTGATTATATACCTGAGATCTGACTAGAGGTCACGTGCTCTTGGCTGGAATTACTGGCTCATAAAACCATTTTCCCAAGGAAATAATCTAACTTTGCACCACAGAAACTACGTCTGTGTTGTGTTTAGGTTTGTTTTACAATATATGAACTGCCATCCCTGCCACGTATATTCACCTGGCAACACTTCTTGGTGATGCCCTTCGCTTTGAACCCCAGAACAGGCTGCAGACATGGCATGAGATGATTTGAAAGAAGTGGCTCAGTGCTGTGCTGGATTTCATGGGACTTGCACCAACTGGAACTGACTTTCAAAGGAATCCTAGTAGCAACGTGGTGAATACTTGGAACTTCATTGTGGAATGACTCAGAACCTGCAGAAACAAGAGCTTTACCGAGTCTTTCTTTGTATCATGTCTGCTAACATCTCATTGGCCAAAGAAAGTCACGTGATAAATTCAGAAACAAAGGGCAAGCAGATAGACCTCTTTTGTGATGGGGGTAAATAGAGATAGAGTAAGATTAGACAGTTAGTTTAAAAATCCCACTAAGGGATGAAAGACAGAAAGGGAATTTTAAGGGAGTTTGGGAGACGGTTATAAGCTAAGGACCACTCAAGAAAAGAATCCAGTAGCCTAGCAACAATCTACTTTACCTGGAAGGAAGACCAGGCACACTCAAGCCACCAGTCCTAATAGTTAAAACACAAGACAAAACGTACGGGGTCTGAATCTTATTACATGAAGTCAGGGAGTTAATGGTCCCTGAAGAGTAGCATTTCTGCACATAGCCAAGACAGGAATACAGGAGAAAGAGGAAAGAAACTAGGTGAAAGGAGACATTATACTGAAACCTGAGATGAATTACCATATTTTAGTATATGTTACCACCCTTTCGCTAATATATGTATGATTTAAAGAGCAACATGACAGTGCTCGTTAGACCATATAGGGTTAAAGGAGGAACTAATGATGTAAGCCTTAACGTCTACCCAAAAATGAGAAAGGAGGTGGTCGGCTCCCCTCCCCGTTTTTCCTTTGATTATAAAAATGTAGCCCTCTTTGTTCCTGGGGCTGTGCTCCCTTGCCTGCACGCTTGTATCTCTCACGAGCACCGAGCACCCTGTGCTAATAAACTCACACTTTGCCTCACGCTGTCTATCACTTTGTCTATCACTTTGTCCATCACTTTGCCTCACGCTGAATTCTTTCTGCATCAAGACAAACGAACCTGAGCTTCAGCAGGTCCTGACACCGAGTGAGTGGTTTCAATCAAAACATAGGGGGTTCAAGTCCCGTCCTGTGTCAGGGATTGTGGGTTCAGGTCCCAATCCGAGGTGCGGCTGGGAGTGAGTCCCATCCAAGGAGGAGTGGAGTTTCAGCAGGAGAAGCTTTGAAGTCACACAGCAAAGGGTGTGGATACAAAGAGGGAGGAAGAATTGAGCCATTTTTGTTACTGATCAAAGCAAGTATGAAAAAAGTGCTATAGGCAGGAGTTTAAAATCTAAACACAGGAGCGTGATTGTGGACGCTTTTCCATTCCACAATCCCAAGATCATTTTTTCTAAACACCTTCTAAACCAGAAAGACCACTGCCATCCAAAGCCATAAAAAAATAACAAATAAAATTACGGAGCCGTTTCAGTGTATCAGGCTCCATGCTGGGCACTTCACATGCCCTCCTTCATCTCTGCCTCTCCTAACGGCGCTAACACAAGTATGCTTACTCAAGTTACAGAAGAAGAAACTAAGAGTCAGAGAGGTCCCATAACTTTCTCAAGTCCGCACAGCCAAGACTCAAGCCAGGATTCCAGCACCCTAGAACTTTGCTCTCCCTCAGCTATGCCACAGAAGCGATTATGAAGATTATGCCTACCACCTTGTCTCTCTTTCTTACTGAGAGAGGCTGTGCCACGGTTTTCACATATAGATTCTTTTTGGACAAACGTAGAGTCTCAAGGATTAAAATTTCAGTAAGGGAACCACCAGGGGTAAATTACAGCACAGGTCAGCCATGAAATTGCAGTTGTCTATTTCCAGTGCCATTGTGTACTAATAGACAAGGCCTATTTGTTTTCCTTTTCCTGCATTATTGAATTCTGTAATGGCTTCTTGGTTCAAAAAGTTCTGATGCCTTTTGTGCATGTCAATTACTAGACAAATTCAAGTAATCCGGAGGATGCTAATAATCATGACTGTGTCTTTCCAGCCTGGGAAGAAGGCATTTTTAATGAAACCATTTCACATCTCAAGTTTGAAAACTATAGCCTAAGTATTCCTTCCTATCACTTATTCTATTCTGGGTGGTCCTTTGACAGTCTTTGCTCAAGATACAAGAAGGAAGAAACCAAGTACATCGACCAGAGCATTCGCAGGGTCCCTTGATGTTTCCTTGCCATCAGAGAAAACCTTCTCCCCCTAAAGGACTGGATTCTCACGTGGTGCAATCCATTTACTCTCTCTCCTGAAATATGCAATTTTCCATCTGTTCCAGGAGTTGGCGCCCATCAATATCTGGTGTGGAGTAAAAAGCTCAAAACATCAAATAAAGACTTGCCTCAGCAATTCTTTCAAATTCCCCAGTGGAATTTCTAAAACGGCCCACCTTTCAAAGTGGCATAAAAAGCACTGAGGCATTTAGTGATTCAGCCAGAAATACAAAGCCCAGGCTGTTTATCCTTAAGCATTTCCATAAGGTAACAAACAAAAAACCAGCAAAGAGAAAAGATAACTTTTTCTTATGATCTACATCAACGATGGCAAAAGGCTTCACCTCACATGACAACTCCAATCAAGTAGTAGATCTGCCTGAAGTGCTGGGATGAGAACTTTGAAGTCATGTCTGGACATGGTGGGAAACATGCCGTGATCAGTTGGTAATGTCTGCGTATATAACGAGGAGTGGAAGCCTGTATGCCATCCTGGCGTCCTCCTTCCAAAAGTCACAGTTGTTTAAAAGTTTATTCACCTAGAGTTATCTAGTATGTTTTATTATATATGGATAATTTAAAAGTATCTTTTAATGCTCAGCATAACTGATGGCATTAAAGAAATTACAGTACATATCAGCAATTTTCCACAATGGGCCGCTACTCAGAAAAGTGATCAAGGGTTTTCCCTAGACAACTGTGTAAGAAACCGATAACATGCTTACATCTTTATTGCTCACATCTAAGCTCCATAAAATTGGCTTCACCGAATTGGACTTCTCTTTAAAAATAAATAGTTGTTCTTTCCTATTCTCACCCAACACTTTAGAATTTGAGTGCTATAAAATGACTATGTAACCATGTCTTTCTGCAGTCTCGGCGTACAATCATTGGCTTTTTGCTAGACACATGGTCAGACAATACTGACAGCCTTGTTCAATAAAAGCGATGCAACCTGGTCACACATCTCCAAGGACCGCATCGGATCATTAGGTAGAAATTAACTGCCTTTCTTGTCTGGTACCTCATTAAAGTTCAAAAATAATAGTTGTTCCAGCTAGTTAGCACTATTGTACATCTCTGAGTATCACATGTAGTGCCTTGGTAAGAGAAACGACTTTATTGATTGATATCAGCAGAGACCTGGGAACAAATGTTTTGTTCATTAAACAAAGGTTGGAGTGCACAGTGAAACGCCTGCCATCAGTGAAGCCAGACAGCTCTTGGCTTAACTGACATCTAAGTGGGACAAGATGAGAAGCCTCCAATTTCTCTTTTCTTTTTTTTCTTCCTTTCTTGTTTGTGTTCTTTCCTTTCTACTTTCTTTTTTTCACTCTTTGTTTCCTTGCATTTCTTTTTTCCTTTTTTGCTTTGATTCTTTCCTTCTTCTTTTCCTTTCTCTCATCTTTCAACGCCAATTACCTATTTCTAGCCCCTGAGACTGTGAGTTGTGAGCTCAACTATATCGAGTGCTCTTTCACAAGCCACACCTGGTCTACAAGACAGCTATCAAATCCTTTTCAGAGAAGGGCTTTGCCACTGGCTGGGGAGGGCTAAGGAGGAAGGGAGCTCGAGCGGACCACCTAGCTGCCTCCTATCTGGTGACGCCTCCATCGCTGAAACAGAGTAAGAGAAAAGTCTGGTTCCCACAGTCCTAAAGCTTCATCTAAAATTAGGTGATAAGCTGTGGCTCAAGGCAGATATAGAAGGAAAATAACTTTCATCCACATTCTGTTTCCTTTTTCTTTTCTTTAATAGGATTTGGGGGAAATATCATGCCATTCCTTGGTTGCAGCCAATGTTGGCCTATTCCCAGTTTGCACAGTGGCATAGGCTGCCCACTCAGAAAACAAACCAGTACAGAGAGAGCTAAAGGGGCTACTTCGGCCTGCAGTTTAAACGGGTGGTCGGTCACAGCTGAGAGTCTCACAGCAGAAAATTAACTGGAGCTCACAAAGTATGTCAGCCCCTCTCTCCGACAGAGCCCTCTGTCTTGTTTTGCCGCTGGATCCTAGGCCCTATAAACCACATCTGACTTCCCTGAGTAAAAGATTGAGACTGAAACCTGGTCTGTGTTTATCATTCAATATTATTAGAAGATCACCTTTATCAAGGGCTTAGAGACACCAAGATTTTTGCATAAATTAATCTACTTTGATTTTCACAACGACCTTGTGAAGTGAGAACTGTCGTTGTTTCCATTTAACAGATGGAGAAACTGAGGCCTAGATGTGTGCACTTATTCGCCTGAGGTCACACAACCAGGGGTGGTGGAGCCATGACTTAAAGCAAAGCAGCCGGCCCCAAAGCCCTTGTTCTTGATCCCTACTGCCTCCCTTTAAAAGCCAACAGAGGTGTCTGTACAAGGACTAACCTCAAGTCCACAAAAACCCACAGACTGGGTACCACTGTCCCAGGCCCAGATGAAGTTTCATTTTCTCTGTGACACCTTTTCTATTGCCCCAGCCTGCGTGGATCTCTCCCCACAGAGTATCAGTTAGCATGTATTTCCATTTGTACTGAAATTTCACTTCTTTTTTTTTTTTTTTTTTAACCATTTTCTCTGTCTCCCAACTAGACTATGAACTCCTTGAGGGTCAAAACACTTCCCTACACTTCATATATTTGTCCAAAAAGGAGAGTTTCTCCAACCTGGCTTCGCATATCAGAGTCACTCAGGGACCTTGTTAAAAATACAGATGGCTGACACCCGTCCCTGGACTAGGGCACTATTCTCTCCAGGAAGGGCCCCAGCATCTGTATCTTAACTCATTTCACTAAGTTCTTCTGAGGCACAGCCAGGCATGTAAACAATTGTCTTAACTATCATATCTAAAAGAGGTTTAAGGAACACTCTTCTTAAAATGGTAAAGGAGTCTAGCCATAGACATTTTTCATGACCACGCTACCGATCTTCCTCTACCCGCCAGATCCCCTGCTTAAAGGAGAGTTCTGAGTGGCCCCTTGTGCCCTCAAGTGACCCAGACCCAGGACTGTACTCGACCCTTGAGTTAAGAGGCACAGCCTGGCCTAATAGAAGCCCAGATCCACGCACACACCCCAGGCAAAGCTAAACTGTGCCAAGTGCTGTCCCTGAGGTGTGTGCAAAATGCCCTCGGAAACAAGAAGAGGAATTTGGGAAGGCTTCTCCAAGGAGCTTACACTGGTTGAAGGATGAATACACATTACAAAGAGTGGCACTGGGGATCAATTTGGGGAAAGATCCAAGAATATATACGAAAACAAGAAGAGGTAGTCAAAATTATCTGGTTTTTTTTTAAACGACCCTTAAATTGCCATTAATAGAGAAATGGTTATAAACGATAAAACAGCTATACAGTGGAAACTCTACAGATGGAAAACAACGAATGCAGTAGAACTATATATGCTAATGTAAGATAATTTCCAAGATATAGCGTGAAAAAAAAAAAAGCAAGGTACAGAGCCCTGTGAATTGTATGGTCCCATTAGTGCTTAAAAAAAAAAAAAAAAGTATGTGGGAGTTGATAAGACTGGGGACACACACATTCACAAACACCTTTGCCTAAGGCAAGAATACCTCTGGAAATATACATGAAATACACTGGAAAGAATGACTAGGAGGCAAAAGGAAGAATGTCTCACAATATGCTCTCTTCATATTGAGAGGTTAATGTGTGTATATTAGTTCTTTGTTTAAAAAATGGGTTAAGTATTTTTTAATTAATTTTTATTGAAGTATAGCTCATTTACAATGTTGTGTTAGTTTCAGGTGTACAGCAAAGTGAATCAGTTATACATATATCCACTCTTTTTAAGATTCTCTTCCCATATAGGTCATTACAGAGTATTGAGAAGAGTTCCCTGTGCTATACAGGAGGTCCTTATTAGTTATCCATTTTATATATAGTAGTGTGTATGTGTCAATCCCAATCTCCCAATTTAGCCCTCCTCTCCAATTCCCGTTTGGTAACTAAGAGTTTGTTTTCTACATCTGTGACTCTAAGTATTTTAAATATATCTTGTTGGAGATCAAATAAAAGGAAAACAAATACCATCCTACAGAACTGTTCCCTCCTCTGGTAAAAGGTGCCCCATCACTAGGGTGTCCAAATAGAACCTGGTCAACTGCCAGGCCAGATGATGCAGGCAAGGAGCGAGATGGATTCAAGCATTGATGTTAGTTGGATGAGATGCCCTTCTGGGTACCAAGGCATCAGGAAACTCTCAAGACTCTACATGATCTTCAGGCATGGCTGGCATCACCGAATTCAAGGAAACGAGCCCATCATCAGTACTCAATAAAGTCACTGAATCTAAAATCTAATTAGAATGTCTACATTTTGAAAGTCTGCTAATATATAATAAAGCCGCATTTAACCAAGATTTAAATGAAGTTAAATTTGTATTAATACTTTAAAGGTCAGAATCATTACTTTCAACACAGGCAGGTAGCATCTACTACAAATATTTTTCCTCGCATACGCTACTCCTTGGTTCTGTTGAAATTGGCTTGCCCACTGCCTCCCACTGTCTGGCTTCAGCCCTGGGAGCCGCAATCTCCTCCTCCCTGCTCCACTCCTGGGCGGCACAGCCTTTGTGATGTGATCAGGTAGCTTTCTCAGGCAATTTCCTTCAAGCTCCTCATTGTTGGAAAAGAAATGTTTTCTGTGGCCTGAAACCCCCTGGTGGGTGTACTTTGAAGCCCTGTGTCTCGAGCCACCAGGAGGGTGAATGAAGGCAGGGACATTAATCAAATTTGGAAACAATGAAGAAACTGTGGGTTCTGAGTGTATAATTAGCAGCCCACAGTGTCAGATTTTAGAATGCGAAAACTGGAGAGCCCTGTGGCTGAGCTGCATCCTTGTGAGATTCAACTGCCAATCGGCAGCATCCCCCTCCCCAGCCCTGGGCTTCCGCAGCAAATATTACCTCCCAATGCATAATGTCAATGTCATTAATTTACTGCTTGTTTCTATTTCCTATCTCACTGTCATGAACCGCAATTTTTCAGAAAACTATAAATGGATCAATTTGGTATTGTTCCCAACATGGCACCAAAGGCATGGGGGGTTTCATGAGTTCTTCTAGCCAGAGTGAAGTGTTTCTTGAGCAACTACTATAGACAAAGGACATTCAGAGATGCATAGTTGATGTTTCATCAAAATAAGTAAATGTTCTATGTGGTGTTTCCCCACCTCTGGGCTTCTCATACTTTTCACCCTAACAGAAATGTTCTCCTATCTTTCAAGATTCTACCCCTCCTTCAAGGCACAGCTAAATCCTGCCTCTTTAAACACCATGCCTGATTCCCTGATACCTTTCTCTTTTGAGACCCCATAGTGCTTTGTATGCTCTGAGAGTACATTTCATGAATGTCATGATATAATAGTTCCCTGCATATATTCCTTATTCTCCCTCCCAGAGGGAAGGATCCTATTTGTTTAATCAGTATCTCTCCCCATTCAGTGCCCAGCACAGAGCCTTAGAAACAGCAAGCTCTCAAAATGTTTCAAATGAAGAATAGAAATTACCATGGAATATTGTAGTGGACTGAATAGTGGCCCCCAATATATATGCCCACCCAGAACCCGTGAATGTGTTTACTTGCCAAAAGGGTCTTTGGAAATGTGATTGAATTAAGGATCTCGAGGCAAGATCATCCTGGATCTACCACGTGGGCCCTAATCCAATGACAGATATTCTTCTAAGAGACAGAAATGAAGACAGAAACGTAGAAAAGGAGGAGCCCTGTGCTGGCCAACGTGAAGACATAGGCAGGGACTGGAGCGATACCGCGACAAACCAGAGATGCATGGAGCCATCAAAAGCCGGACGAGGCCAGCAAGAATCCCCTCCTAGAACTTTTTGGAGAGAACGTGGCCCTGCCAACACCTTGATTTCAGACTTCTGTCCTACAATACTGTGAGAGAACAAATTTCTGTTGTTTTAAGACTCCAAGTTTGTGGTGATTTGCTACAACAGCAAGAGGAAACGAATACAGATGTGGTTTTGGGCTTTAAAGAAATTAGTTGGAGGGACAACACAGGCGGATTTTGTGGAAGGATATTCACACATAAAAAGACAACAGTAAAGTCCAGTGTTATGAGGTGCTACATGAGTTGCCCAGTTTTCAGATACCAGTCATTCATTCATTCTGTAAATATCAACTGATCACCTCTTATGCTCCAGGCTCTGATAACACAGCAGTGAACAAGGAGGGCCTGTTTCCAGCCTCACAGAGCTTAGAGACTGGGAAGAAGCTGCAAAACTCGAAAGTCCCACAGGGCCCAGGCAGGTGATGGAAAACAATAAAGTAGTGTGGGTGGATCTCTCATTCACTATCCCCTTTTGATAAACCAGAGATACAGAAAAACAATTCTCCACTTGAAAAAACAGCAGCACAACCACGATCGTAAATTGCAACAAGACTCAGGCTTCATTTGGAGAGAAACAGTAGGGAGGGGTGGGGACTGCAGCAAACTAGGGACACACACCCTAAGCCGCTAAGGGGCGGCTTCCTCCCTAGCCCCGGTTACTGCCATATGGAAATGAGAGCACTGTGTTAGGGTGCCTATTTTTAAGAAAAATCAGAATTCTAGGTTTTTGACTGCCGTCTCCTTTGAATGAAGGCTCAAACGCTTTTAAAAATGACAAACCGGAAAATAGACCACTGCACCTAATCCTGCCCTTGTGCCTCCAGTGCCTTTGGCTCAGATATTAAATGAGTTCAAAAGAAAAATATCTCCCTATGAACTGTGCCAATCCAAGAATGTACAAAACCTGTGAGACCTGAGACGGACCTTTAAAAGTGGGGGTGCTCTTGGCAAGGAGAGGGAGGATATTCCAGGCTAGGAGAGTCTCTCATCGAATGGGAAGTTACATCAAACGTCTTCAAGGCCTTTCCAACCCCCAACTGAGGCATAAAGATGGGACTGCATGGGAACCACGCCAGATAAAGAAGAGACAAATGTGTAAAAGAAAGTCTGGTAAACAGAGATAAGAGAGCCTTCCTCTTTAAACTCTGTGCTTATGTAGATCAAGTGGAAAAGCAGAGCTTCCTAATTCCTTTCGTTGCTCACGCTTAGAGAGGAAAAAACCATTCCTAATGAGCATTTTTATGGGACTTCTAAAATTCAGAGACATCTTGGAGAGAAAAGGAAGAAGAGGAGTTGAGAAAGCTGAAGATCATTTATGCATTCATTTATTTATGCGTGTAGAGCATCTGCTAAGTGCCAGGAGTTATTTTAGGAGTTGAGGACGCCGCCCTGAATAAAGCCGGCAAAGCCCCCATCTTCAGGGAGCCTCTATTCCCATGAGAGGAGAGAGGTAACAAACAAATAGACAGTAAATACATAATATGTCAGTTGTTCCAACCATGGGACTCTCCGGAGAGGAGTTCCAGACAGAGGGAACAGCACGTGGAAATGTGCTGAGGTGAGACTGATGGCGGCATGTTTGAGGAATAATTTAGGAGGCAGAATTCCCCTCCCTCCCCTGCATGACTCCCATGACTCTGTATGTTAAAGGAATTCTGTCAGTGTAATTAAGATTACTAATCTGTTGACCTTTACTGAGGAAGATTATCCAGGTGGACCTAACCTAGTCACCTGAGTATTTTAAAAGCAGAGCATTTTCTCTGGCTGGATGCAGGAAGGGAAGTCAGAGAGATGCAAAGCATGACGAGGATCTGAGGCACACTTGCTGGCTTGGAGATGGAGAAAACTGCAGGGCAAGGAATTTGGGTGGCCTCCAGGAGCGAAGAGTAGCTCTCAGCTGACAGCCAGCAAGGAAGCGGGGAACCTCAGTCCTCCAACCGCAAGGAAATGAACTCTGCCCATAAGCTGAATGAATTTTGGAGTAAACTTTTCCCCAGAGCCCCCAGACAAAGAGCCCAGCAGACAAGCTGATTTTAGCCTAAGCAGAAAAAGTGGCTCAGCCCACCCGTAGTTCTGACCTACAAAACTGTAAGATAATAACACACGGGGTATGGGGGTGTGGGATGTTTTGAGCGGCTACAATTATAGTAATTTATTATGCAGCAACAGAAATCCAATAGAAACAGCAAGGAGATCAACAGGGCAGGAGTGGAGTTAGTCCAGTGAG
This sequence comes from Phocoena phocoena, assembly GCF_963924675.1. NCBI lineage: Eukaryota > Metazoa > Chordata > Mammalia > Artiodactyla > Phocoenidae > Phocoena > Phocoena phocoena. The sequence continues at coordinate 11,041,720 of NC_089228.1, forward strand.
ACTGTTGAGAAGATGTTATCTGAGAGAGAGACAGAGGCCAGAAAATGCAAGTCTTTGTATGCCTTGGTCAGACCACTGGATTTCCAACGAATGAGATGGGACACCCCTTGGAGGGTCTGAGCAGAGGAAACATGGCCTTGACTTGGTCTTGAGAGCTCAGCACTGCTTGATGAACTGATATCCAGAGAAAGAACCCCACTGATAGAGTTCCCGATGAGCTCCAGAGGCACTGGTACATACTTGATTATAAAATATTCAGAAGAAGCCGGCAAAACAAATGAAGAACAGCCAGAGAGGTTGGGAGATGGACCATATCAAATACAGCATTAAAGATATGCCGGCAGCTGAGAAGAGCAAATCCATCAAGAGAGATCACGTGAGGCAGCCTGAAATGCAACCATGCTTCCCACTTTCTTCAGCTCCCACACGCACTGGGGAAAACGCTTGTGGTAGATGCGTTTCTATAGAGCACAAACATATCTGTGCTGTACAGACTCAGCCTCAACCTGACAATTAGCTATGGCCAGGAATTTGATTACTAGTAGTCAGGGACTCAGGGGGCAACCTTTATTAGCAGTGGAATGCCTCGCCAGAGACTGCATCCCAGAGGGAATTGGGGGATTGGAAAGATGACTAAGGAGCCCCGTGGTGGGAAAAATTAACCTGTAGACCACAAGATAATAAAAGGAATAGAGAGACAGGCAGAGCTTCCCACACACACACCATGTCAGAAACACCTCAGGTATAATTAAACCCTACTCCAGAATTTGGCACCTTTTTGTAGTAACCATCTTTCCTTGCAGTCCTCAGCATTCTGTGGCCTTGGCAAAAACCACACCTCTTGACATTTGAGAGGTTTCGGTTCCATTTTCAAAGAACAGCCCTGGTGAAGATGCTTTTGAAAATATGTTTTGTATCTGTGGATGCCTTTACTGCTGAATGCTACCCCATCCCATCCCACCCCAGCCCGGGCAGAATCTGTTTTCATTCCCTCTACCTGCCTTCTCCGTTTTCCCATCCCCATTTCACCACAACCCTTGGGTTGGACATGCCATGGGGACCTAATTGCAGGAGGCTGCCCCAGCAGGAAATGACCGAGATCTCCATGTCACATGGAGCTTGGGGAGGATGCCCTTGTGTGTCCAGCGTCAGGACTGGTGACTTGTCCTTGATCCTGGTTCCTGGGCACTCTGGGCTCCTGAAGCAGGTTGAGCTTCCTGGATTTGGGATAGACAACATGCTTTCTTGACTCATGTCTGATCAGTTTTAGCCCCATTGCCAATTATCCTGCATTTCCATTCTTGCCCATAGTTGCTTTCTCCTGGCTCCCTGCTCTCTCTCTCTGTTCAAGATCCATGGTCAGAGCCCAGCGCTATTGGAACCAACTGTAACTAGGAATTCTGTAAACTAGGAAAACTCGTGAGTCGATCACAAAGGGTGGTTGTGATGATTTGGAAGATGACACATATAAAGCATCGTGCAGGTGGCTGGCACGTGATACGTGCTGAACAAACATGAACCATTTTTAGCAAGAAAGCTGGTGGATGGGTGAGAAACAGATCAGGATGGAACTCAGAGACAGAGAATAGAATGGGGATAGAATTTCAGATTCCTACTTCCATGCAGAAGGCCCTGTGCAGTGACCATGGATTCAGCCCTGCAGTCACAGAAACACAGACTCTGGCGCTTGGGAGTTTACTTAGAGCCGTATGAGGGTGAGCGTTCTGTGTTTGAAAATTCTAGCGATGGAAAACTCACTTGAGCCCTGCTTTAGCCTTCTCTGTCACAGTGATAACAATTAACGATGTCTTCATTCAATGACTATATAGTGAGTGTGCCCTATGTACTAAGCGCTAGGGACACTGCAGAAAGCGGTAGGGGAGACAGTAAATAGGTACCCACCATAGAGATAGTAAATAGGTACCCACCATAAAGAAGTCATTACAGTCCAGCAGATGGCATGAGTAACAGCCAGGTATGTCTTTCAGATACGGTGATCCAGGAAGGCTTTCTTGAGAAAGCAACATGCGAACTGAGACTTGAGGCAAATGAGAATTTATAAAGCAAGCCAACAGAAGGGAGTGAGGCAGAAGGAGCATCTGAGATGGGGAAAATGGTAGTCATCGTTTACCGCGTCACAAGCTGCTATATGCCAGCCCCGGACACGCGGTCTCATTTGACCCCAGAACACTGTGAGGAAGGTACATTTTTTTCCAGGAAATAACTGAAGCTCAGAGACGTCACCCAAGGCAAGTGGCAGCACTAGCTGTGATGCACAGCCTGGTTTTGGAAACCCAAGGTCAGAGGAAGGCAATGGACCAGACCAGTAAGAACAGAAAGACGAGGCTTCTGGGCCAGGGGGAAGGGCCAGCAACCACCATGAGTGATTTCAAACAATTTTCTTAAAGAGAAGTAATAATAGCCATTATGCTCTGAATGATGGGCTTGTGTCAGGCACTGTGCTAACTCCTGCTCAAGCACCATTCACGGCCTCCTCCCGACACCCCATAAGATAGGAAACACTACACTCCCTGCTTTGTGGTTGAGTAAAGGGATGTAACTTCCCCTCCCCTGCCCCCCGCTTCTCCCCCACCATCACGTCCCACACGGACCCCAGCAGAAGCCAAGATTTCAACCTGGAATGGTGACTGCAGAAGTGAGAGATGAGGGAGACTGTGAGACTTTAAACCATGTCTTATGAGCATCGGTTAAAACCAAGTTAACCTGGAGAAAAGAAGAATGCAACAGAGAGCGGGGATAAGACACTGCGTTGGTGCTTGGAAGGTTATCTCTTACGGAAGCTGGACTAGATTTGTTGACTTCAGAACACGTTCAGAACTCAAGTCACTGGGTGCAGTGGAGGCTGCCAATGCCCCATCCAGCTCCCTCGTGCCAGACCCATCCTCTCAAACCCAGGTTGCTAGGAGTGTTGGCTGCCAGGTTCTCACAGTGGCACCCTTTTGGGGAGAATTTGCACCACGGATGGTCCCACAGAGCAGCTGAATGCCTGCACTGTCCCAGCCACTCTATTGGACCTGAATTTTGACACGCACAATGACTGTCGAAAATCCGGTCCCCTCCTTGCAGAGCTCACTTTAATCAGAACTAAAGTACAAAAAGACTGCAATTTAGAGACAAAATAAGCGCCATGCTACCCTGATTCTCTCCAGCAACTAGACACAAAAACTGAAAAAGGACAAACCAAATATAGCACCTGGGAAATACAGATCTGGAGCTTCTCCCTGCTGATATGTTTTAATCCTTGGGGCTTTCCCTCGCTTGGATAATTTACAGGTCAATGATTTCCTTTCTCTTCACACACCTAACGTTTACCTCCTCGTCTTCATCAAGGAAAGATGGAGGCAAAAAGCAAAGATGCCTGGCTATAGCAAAAAGCAGTTGTGAAAAACATCAAAGGATAATAAATCACTTGGAAAAAGGGAGGAAAAGCAATCAATGTGAACAGTATAATTTGCCTTTCATCGGGTGCTGTTGAGATCTTGATTTTTTTCTGTTGTTCATCTAACAATGATCATTTAGGACTTCCCTTTTTCTCGCTTAAAAATACGTTTCATTTCCCTCCCCCAAGGCCCTCAGATGTGCAGTGTTCTTAGACGAGGTTTGTGAAGAAGACATCGAATTCCATATTTTGTACCCTGTGAAAGGGAGCACATGTAGTTCTCTGTAGCCCGTGTCTCTTTTTCAGTGGCTTCCGCTGTTGTTACATGATTAAGAAATTGATTGACCTCTGAGGGACCAGGGCATTTCAAAGAGCAGCCATGTTCAACTTACAGATTTCAGTAAATGAGACTTATGAAAAAATAACAGCAGCCCACTAGTCAGTATTTCTCATCCCTAGCTACCCTTCCCCCCTCCACTACGCCCAAGTAGGCAGTAGGTAATAAATTAAATGGAGAAACAAAAGAAAAATGATAATGAATAATTTGACATCTCTTTGCCATTAATGTTTTCTAAAACTCTACTCTCTTAGTATTTTCAAGAGTACCATCCATCTCATAGCATTTTAAAAAATTTTATCATTTACATCAATTTTTTTTTTTTTTGCGTTACGCGGGCCTCTCACTGTTGTGGCCTCTCCCGTTGCGGAGCACAGGTCCAGACGTGCAGGCTCAGTGGCCATGGCTCATGGGCCCAGCCGCTCCACGGCATGTGGGGTCTTCCCAGACCGGGGCACGAATCCGTGTCCCCTGCATCGGCAGGCGGACTTCCAACCACTGCGCCACCAGGGAAGCCCTAATCCTTCAACAAGGTCATACTTAGAAGATAAACTGCCGGAAGATTTATCATCAGACTGCTAATTTCCAGTGAAAATGACCTGATTCTTACAGAGAGCTTAGTGCTTACGGAATTTGGTTCTCCTGATTTTTAAAAATTTATTTATAAAAGCTTTATCAGTATTTAATTCACGTACCACACAATTCATCCATTTAAAGTATATGATTCAATGGTTTTTACTGTATTCACAGAGTTGATTTTTTTTTTTTTTTGAGTAACCTCTTTTGAGTAATCCTGTTGTTTTTGAATTGGTTTTTTTTGGAGAGAACACTAAAGAAAAATCTAAAAGAATTTTTAACCTCATGAACTTTGAACTCAAAGAATCAAATGCTACTTTTCTCCCACCTCATGGCTTCTTTCTTTGTAAATTTTTAATATTACTTTTAGAAGAATTCATTCCATCAGTGGAAGCCCTCTATGTCTAAAGTCAGTACAGAGGTACTTTTATTGGATTGAAGCTACATCTTTGCTCTGAAAAGCCTAGTTGGGCTTTACTACTGGAAAATAAACTCTTTGTTTCCCTCAGTTTTCCTTACAGACATTTTTGAGTCCAGCTCACGGCAGGCTGACCTTTATGACTTCACATTTGCTCAAGGCAAGTGATTCACTAGCGGTAGCACCAACATGGACTCAGAAAAATCTTTATGAAATATCAATGAACCAAGGTTCACTTTTCACACTGTGTTGCCTGTGTGTGTGTGTGATTTGCACACACACACACACACATTCATTCATAGAATAGCTCATAGGTCTGATTCTGTTATTTTTTTCCTTTTATAAGAGGAGATAATTAAACATGAACACTTATTGTTCCTTCAATTCCTATACGTCATTCCCTCTCACTCAAGGCTTCCTGCACCTCTTGGAGGGGTGGAGTCCACAAACCTGTGTTTTAAACAAACTTTCCAGGTGACTCTGATGGCCCAACATTGGGAAACAAAGGCTCCTCTACCACATACTAAAGACGAGATATTCAAAGCAAGCAGTGGATGGCTTCACGGCTGATATTCAGGGAGAGCGATGCACCAGAATTAAATCCCAGACTGCTGTCGTCTGAATGTCTGTAACCTACCAAAATTCGTATGTTGAAATCCTAACCCCCAAGGTGATGGTATTAGATGGGGGGGTCTTTGGGCGTTGGTTAGGACATGAGGGTTGAGCCCTCATGAATGAGATTAGTGCCCTTATAAAAGAGACCACAGAGAGCTCCCTCACCTCTTCCACCATGTGAGGACACAGTGAGAAGTCACCACCTATGAACCAGTAAGAGGGCTCCCACCGGAACCCAACCATGCTGACACCTTGATCTTGGACTTCCTCCAGAACTGTGAGAAATAAGTTTCCATTGTTTATATGCCACCCAGCTGTGACAGCAGCCCCAAAAGATACTAACTGTTCTAAAGTCTGAGAGCACTCAGATCTACGTGTATGCTACTATATGTGTACCCTATGCCACATGCAGGGACTATAGACAAACAAGACTCAGCTCTTGACTCTCTCTGTCCGGTGGGGATCTGGACATGTAAACCAGTAAGTTACAACAAAGTATTAAAAGTACAAAAACAAAAATCTGTACGTTACAAGGCTGATTTGGGGACTTTACAAAACCACCTTCAGGTTTCCTATATCTCCTCTCTCTTCTGACCAACCCTCCCAATCCCACCCAAATGCATACCCCACACATATAATACACACACGCACCGTGTACATACACACACCCATATACCATGTACACACACCCCAGGTACACACACACACACCATGTACACACACACACCATGTACACACACACAGCATATACTCCCCACTCGCACATCACAGAAATAGGGTTGTTAGATTTAACAAATAAAATACAAGATGCCAGTTAAATTAAAATTTTAGATTAACATATTTGAGATATATGAAAAAGAAATTCATTATTCATCTGAAATTCTAATTTAACTGAGGGTCCTATATTTTACTTGGCAATTCTTCACATCTCTCTGTCTCTCTCTCTCTCAATCTCTCTCTCACACACATACCTACACATACCCTCTACCCTACTTCCACAGAGGTCTACTATATTGCTGGAAATCCCCACAAGTAAAGAGAGTTCTGAGTTACTATTTTTTTACCTTTCTATACTGTTTCCTTGAATTTTTAGAAGACAAATCTATTACATTTGAAGTTAAAAATCTAAAAATTGTTCAGAAGTATGTAAAACACGTATTTCATTCCATTAAGCCATCAGCATTCCTGCAAAGTTGCCCTCTCCTCACCAAGTGGGTGAACTGCTACAGAGAGAGCCATGTCTCAGGGAAAGGGGAGCGCTTTGGGAAGGGGAGGAACGTGGGTCCAGTGAAAAGGGCAGCTAGGAATGGACATTGCAGAAGGCAACCGGGAGGCATGGAGACTGCTAAAAGCTTTGACTACTTTTTTAATGGTAAAACCAATTACATCAGTAGTAGTTACCAGGACTGTTACATGTGGTGGTGCAGTAAGTACACTGCAAAAGGGGCTCTGCTTGCCCCTCCAAATATCCAGAGGGCACCTTTTTCTAAAGTATATAAAGGCTACACATAAAGGCTAACAACTGCCTCCCATGAGTCGGCACTTAGGAAAAACTGTTACGTGCTAGCTAGTGCGCTAATTGGCTTAAGATTCATGACTCCCTGTGGAGATCTCCCTGTTACAGAAGGAAGAGAACTCCAGGAAATTCCGAGCACCAGTGGGTAACATGGGCACTTCTCCAGTTCATACATTGGAAGCTGTCACCCCTTCTTTAGCCTGGCCCCTTCCCGCCGGACTTCTAAGAGAGGTGAAGAATTGCATTTGCCAAAGACGGCCTGCACTGTGACTCTCCAACCTGGAAACCAGGCAGGATTGCAGGTGCTTCAACCAATAGAGTAGAACAGAGTTGCTGCTGACGGATTTGGAGGCTGGGTCATAGCAGGTGAGGCAGCTTCAGCCTCAGGTCTAACAACCCCGAAGTTACTACGCTGTCAGGAAGCCACGCCAGGTCCAGAACCTGAATCATCTTCATCCAGATACCACAGATGTGCAGGAATGAGCCTTTGGGAGAGACCAGCCCCCTGCAGTTGCATGACCACCAAACTCTGAGTCTTCCCAACTGAGACCCTGACATCCTGGAACACCGATGTGCCACCTAGGAGGAACTATACCTTGTCTGCTTTCCTGACCCACAGAATCCATGGGCATAAATCACTATGTGTTACAGCAACTCGTACACAGTCGTAGCGCCTAGAACAAGAGAACAGAAAGCCAGGTGACCTATGAACCTGGTGAGAGCCAACAAACTCTATCAAAGTCTGGAGAACAGAGTGGTGTGAGCCAGGCCAAGAGCACTGTCCTGACATTGCCAGACCTGGGCTGCTTCCCTCTGGTCTAAACAGTACTTCAAGCCCATCTGACCACACCAAGACAGAAATTGTGGGACATCAAGAATCACCAAGGGGCAAAATGGCTTTCCTCTCTCATCGTTGCCACCAGAAGCCCTGCTAAGCTACATCCAGATTTTCCCTGCTCCTCTGGGAAAGTTTGGTTTCCTTGATAGTCTGAATATCACTGGTCCCCAGGGCATGCAGAGCCCACGCAGCAATGAGGCAGGACAGAAAATCTTTCAGGTACAGTAGGGCTCCAGGGAGAAGGGTAATCTGATGGCTTGTAGTGTTTTTCCCTGGGAAGAAACTGTGAGGCTGTGGTGCTATCCAATCTCTACTCTCTTGGGCCTTTTTTGGGATATAAAGCACAAGCTTCTCCCTAATATGTATGGGAACACGCCAAAGAGGAGGCATAACAAGCAAGTGTGATTTTTAAACCGAGGCGTGCTCAGTAGAGGGCTTGCAAACGTTAAGAATTCTCTTATTTTGTGCAGATAGATATGCAGCCTATCTCTGGGAAAAGACACAGAAAGCTCAGGAGACCCCAACAAAAGATTGTTAGAAAGTAGCTACGGTTCGTCAATTCCATCGATCACGTATGAAATGAAGACATCATTACATAGTTCAGGGGTCTCAAGGCCTAGGTAAGGGATTTTTCTGAGGGGCTCCCATGACGTTTACGTACAGTTTAATTAAGCACCTGCCATGATATAATGAGGCCCAAGAGAATGTCCCAAATCGCCTCTGTACCTTCATGGGACTCACAATTGAAGCCACTCATTGTTGCCAACAAGTAGAATAGCCAGACTCCACAAAAAGGCTTTGGATCAATTGATGAGACTGTGCAGTGCTATTTAGGAACAAAAATAATGGCACTCAATTTTCATAATTACACGAACAAGGTTAACAAAGACCCCCCCCCCCCCCGCCACTTGGAGCCTCTACTGGTGACAAACCATGAACCTGATGGTCCTGGTAGCATGTTTCAGAGACTGCTTCAGCCAACTTTCCTTATATTATGTACTAATAGTCTGCCTGGAAGGGGCAGCATTAACCCAGGGTCTCTTGTAGAAGGATGAGATACAAGGTACTTCCAACTCTCCAAGAAGTGACATGATGTAGTGGCCCAAGCACTGACCTCAGACAAGTTTGAATCCCAGCCTAACCACCATCCTACGAAACCTTGAGAAAGTCATGCTAACCTCTTTGGGACTCATTTCTCACAATCTGTACAATGAGGAGTTTGGACCAGGGTGGTACTTCCCAGAATGTGTTTCTTGGAATACTAGTCTTACAAGATGTTTCATATATTTAGAAAAAAAAATAGGAAGGATCCTGTGATCAGACATGTTTAGAACATGCTGCGTGTTGCGTCACCCTGTTGGTGAATCACAAGATACATTGATACATAAGAGCTCTGAGAAGTCCTACATTAAAGAAGCTTACTTCACGTTGGTTAACCTAGCACGTCCAAAACACGGTTGACCATGAAACTGTTCTAACCTATAACTCCTATTAACACTTGGAGAACGGTTCCCTGGAACTCATTTTGGGGAACACTGGGCTATGTTCATTTATTTACTCACTCATGAGTCTCCCAAGTTCCAGAAATCTTTCATTCTACCTTAGTCAGTTTGATTGTTTGAGTGGGATGCCCGGCAGGTGGTTTGCAAGAAAGCCAATGGACTCAGAACAAGATCTGACACACCACATGCTTTCTGCCAAATTTGGGTGAGGAACAGCCCTAGGTCTCATCAGTAGGGCTCTGGCTGTAAAATATTAAATGAGTTTTCCAGGACAAAAAAAAAAAGCCTATGGAATTGCTGAGAAATACGTTCCCCAACATGTTGAGGGTTCCCATTATTCTCCGTGATGCTACTACAACAATTTAGCCACTGCTGGGTTGACTGGGATAAACCATTCCTCTTTAATGACCCCCAAAATAGCAAGAATGTTCCCCTCTTTCACAGCAGTAAACAGCTCTGAACAATTTTCTACCACCATTCTGAGAAATGAATATTTATCTTCCTCCATTTCAGATAAAATACCCGTCCCTAACCCAAGGATAGCAACTAGGTTTGTGACCCATTCTCTCCCCTCCTAGGACTGTTGAGGAGAGAAAGACTCTAAGGCCATGTCTGAAATCATAGGGAAAGAGTTCTGTGATAGATTAATGATGTCTGCAAGGGATGGGGGAGAAAAGACATATGCCATGGATTTGCTATCTTGGCTCTAAACTAAAGTGAGATGGAAGCCACTATTCCAAAACAACAGGATTGTTACAAAAATCGCCACAGAAATCAGTCTTAAATTAGCAGGGGAAATGTAAACAAATGCTTGTTTTTTGTTTGTTTTTAATATTGTTCTTTTTACACCACCAGCACTCGAGGAAAAAAAAAGTGTGAAAAATGAGTCCATTTTATTACACTCCCAGATCCTGCTACTGATTCTAGGGGGATTTGAGTTAATAAACCTCTGAGATGGAAGATTGAGTTGTAGTTTCTACAATTCCATTTTATTTCATTATAGATAATATGTACTCGCCAAAAGTAACTTTATTATTCTTCTGACATCTTCTATCTAATTCAGGAATGGGCAGTTCCAGCCGTGAGATGTGTGTGCTGCATGCCAATATATTCAGAAGCTGGGCAAACCCCTGAGTGCTGGTTGTGCATGAAGAAGGGTCCGTGCTCGTCCCCTCTGGGTCTCCATGCAGCCCCGGTGGCTCTGTGATGAGATTCACATAAGCATCTTTGGCACAGCTGCTAAGACTCCTCAGTCACTACCCTGTAGTGAACAGGGCAGGAATAACAAAGCTGCTCTGGACCCTGCTCCGTTTTAGCAGCACCTGTGGGTCAAGCACATCCTAGAGTTGCTGACCTCAGACCCTGAGCACTGAGTCTCCATATTGAGCAGGGAAGCCGTCCATGCTTTAGGCAAGGAACTTCAAGAGACCTGGATGCTAGGGGAGCACTATCCAGCAACCCTTTCTGTGACGATGGAAATGATCTATAATCTGCCTGTCTAATAAAGTACCCCGTGTGTCTCAGGAGCTCTCATCTTGTGGCTGATGCCACTGAGAAACATATTTTAATATATTAAAATGTATTAATATAAGTTTAAATAGCCACTATGTGAGTTTGGTCAAGTGACTTAATTTCTCCAGCCCTCAGTTTTACAGACCTCCCAAATCCATCCACTTTCTTCTTGCCATCTCTCTGCTAGCCCTCTCATCCCCTAATGCAAGCTATTCTGGCTGTTTCTACCCAGGATAAACACTCTGGCCTCCTAATTAATTCTCCTTGCTGATTGCAGACGGTGAGCACTAATGAAAATAAAAGTTGAACTAAAAACATCTGTCAGTGGCTTCTCAGTGCTCTCCAGATGAAGGACACAGTCACAAAATTGGTCAGCTGATAAGGCCCTGTGTGGTTTGCTCCCTCCTACTTTCCCAGCCTAAACTCTCATTGTGAGGCCCTTGCCCTCTGGGCTCTGGCCAATCTGACCTGTCCTTGTCCCTTGAAGCTCTACGCTTCCTCCTGCCCCAGGGCCTTTGCGTGTTCTTCCTTTCCTATTCCTTGCCCTCCTTCATCCTGCTCTCTCTCTCTACCATATTTGCTCTTGTACATCCTTTAGAACTCAGCTCAAGCGTTACTTCTCCAAGGAAACCTCCAGTTTGGGTCCCAATCCCTTGCTGTTAAGGTGTTTTAGGATTGTAGTCCACACCTTCAGAGCCCCATCATCATCTTTTTTTTTTTTGCGGTACGCAGGCCTCTCACTGTTGTGGCCTCTCCCGTTGCGGAGCACAGGCTCTGGAAGCGCAGGCTCAGCGGCCATGGCTCACGGGCCCAGCCGCTCCGCGGCATGTGGGATCCTCCCGCACCGGGGCACGAACCTGTGTCCCCTGCATTGGCAGGCGGACTCTCAATCACTGTGCCACCAGGGAAGCCCCATCATCATCTTTTCAACTTCAAGTTCATTGTTCTCACAACAAGGGAGAGCACAGCCTTGTCAAAACTGTGGTAACATCTCAGAGTGGGGAGACACAGCTGGAATATTTAGGAAACTTGGGGGAACTGGTTTAAGGCAGCCCTTTTGTGTGTGCGTGTGTGAGCACTTTTTTTTTAATTGGAGTAAAATTGTTTTACAATGTTGTGTTAGTTTCCGCTGTACAATCAAGTGAATCAGCTATATGTACAACAACATCCCCTCCCTCTTGGACCTTCCACATCCCACCCATCTAGGTCATCACAGAGCAACGAGCTGAGCTCCCAGTGCTATACCACAGGTTGCCACTAGCTAATGCAAGGTCTGATGGGTCACGGGCAAAGTTCATAACAATCATTTAGGATTGGCAGACACAGCCAGGCAAGGGTTTTGACACAGTCTTGAAATGTCATTAGACGAGTCTAGTTAAGAAACTTATTGCCCTGAGAAAGAGACATTTACCCTAGTGGGAGCTACCTGGGAGGTCTCAGTTTGGATAAACAGATTTTCTCAAACAGCACAGCTATTTGTAGCTGCAACTTTCTGAACTGATTAAGTCCCATTAATGCAGGCAGTCAGAAGTAAAGTTGTGTCAATGAAGACCTTGAGCTGGGCGCTGTGCATGGCTCTGCTTCTCAGCTCCTTTGGGAATTTCTAAGTACGCATTTGGGTGCTTATTTGATTAATGTTTCTCTGTCCCTCTCAACTGCAACCCCATGAGAACAGGGACTATATCTGCTTCTCAAATCACCATTGGTTCCTAACACTTAATGTTGCCAATGTCTAGCAGTAAATATTTGTTTAACAGATAAATAAACAAATGGAAGGAATGGACCAGTGAGATGTTGCATGGGGTGAGGATATTAAGAGAAAAATGCCAAGAGGAGGAAGAGGTGGTTATCTGGAGGGAATGAGACCAGCACAAAATGGAGATCACGCCGCTTGATTAACAAACATGTTTCTGGCTCCAGAGATCCCCTCAAGACCCAGCGTGGTTCTGGCTGTCTTCAGTACCTATAACTGACCATCTCTGTCCTTTGTTCTTGCTTCCCAGGAACCTATGGCACCCTCTTCCCATCAAACCCTTCCTCTATCAAAAACTCAGATCAATTGCACACCATCAATCTCTGCAAATTAAACTCATAGAGCCTTTCTTCCAGAAGCTTCCAGAAGCTTCTTCATCATCAGTTTTGTTTCTTTTTTTTTTTTTTTTTTGCGGTACGCGGGCCTCTCACAGCTGTGGCCTCTCCCGTTGCGGAGCACAGGCTCCGGACGCGCAGGCTCAAAGGCCATGGCTCACGGGCCCAGCTGCTCCGCGGCACGTGGGATCTTCCCGGACCGGGGCACGAACCCGCGTCCCCTGCATCGGCAGGCGGACTCTCAACAACTGCACCACCAGGGAAGCCCATCAGTTTTGTTTCTTGTGGAATCAAAAACTTGTCCCCTCCTAAAGGGAACTCAGGCCACCTCTTCCTCAGCCTCAGGTAAGCAGAGGGTCATCCCACAAACCTTTGCTGAACCTACTCTGTGTGCAGGCACTCCTTGGGCAAACCTGAGACAGAAAAGTGGGCTGACAATACTTCTGACCATCGGCAGAGATCTCTGCTGACAGGGTCCACCCTGTGAGAATCCCTGCAGGCAGCGTCCTGGTTCCTTCCTGTGCCCACGCCCTTAGGAGCCGCGCTAGCAGACCGTACTTAGGATTCCTCTGTGACGAGGACTCCCTCCTTGATCAACCTTTACTCAGGGTCCTCTGAGCCCTCTTATCAACTAGGCCTTGACCTTGACCTTCCACATCCTTGGCCAGCTGACCCCAGTTTTAGCAAAGAATACTATGTCCGTTTAGCAAGAATCTCCCCACCCTTGCTATTAATTAATTTTCTCTTAGTTATTTTCCATCCACTGGCCCCCCTCACTCTGCTCATTGGCTCTGAATTCCTAGCTCCTTTCTATACTGGAGTCTCTCTCCCCCAGTTGCAGTAACTCAAATAAACTCTGCCTTGCCATTCTTAACAAACATCCAGCGCAAAAGTT